>NC_142179.1:4357000-4678000 GCF_026936395.1 Plectropomus leopardus
TCGCAAAGTCTGACCACTGTGCGCAAACACACACACACACACACACACACACACACACACAGATTAAAAAAACTGTAAGTTACTGATTATAAAGAAGAAAATGAATCACAGGCACAACATCGTAAGTGGACAGATGAGAGAGCGTGATGGAAAAGAGTGTGGCCTGATGGTGATCCTATAGGTATGATTGCCAAAATGTTGTTTCATAACAATGTAAACACCATAAATTACATTGAATCTGTTGTTTTCAAATCGGATTTGAGTGACTTCCACTATGCTTACACTGCAAACCTTAGTGCACAATTCAGATTGTTTTTCTAGATCCAATTTTTGTAATGTTGCTGTTCATATTATGATTTAAAATTCAGCAAATATTCAGGCTGCTGTTTGTAGATAGCTGTGCCTATCTCATGGTTTTGTAATGGGAATTCAGCGCTGCACTTTTGATATATATGGAAACATTTCAATAAAAGATTTTGATTGAAAAATAAATAAATAGCAAAGCAGATTGACTTTAACTGCCCTGAGAGAATGAAAAAAAGTATTTTTGTCATTCAAGCGACAAATGCACCTTAAACCACAATGTGGGTTGCAATGTTAGAGTGGCACTGTGTGTGTTTTCACTCATTGTAGTCCGGACCGGACTGGCAAAGCCAGAAATCGACCCAGTTCCAGCTGAAAGGTGTTTTTTTGTCTTGCTTTGGCAGAATAAAACAATTGTAGACATATATGCAGCACTGTCAGGTCCAGAAGAATTGCATCTGTGGTGCCGACAGTACTGGAGGAAAACAAGTCCTGTCAAGCTTTCAGGATTGTTGAATCAACTTGGTTCTGAATTATCGGGTTTCTTAACATCCCCATTTGCTTTTTTATTGTTCTTTTAGGCACGTGGGTCAGTTCAGGACTGTGACAAGTTCAAACTGGCATTTGATATGATAAAAATAGTGTGATCAGCCAAACAAAAACATCTGATCTAAGCAATTAATTAATGTGAGAACTAAGACTTGAAATGTGAATGTGGCCACAGTCACCAAAACCCATGCTCTTCTTCCTGTTGGGAGTGTGAACGTGATGTGCAACAATTTTTTTACTTCTCTGTAACAGTCAGGTCAGGAGACACGCTCATTACAAACGTGAAAAATGGAGGGAAGGTCACAGCATCACTGAAATCAATTGGTTTCTTTCTCTCGGGAGCGAGAATGTGTCCCGAGTTTTACCGATATTGGTCACAGACAAACTAACAAACAATTGACAGAGGTGAAAACACACTGTTTTTTTCTGTTCTTTTCTCTCTGTTTTCTCTCAGGGGATTAAACACAACAGCAGAAGTCTGTAAAGAAATGTTATTTTTATATTTGACTTTTTAAACAGATCTTTTATCACTATGAAATACATTTCTATGATGTCTGAATTTATGACAATATTTTATCTTTATCCTACAGCAGATAAAAATACAGTTAACATCCGTCATCTTGAATCAACCAATCCAATTTGCTAAACCTGTCCCAGCGGGCTACGACCTCGCTGACCCCTCACTGCTGAGCCCCCTCCCCCCTGCAGGTGAACCAGTTCAGTGGGTCACACACACTCATCGGGGAATGTGCTCGTCCGCTGTGGAAGGTCAGATGCAGAAATGTGTGTGTGTGAGGGAGAGTGAGAGTGTGTGCATAAAGGTCACATGGGACCTCAGTGCCTCGGTCGTCCTGTGGTAATGAGGTATGAGGCGTCGGCGGGGTCACGGCGGTCCTGTGGGGGGGTGCCCCACCTCACAGGTTAGGGTCAACTCAGTGACCTTTTAACAGTGTTTACTAACAGCATCAACGTCAATTGACGTGTTTCCATCAGGCATATTTTACATTCGCAACAGCAATTTGTGCAATTTAATTGTTAATGTGAACCCGCCTACTGTTTACTGGAACATAAAGGCTGTAAGACATCTCCAACGGGAATAGTTTGGAACAAGACCAATACAGAATAGGTCAAGTTCAGACTTGCGCACTTGAGAGTTTGGACTCATCAACTTGAATGACAGGAGGACAACGTGTTATCAGTTCGGTCAGCAGCTACACGACCAGCTGAGCTCTGGTGATTAATAACAACCCCACCTCATTATACTGTGACAAAATAATTAGTAACAGTAACAGACTCAAAAAAGGAAAAAACCCCTCAAAAGTCAAAAGATACGCCAGTTCTGTAACCATATTATACATTAAAAGATACAGTTACAGCACGTCATGTGGTTGTATGCCTCCACAAACCAGTCAATTTATAGTTACAGTTTACATGTCTCTCCAGACTCGAATGTAGCCGTGACAATAAATGTTTTATATATGGATTTGCTAAAAAAAAAAAAAAAAAAACAGCAGTCTAAAACATGGATGCATCACACACATCTTCCCCACTTTCCAAGTGTTGTTGAAATATCATGTTCACAAGAATAAGACAAATGCAAGGTCACATTGACCTTTGACCTATAACCCCCAAAATCTAATCAGGACATGGTTGAGTCCAAGCATACGTTTGTGTCAAAGTTAAAAAAAAGTCTCATAAGGCGTTCTCTCGTTCACTCTCGTTCTTGAGACACTGTGTTCACGAGAATGGGGCGGACATGAATCCCAACTTTGCCTTCAAACAAACTAACGTGGCAGCAATGAATATTATATTTCATCGCAGAGACAAAAAGGAATTACATCATAAATCACTAAAACACCACCAGAGTCAGTGGTAAATTGCCAAAGAGCATGCCAAGTTTAAATTTCTCTCTCTGACGCAAACCGACTGGACGGTCATCGAGGGAGCTCTGCTGCGTTCTGCCAGGTTGACTGACCAGTCTCATAACTCTGAAATAGCTGCTATAATTTCTTTTTTTTTACATGACTTCTTTGCACTTTCTTGTTACATTTTTCAAGTTTTTCCTCTTCCAGGAAAGTTGATGGAGCTTCATGATCTTTTCCAGACAGACAGTATCTCACATCCACACCTGAGTAGTGTCCACTGACCGAGACCGTCTACTGCTGAACACAAAGACATGTTTGGAGAAGGCTGTGTTTGGCCAGTGCTTGTTAAGGCAAATAAACGTCAAAAAAATCAACTATAGTCTCAACTCCTATATTTCCACAGGTGTGAGAGTTATGATCTGTTGCAGATGGTTGCAGAGAGTGTGTCCAGTCACAAGAAAATACAAGTTTTTGTTGTTTTGCACAACACTCCTCCTAACCTTGAATTTCACTCTGCACAACATTCACTGTGTGCAAACATTGTGATTGTCTCTGAGACTCGAGCCGCTATAAACATGCACATATTGACAAGGGACCCCCCTCTGTTATTGTGTGTTTGTAGAAATGTATGCATGCAGCAGATGTATCGGCAATGACTGTGTGTGTGTGTGTGTGTGTGTGTGTGTGTGTGTGTGTGTGTGTGTGTGTGTGTGTGTGTGTGAGAGACTGCCAATGAGCCGGCGTGTATGAGACACTGTTGTGTGCATATGAATGGCAGGGGGTATCCTCTTCCCGAATGCAGAGCGCATCCAGAACATCTCATTGCTATTCATGTGAATGAGCCTCCTGGAATCAAACAGCAGCCAAAAGCATATTTGCACAGAGTTAAAATGCATGCCGTACTGGAACAGAAATCTAGCAGAGTTACCTCCCAAATGAAATCTGCCTCACTCCATCAGGTCGCCTAATGTTTACAGTGTATCTATTGAACAATGCAGATAGATGTTCCTGCCATCTTTATATTGTATTTCATATAGCACCTTGTCTGTCTGGCTTTTTCATTCCACCGACTTTATTTTTCACTTTTAATTTCGAGCTACAACATCAAAGCAAACTCAAATCACAAAGTTCATCCAACTCTGAGAAATTTTCAAAGTTGCTGTCAAGGCACTGAAAGTAGATTTATTGACTCTGAAAACCTACTGCCATGAGCTGGAGTCAAGTGTTTTACAATTTTGAGAAAAAAGTCATCTTGAAAAGAATATCACGCACACTGCTCTTGCTTAGCATCACAACTTATTGATTATATATAACTTACTTCATGGATTATATATAACATGTTGGTGCCTCTGGGCCTTTGTCGATAAAATTCTAGAAAGTTATCAAATATTTTATGATTTACATACATTTCTTTGGCTTTAAACCAACTCTCTCTACCATATTGTTATTGTAAATTTTTCTGTTCTATATTCTTCTCGTTGCCGATAAGATACAGATAACCGATCATTTCTTTATGTTTGTTTTTCTTTACCTGAGGGTATGAAAGGCTGAGATGTGGTAATGTAAAAATATAAAAGTGTGCAATGCTAGAATGAGCAACATAGATATACATAAGTAAGCATAACAGTGGGAATATGTACAACATGTGTCACATGTTAAATATAGCCTACATTTCAGAGTTGGAAGAATATTGAATATTTGAATAATATGCACTGTTTAACAAGCAAAAGTGGAGAGGAACACACCTTAAATGCACCTGCTCCATACACATTAGACCATGCACTATAGATTGTTTAAAAGTTCTCACAACAAAAAACGAGCTCTCATACAGACAATGCAGAGTCCCTTATCCAACCACTTGCAGGAAGGTCAAAAAAATGAAACACGTGCTGTTGAGCTTTTGAGCTTTAACTGCCCAGTGACCAACAGCAGTAACGGACTGCTTACACAAAGACTGACAGCAGCTCCTCATCACTTTGTTTCCTGCAGAACTCCACAGTAACCAACTCCCAACGTTTCCTCCTCTATAACCTCCCCTTCCTTTCCTCCTCTTCACACTTACGCAATAAAGGGGCTGTTTTTGTGCATGTTCTGCCACAGCAGCTGACAAAGGACTACATGGTCTGCATCAGAGCATCCTACTTATTATCTAGTGTGTGTGTGTGTGTGTGTGTGTGTGTGTGTGTGTGTGTGTGTGTGTGAGTGATGAGCCAGCGATGCAAAAGTGGATTTGTTTTTACACCTTTTTGCTCAAAGCCCCAAACCAAAAAACCACATCTAAAACAGATTGAAATGAAAAAAACATCTACTTTAAAATACAGTACATCTTTGAGGTTATTTTTCTTGAATCACTGGCAGCTTAAAGGCACACGATTTTACTTCAGCTGATGTTTTTAATTCATCCTAGATTGTCATCTTGTCAATAATAGTACATGGTGATGATCTGAGTTTCTCCAAAGTAAATCATGCAACATATACTGAGAGTCAGAGGAGAAGTCACAGTCCATCACCGCCTCCCTCTCTGAACCACCTGCTGACACCAGTGAACATGCCAGCTGCACTCGGTTACGTGTTGCACACCGCCCCCTTATGGTTGAAACATCGGAGGGTAAATACATGGACAAAGCCAACTTTGCTTTTGCTTTGTTTGTCAAAGCACTTTGTAAACTCTGTTTTGAAGGTGCTCTACAAATAAAGTTATTATTATTGTTATTATCATTATGGGATTTATAGCTAGCTATCTTATCTTTCCTTTTATTTTAACTTTTAAATGTATGTTTTATTTATTTTATTTCCTTTTATTTGTGGTTTTATTGTTTTTATTGCTTCTGTTGTTGTTTTTGGTCTACTTTTATGTATTATTTTATATTGACATTTTTCATCTTGCATCTTGCTTTATTTGTCCTCTGGTTTGAATTTTATCCAAACTCTACCCGAGTTCTGTCTCACTTGTGCTCACCAGGACTGTATTGATTTTTGGTTGCTGAATTGCCTTCTTTATTTCCAATTTCTGCTTTTGCTTTCTTTGTCAAACACTTTGTAAACTCTGTTTTTTAAGGTGCTATACAAATATTATTATAACTGATGTAGTTTTGTTGAGTTACAAAAAAAGCCTTTGTATAGAACTTGCAGAACTTGCAGCCTTGAAGTCTCAGTCCCCTTCAGTCTTTATGTGACGACAGTAGAGTGACAAATGGCAAGCACTTTCCTTAATTGATTATTGGTAAGTTTTACAATTGATTCATTCTCAATCATTATTTGAACAAAAAGAACATAAAACATACTGTTATTTTTGTTATTTTAAAGATTTTCTTTTAGTTTTTTTTTTTGGATTCAGCCTTTGTCAGTTTCTTCAGCCATAAAATCCAAACATGGCTAAAATGATGAATTTTGTCTGAAGGTGTGGTTGGCCGGTGTTACAGTCTGAGACACCTGCCAATCAAAACAATCATATCCCAAAATATACTGCTCTTGAAGCTCAATATCTTCTTAATGGAAGAATAATTTTCAAAATTGCCTCCCAGTTATGTGGTAGAAGAAGTCAAATTAGCCTTTGAAAACTAAGTTTTTGGTGAAGATTTACTTTGTGGACTTCTGTGCAGTTTTCTTGGAGCTGGTATCTCTCAGTTATTAGTTGAACCGCCTCCTCGGGGGACTTCCGGCCGGGCTTCATCATTCAGCCGCGGTGGTCGACACTCGATCACAAATGGCCGTGGATAATGGGAAAGCTGGTCGCTCTTGTGTTTGGCACATTTCGAGGAAGCACAGCTGTTTGTCATGAAGGCAGAGGAGGCTCTGATAACAGTCTTCATCAACAGTTGCTCCGCTGCCAGGAAGGAAAAAACTCCCTGATTAGCAGTTAGGTTTGACTGACAGCTCGCTCTGAAGGGACCTTCTGATGAATTACTCTCCTCTGCAAACGGCCCGGCTCAGACCAGACAGTTTGATCCGGATTATCCAGACTCACATACAGAGAGAGAGTACACCTAAACATCTACCTGCAGGAAAACTCTCCTGCACAGAAATGTCTCACCAACACTTCTGTTAAAAAGTGTATATGTGCTTGTTTCTCCTCCCATCTTGTCTGACAGCGACGACTCCACGCTGGTCTGTTCCTCTTCATCCCCCATATGCTCGATACATAAAAGCATCCACTTTAGACATATGGAGCTGTCAGCGTGATGGATGGACTTCCTGGGATGATCTCGCTCTCAGTAACACAGAGGAACTACAGTAAAACACGATCTGCACCTCACTTCACGCCGGAGCGTCTGTCTATGTCGATGATTTATAACAGAGAAGTCGTTTCACTCTGCAACACCTGAAAATAAAACTACTTCACATTTCAGCAATGTCTGTAGAAAATGGTCTCTTACTTGACAGGATGTCCTGGTTTTAGAATGTTTATTCATTTATTTTTTTGGTGAGACAAATAAACTTAATAAACAAGATTAGACTTGATGTATAGCATTTTATGCATCTGTGTTTGGAGGTTTTAAAGGTCCCGTGAGTAGGATTTAGAGGGACATATTGGCAGAAATCGAGTATAATAAGTATGTTTTCTTTCGTGTAAAATACATACAGTTATGTTATTGTTACCTTCGAATGAGTCATTTATCTATTTATCTACATGAGGAGCAGGTCCTCCAACACAGAGATCACCATGGTGCACCACCATGTTTCCGCAGTATCCATGAAACTGCTTTATTCAGTGTTTTTACCAGTTTAAATCACCTGGTCCGATTGTGTTGCAGAGGAAGAGACCTCCTGAACAATGAATTAATTAGAGATGTAGCTCAGCACCATTTGTCAAGTTTTTTTAAAAGTCATAAATATGTAATAAACATTGTGTTTTGGTTGAGCGCTTATTGAACTTTAAAAGTTGCTTAGAACACCACTATGTAAATATAAGATGGACATTTGCGTGCTAAAATATGTCTTATTAGTTGTTGCTCCAACTTTTGGGTTGATACCATGTTAGCACAGGTCTGGTGCTAAATTAAGGATTTTTAAACTGCTTGAATATTGATTGAAATAGTCAAACATAACTTAAAAAAACAAATTAAGATCCCAAGCAGGGTTCCTACAGCTTACAGCAAGACTTTTTAAGGTTGTTTCGATGCCACCCAGAATAAATACTTGGGATTAGGGAGAACTGTAGCCCAAATTTTAACTTTAATATAAAACACGACTTTTGGGGGACACAAATTATTTTTTCACGAGTCCTAAGAGTGAATACAACTTGCATTGAAGACATTTTAAGACCAATTAAGGCCTACAACAAACTCAGCCTGCATGGTCTCTTAGGGTGATTTTGTGCTGTAAAATGTGTTGTGGTAAAACATCAAAGACAGCCTATTCGGCTACATATACAGTAGCAATCATTAATGTATAAGGTCCATGTTAAATTAACATATAACTCTGCGTAACCCTCTCACAATCATTAGTCTGCTGTTTCGAAATGGTCTGTGAACATGCATTGATGTAAAGACCATCTATGTCCTTGAGAAGACATTTACAGAGGGAATACTGAGGATTTTTATTGGACCAAAAAACACCTGACGAAAGACGATCTGCTCCAAACTATAAAAGCTGACAGGGATTCACAGCTTTAGTTTCCTCTGGCTTTCTTTGAACATGCAGACACTCTGCCTACTCCTGAATGTCTATAAACTGCAGACGCTGGGAAAGTTAAAGTTCAATCTGAACTCAAATGAGCATGACATTTCCAAAAATGTGATATTATGACACTGTAAAAGATTCAAGTAAAACACAACTATAATTACCAAGGAGAGCATGTTTTTTGACTGAAACGTGGCCAAAATTGTTAAATCTACTTGGATCATGGCTTGAATGTAAGCTACAGCACAACAGAGCCCTAAAAACATCAATAGACCGAATTTAAACAGACAGAAAAGGAAGTTATTTTAATGTGTAGTCTACTCAGCCATGGTAGAATCACAAAAATCAAGGAAAAGTGACCACAAAATAAAAAGAAAATAACAAGATAAGTACAATCTCAGCACGTCTACAGTATCAGCTGGCAGAAACGCTCACGGATGCTCCCAGAGTGATATAGAGCTGTGTGGAGGACAGAGCAAAACAGCGCCACAGACGTAATGTCTTTGACAAGCTGCTGGTGGAATCAAGCTGTGAAAATGCTCTCAATATAGCTCAGATTTAAACTGATATTGATTATTTTAGATAGATTTTTGTAAGGTGGCAAAAATAATGTAGGCTGACCTCCACGGCAGTACACTGCTTAGCTTTCATGTCAGACTCCTGTCTGCTTCTCCAAACTGGGGGCGTTAACTGATTATAATACACTGACTGTGGATAAGTATCTCATACAACCCCACTTAAAGAAAATCTGCACTATCCCTTTAAGATTTTGGTCCAAAACTTTGTCTCGTGAACTAATCTGGGCATTTATTGGAGTTGAAGGTAAAGCACCACAAAAAGAAGTCTTCCAGCTGAACGGTTTAAATGTGAAAAGTTTAAATTCAAAACATCGACTCAATGTCATCCACTGTTATCTATGTGGAAGCTGTGCTGCGTCTCTTCATTTCAATGGTTGTCATAGCGATGGAAGCTTTTAAAAAATGTATTTTTGAGATTACCTTGGCTTTCTTTATTCTTCGGCTTTCTTTTCTGCTTGCCAAATACTCCCCCCCACCTCCCTCTTTATTCCTCCTCCTCTCACACAGAGTGCGTCTGTGTGAGAGAGACACTTGCATCGACACAAACCAAAACTCGAATGCCTGCAAACATTTGCATAGAATGGAGTGTTTTGGCCTTCTTTTTTCCACTTAAATGCTTGACATAAACATGGGTATTGACACTCATCTGAATGCTGTCTCTACACAGAGCACACACAAACACAAACACACACACCAACACACACTCAGAGTCACTGAATTATGTTTGCTTCACCTTTTTTCTCTCATTCGCACATTTGTTTGCCATTAAAAATGATTACTTGAGAAGAAAAGTGATCATGAAGAGACACAAGCGATTGTGATCACTGTTCAGACATGAAGCAGAGCAGCTGCAATTCAGCTGCTAATGATCAAAAACATAGGAGAGACCAATCATGCAGCTGCAAAATTAATGACGACATATATTACAGTGCAACTCTGCCTCAATTTTAAAAAAACAAACAAGTTTCTTGGAGTTTTCCCCTTAATGAGCCACACTGAGTGACCAGAAGAATACAAACCTTATGATCTCTTCCATAGACTGTGTAATTAGTTATTATTATTATTAGTTATTATTATTATATGGCCTTAACCCTTAGAGTGCGCTTTATTATTACACACACTCGCATCACTCTGAAGCTTTAAAAAAATATCATATATTGATATTATTCATTGAGTTAATTTTTAACCAACATCAGTCCTACTTATACATAACAAATTTTCATTAACTGTCAGAATTGGAAATAGCATGTATTTTCTCCATATGCCAAATGTAGTAAAAATGACGTTTAAGGTGGAAAATAGTAAAAATCACAAATTCTAATGCAAAAGCCCAGAATGACACCAAGAAATAATAAAATGCATGTTTTTATGCTTCGATTGCCGCGGGATCAAAAATCACAGTTTGAATGGGTTTCAATGGGACATTGTTTGCTCTTAAAAGTATGAATGTAACTATTTAGTTTCAACAGTGTACTTTAGACTTATTGTAGGAGCTGAGCTGGAAATTCCAAGATTAAACAAAACTTGCCAAAAATGTATGCTACATGCATAAACACAGCCAAAACTATCAAAAAATGAAAAATGAAAAGTACATAAAATGCACCAAACAGTCCCTAAGGATTAAAATAATATTACAATATTTCATGGTATTTTTGCAACAACAATATTGTTGACAATTGCAACAATACAATAAGGATACGCAAAAATATTATAATACTATTCTGTATCAATTTTTTCTTGCCCCTACATCATAGTGTGAGGAACAGGAAACAACTAACAGGACTTGTGGTTAAGAAAAGTGTTTTTTCTCTAATGTCCAATTGATATTCTGGCAACAGTCCTTTATTTTTGACCCATAACCACCTGGTTCATATTCAACAACATGCTTTTGTAGCCTTGATTTGTCACAAATAATTACGGAAACATATTTATTGGTGTAAACACCATAAACAAAGCCACACAAATTAATCTCAATGAGCGGAGCATCAGAATTTAATTACAGAGAAACACAATGCTCTGTTGCTCTGAACGTCCTTGTGTTTTGAATACATTAAATAGACACACACACGCACGTGCACACATACAAAACGTCCTCTCTGGACCCCAACAGACAGTTACGCAACAAATCATCCCCATAAGATTATATTTGACAGTTTAGTGATGTTGAGTGAAGAAAGTGCACAGTGTGTAAGTGTTTGTGTTTGTGTTTGTGTTTGTGTGTGTACTCCAAAAGTTACTTTTTTTGTGGTTTCTTCGGCCTGAATAAACATGAGAAACTGAAAATCTTTACGTGTTTGAGTTTTTGTGCTCGACAGCTTTTCCATGGCAACACACTGATCATACAATACATGCATGTGCATTATATTCTTTAGTATTCTCACAGTGTAACTCGCTCTTTCATGTCACAATCCAGCTCCCCGTATTTTTCTCAAACTTCTATGGATTTCTCTGAATTTGTGCACATGCACACAGGCCTTGAGAGTACAGTGATGTTAATCTTTCGCTTTGCCCTTTGAAACCTGCATACCGCTTGAAAAACAAGCTCCCTGCCATGAATAAAGCCTCGCTGTAAGGCTGCAGAGAATAAAGAGTTAGAGGAGAGGAGAGAGGAGGCCTGGCAGCACTAACAGACGGTACGTGAGAGAATGATCGAGTTTGTAACTGAGAGAGAGAAAGAAGCTGAAAGAAGAAATGTGGAAAAGTGTAAGGATAAAAGTAAAGCACAAAGACAAAGAAATGCAGGAGAAATGCACTTTAGTGTTTCATAAGAGCAACATTTTTCATTGAAGGTGTGACAATTGTGATTCAGAAATGATCAAGTTGAAAGAAAAACATAAACAAGAGCTGTTAGTGATGTTTCCCCCTTAAAAGCCTCTGATTTACCTTCTGAAAAATGACAGAGGAAACTTCTTTTTTTTTAAAAAAAAGTGTCTCCCCAGGGAAACATTTGTGGTGTTACCTCAGAAAATCAGCACAGTCAGCGATATTAAACATCACAACCGCTGCGGCTTCGTTGCCTAATTGATCAAATGCAAATCAACAAACATCACTTCACAAGGACTCACTGCAAAAAAGGCAAGTTTAAGCTAAATACAAAACAAGTGAGTGGAGCATAAACAGCATATTTCTTAGACTTGATAACAAATCAGAGATCACTCAGAGCAGGTGCACCATCACTGGATACCACAACACATCAAATCCTCACTATCTGCCCTCCGCCTTCACGACGGTGTAACAATCCACCGATGCATCACTTAGCTTCAGTTTTGTTGGACTGTACTTTATTTATCAGAGGAGGGGGGTGGCTGACTTTTGTTTAGATTTACCTTTTTAAATTGTATGTCCCACACCTAAGCCAAAATTAAAACACAAGTCCATCCTAAGTGCCTTTTTTTGTTTTTACGTGCCATACCCGTTTTGCAGCACTCTTTGCCCCTAATAAATGACCAACAGTCCCTATCCCGAACCACTGGGATACGACTGGGAGCACACACTCAACGCTAATCCGGTTCCATAAATCCGACTAAGGTGTTTAGATGACGGATTAGCACAAATCGAAATATCTGGATGTGTCAATCCAGCTTCAAGAAATCAGATTTGGTCAGATTTCAATCACACTAACACGTTTACATGTATTTTAAAAGTCCAGATTTAGTCCCACTAACACAATAATATAACTTTTTCTAACATCATGTACATACTGACAATTAAGATATTAAAAACACAGGTGGAAGAGTACAGTCAGATAGCTGAATAATGCTCTGGTACAACAATATTCATCAGAACTGCCACGATCGAACAACAGAAATGGCATATTTTAGGCTATAATGAAGGAATTAGTTCTCCAATCACAGCTTTGCCTCATAACAATTTCAGCAGTGCATCTTATCAATAGACTGATGGTTTAAGGTGGAATTGGACAGAAAAGCTTTACGTAACGGTGTGTGAATCTAATCTGTGTGCAGTGTAAAGCCGAACAGAGCGGGTCATCATTTCATTTTCCCGGAAGATACTGTGATGATCCTCTCTGACACATTCAGAGATGATTTTAATACTTGACTCACACTCAGTGTGTGTGTGAGGCAGATTGAGATGATGCCTGGTGGATTAACAATCCTGTGGTGATTGTGGATTACGGCTGATGTGTATGTGTGTGTGTGTGTGTGATGAGAATAAATCTAAAACTATCTTTATTTAAAGCCGGTGTTATGCAATGCCTGTCAGGTCCCATTTTAAACAAGGACTAAATCACGGATACAAAGACAAATTGTGTTTCCGTTTTGGGATATTTTCATCAATGGAGTCGGACACAAATGTCACATTATTGCAATAATGCCACACACCTAATCTGTTTATTTTCTGTGTTTCGTCATCCTCATTCACCCGTGTTTCTGTTCTCTGTGGTATCAATGAGTACACCCATGTAGAGCCTGGCTGGTGTGGTTTTTGCAGCTGGAGGCCTCAGATTGACCAAAACTGTGAAACAAATCCTTCTGTTGATAATAAAAACAGTTTTGGTGATACATATGTTACATATCTTGCTGTGTAGCCTGGGGCTGTGTATTGGCAAGACATGACAATGCTTTTACAACCAATATGCAAACCTCAAAAGAGAGCAATGAGGTCGGTAAATAGGGAGACAAACACACTCTTTTAAGTCACATGCATTGATATTCAGAGACTTGGTCAAATTTTAAACTGCAATAACAATGTTTAGAGCAAGACATAATTCACCTGGGGGCATACATTAAGAGGAGAATTTAATTTTTAAAAAGTAATGTGTTTGCAGAGCTAAAAAGAGTAATTCTGTGTTCAGGGTAGAACATAAATCAAATTAAAAAGCTGTACAAAAAGATATTTTGGCAGGTGTATGGATGAGGAAAGGTTGTGTTTGGGGTGTATTATATTATATTTTGAGGGATATATGGATTGTAAATACACCTGGGATAGTTATTTATTCAATTTGGCTAGGGGTGGTTGTTTGTACACTAGTCGTAAATAAATCTGGGAATTTGTTGACATTATATATTTTTTTTTTTTTAAAAGTGAGAAAAAGGTAGGGATATATAATTCTGACTTCTGCCTACTCAATTTCGGACACTGTACTTTTGTTGTGTTCGTTTATAATGTTTTAAATTTATTTTTGGTTCAAATATAGTCATTCATTCATTCATATCAAGATTCAGGGTTTATGATACAATATGTTGTGATGTATTTTAAAATAGTAAGCATGAGAACATACTGCAGTTTTTTAAAGTCCAGCTTTAGGCGCTAGCGGTGCATCCTTTATGAGTCTGCTTTAGAGAATCGATACAGTATTCCAAAACATAATATCGCAATTCTCAAGTGTTATGTCGGCTCTCTGTTCTGTATATAATGTACAGTTGCTGAATGGGGGAGCAGAGTGGTCTCACCCCCAAGGTGGTAACAGCGCCATAACGAGGTCTGTGTGAGCGTAAAGCTGCTGGAAAGACGTGACCATGGGTAGGGTGAGTGTGACATATTGATGTTTTGTGTGTACGACACGCTGCTGGAGATTTAGAAAGTAGCAGTTAGCAGCTCAAAGAAGAAGAATAGCGACCATAAATGTCCGCAAATTGGGAAAACAATGAAGCCCAAAAGCTCTTTACCCTCTGAGCAGGGGACGAGAGGGGCAGCCAACTGACAGAATCGTTAAATGATTGTTATTGACAAATTTATGCCATTGCTGTTGTTTAGAAAGTGCTGCCGACATTATGTTTTATGTCACACCAGAGGCCGGCACTGTTGTGTTACACGTCTTGCCCTTTTGATTCTGTAAAGCCACAACGCAGTGTATAATCACACACTGGAGCAGAGTGATGCTGCTGGTGTTTGGTTTTGTGTAAAAATGCAAAGGAGACATAAAGAAGGGACCCTCTGTCTCTGTGTAAAAAGGGCTACGGGGTGAGAGGCGGGGGACACCCTGGACAGGTCAGCAGACTCACACACAGAGAAAGACAATAATTCACATGCTCACATTCACACCTACAGGCAATTTACATTTGTAGTAACAATGTCACTCTAAAGTATGCCTTTCAGTTAGTAAACACATCACTATTGGGATGCAACAGGTGAATGCATGTCAGCTGAAAATCAATAAATGACCCTATATATATACTATGTTTTAGGAATGCAAATTTGAGGGGATGCTAACAGAAAATCACTGGTAATTTTATTAAATCATTAACTTCAATAACAAATTTACTGTAAAAAAGTATCATTGAAGTTATTTTTGTCATTTTACCAGCCCTCTCAACACAGGGTCGGTGTAAAGTTATATGACACAACAGCAGTTCAACAAGAACCATCTGAGGAGACCAAAAAAACCTTCTGCTACAAGACATTTTCTAGAAAAACCCAGTTATTTCACAGCAGATTCATCCATCAATCCATGCGGAGCTGAAAATATGTGAACAGTCCTCAGGCACAGACAGGAAGCACAGGTTCAGTGTGTGTGTTATGTGTGTGTGGCACAGTGCGTGGCACACTGACCCAAATAAGAGCAGCTTTTGAGTCTCAGCCATTTCTTAGAGAACCCTGCTTGCTGGCACCACATGCAGCCCAACTTAAAAAACACCATCTATAATCTGTCTGAAAGATTTTTTGGCAGAATACAAATATGACAGAAAAAAAACCCGCTGACAACAACACAGAGGCAGGGAGGAGATAGAAAAAGCAGCACAAAGTAAGACAAGGTCATTACAAACTCATTATGAGCGCCAGAGATAAAGCATAAGCGGATATTTTAGGAATATTACAGTGATTTTCCGTGAGCGTAAAGACGGAAATAATGCGCATTAATCGGCAGCCCGCGGCGGTGCGCAGGATAAACATCTTGTTACCGTATGAACCGGTGAGTGCGCGGAGAGCAGAGCGGTGCATCGGCGGCACTTAAAAAACGTGAGCCCACGGGGATCAGTGGTAATGAAGTGCTTTACAGCAGAGCAACTGTCAATCATAGTGATGAACAAAGCCTCAGCCTCCTGTTGCCATAGAGAATCCATGGAGTGAGCGCGCAGCCCCGTGCGTATTTTTATCCATGAATAAAAACTCTGCATCACATATGAGCCTCACAAATCCACCCGGGCGCATTTTAAAGCATCCTTACCTCGAACAGAGGTGGCGTGCCCTTGTCTGGAAGTGTGCATCCCAGCAATTCAGCGATGAACTTTGCCATATAGACAAGAGAGAAGAGCGAGAGCTGAATCAACAGGAGAGTCCTTTTTCTGACAACTTCTTTGTGGCGTTCAAGGACCCTGCGCGCATCCCTCCTTTCTTCCGCTCCAGCTGGCCGGAACACACAATCAAAAGCTCCAAAAATCCCGCAGAGGAGGCAGAGACAGAGGTGCGGAATGCCGGGCTGACTGAGCGCAGTGCTGCCGCTGGATGTGGAGCTCGTCAGCCTGCAGCTCTCGCCTGTAAAATCCTGTCGGTAGTTGGTTTTAGCATCAGCGGCGGTGTGGACTCGCGCAGGTGGGGCCGGGCGGAGGGGAGTGGGCGGTGCACCGAGCAGTCAGGTGGTTTTCATCGACGGGGTTCCCCCAATATAGAGAGGGAATGGGACGCAAACCTGCACCTTCAATCACTTTTACTTGATTTGACCACAAATTAATTTCCCTATTGATATTTTTAGACTCATATATTAACCCTTAGAGCCCACTTAAACATTACAAACTTATATCGCTCTGTGCAAAAAAATGCGGTTTTCAACATCTTTAAAATATATTATGTATTAATTTGATTTTCTACTTTCATTGGGTTTATTTTTTTAACCGGCATCAGTCCTAATCGTAAATTAATAATTTTACTTTAACCCCTTAAATCCCAGTTTTTTTTAATGATGCCACTATATTTTAGATTTAAAAAAAACCCACATACTAAGTAGATTATTTTATTTAAATTTTTGGGATTATAACAGCCTAGGATATGTGATTAGCAGCTACATTGGTTTTTCTAGAAAATTATTTTTTGTTCAATGTCAAATATTCAGCCATACTACTCTGCACACAAAATGTGCTTTTCAAAATCAGGCTATTTAAACTATTATACACGACTTTCTACTTTCATTGAGTAAATTTTAAATATCAAATATTCATTAATTTCCAGACTCCTTTATATACCCAGTTTTGTCATGATTTTATTTTGTCGTTTGTAAATCATGATCTTTCCCAACCATAGCGGAGTGGTTTTTGTGCCTACACCTAACCACACATTAACCACAACATTGTTGCGATATAAGAAAGCGTAAAGTTTGACCGGATCTGCCGCGGAATAGCATACAAATGTACTGTGTCAGTGGTTTGCAGAAAGGTATAATGCCAACATTTTATTTCTGGAAGTAAAACTGTGCTGCCTCCAAAGAAATATTACGGCCAAAATTTACAAAAGCTGAACTTGACATGAAAGATTTGCACAGATGTATCTTGCCAAATATGCGTACCTTACCATACCTTTACCTTTCACTGGTAAAATGTCATTGTAACTGAGCATTTATAGCAGTGTATTATTAGTACCCCTTGTTTCTGAGTGACATGTTCAATATGGGTTTAATGTTCTGAGTCCACGCTGTCTGGGTGTCTACATATATTTGGCGATAAAGTGTAAGTTGTATGTTTTTATTTTATGTGTTTTATGTCTTTCATCAATCAGCTGAGGGCTTTTTTAAAAAATCTTTTCATGTAAAATTATATCAGAGCTTCACTTTGCTGCAATTTCCCACTGGGATTAATAAAGCACTCTGTCTGTCTACTGTATCTACACTTGTGAATGCACAATGAGCAAATTAAGTTGTCACCAGGGGTTTGGCTGAGTTGTATTTATTGAATATTCATGCACTCACAGGACACCTGGCTGGATGTGAAGCCAGCAGGAGGAGGCGTTGCTCTGAGCACAGGGAGGGCTTTTAATATTCCCTTTCCACGTTTGCATCTTATTAGATTGTTATTTTTTCATAAGTTGACTATTATCATGTGAGTCTGTGTTGCATATGTTTGTCTCACGCTGTTAAATTAGAGTCTTTTTTCGTGATATTCATTAAAAACTCATGATTCATTCACTACTTTTGTTTTTGTCCTGGGGTCAGGATGCCCTGGGGGGGGGTGAGTTTAGGCGGTTATTCATTAAATGCAAAAGCATATTTTCTGGAATTAATATCTACAGCATCTATGATTTTTGGAGGAATTAATCTAAAAGACTATAAATCATTTGACTAATTTCAGCATTTAGGCATCTGGGAAGAGGTTAGGATCACTGCAGTAGATCAGGAGGTTGAAAATTAAAAATGTTAAGCAAATCAAACTTCTGATTGAATAATTGAATAATCGGTATCAGCCCTGAAAAACCACTATCCGTCGACCCCTACTTTGGAAAGTAATGCAGTCATGTTGCCAGAATTCTCTGTTGGCCTCGCCTAATTTTAGCGTCCAGCTCTCGTTCACTGAAATTTTGTTACTGTTTAATTGGATAACAGCGTTACATGAAAAAAGGCCACCCAGAATTTATTCATTTCAACGAATACAGATCTTATTTTCAAACCGCTGTGACCTCCTCTGACCTCCTTTGCCATCTTCCCCTGATCTTTCTTGAAGTAGCAGCGCTCTGAAATGCAGCAGGCGCCTGTTCATAAGCTGCTGCTCCCCAGGTATGCTCTTATTCTGTCAAACATCTCTCCTTTAGTCCCTAAACCCTCCTCTCCTACACCCCCTCTTTCTCTCATATCTGTCAAGCTTGTCTCCTCTGCGACATGGGATTCATACATGTTCCTTGTCAGAGTCAGAGAGGTCAGAAAGGTCAGGCTGCATGATATTGTCAAACTGAATAGATGTAAGTGAATAAATCGCTGGCGCCTCTCTTCTCGTCTGGCACCACAAAGGACAGTGAATGTAACTGTGTTGACAGAGACATAGGAGGCAGGAGAGGGAGAGAAAAAGAAAGGCAGACTGGATACAAAGGTGTTTGTGTATAGTGGGTTTTACAAGGTCTAATTTTCGTGGGACGAACACCATTTAAATCATTTTGTCAACTACTTATGTGAACAATATTCTCCATGAAAAGCAGATGGATTACGTGACAATACCAAGAATAAAATAATGTTGTCAATACACAGTGGGACACTGTTGTTTCTCACATGCTGTCCAAAGAGTAAAATCCTATCAAGGACATTTAGTTCTTATTCAGTTGGTATTTTTTTCAATCATGTCAATCCAAATTTAACATTAAATACCTGCAACAATACATAGGAACATAATAGAGACTCTATGATGGAGCATTGACAAGAAAATCTTATATTCAACAAGCAGGCTGCATCTTAAATGTAGGTCATTGTTTCATGCAAACTCCATGAGAAATTTACAATTCTTTTACTTTATGAGAAGACTGACAACATTTTTAACCACATAATAACCGATACATTTTCATCTAAGGAGGAAATGATGGTGTGATGTCTCCTCACAAACTGTCCAAACATACATACACAGGTGTGTTTACACTGTCACCAAGAAAACCATATATAGTTGGAATGTTGTCAAAATGGCAACATACCCTTAGTCTGCGGTGTTTGTGCTGCATAACTCAAGCTACACCATTTTATTTTTTTTAAAGCCCTTAAATTAACCCTTGCTGGTGATAAACTCTACATGGGACGCCCTGTCGCAGAAGAAAATATTGGGTGTGCCTGGTGGCCTTATAGGCTTCAAACGTGGGTGTTTATGATGACTTAGTGACTCATCAGTGTGTTTCCAGCAGCTTTTTTAGGATTCAAACTCGGGTGTTTGCAGCTACCTGTAAGTGTGTTTCCAGCAACTTTCTGGCTTCAAATGCGGGGGTTTGTAGCAACCCATTTATTGTGTTTCTGGCTTCTTTTTTAGGCTTTAAACATGGGTGTTAGTAGTGTTTCCAGCATCTTTTCAGGCTCCAAACATGGGTGTTTTGTTGCTACCTTTCAGGGTGTTTCTAGCAGGTTTTTTTGGCTTTGAGCGGTTGGGGTCTTTAGCGACTCATCAGTATGTTTTCAGCGGATTTTTAGGTTCCAAATGAAGCTGTTTGTAGTGACCCATCAGGGTGTTTCCGGGGGCTTCTTAGGCTTCAAATGTGGATGTTTTGCAGCAAACCTTCAGTGTGTTTCCAACAGCTTTCAGGCTTCAAACATGGGTGTTAATACATAAGTGGGTTCCTTGCAGATTTTATGGCTCCAAATGTGGGTGTTTTGTAGGGACATATCAATGCATTTCCAGCAGATCATCAGGCCTAAAATATGGGTGTTTTGCTTTGACCCTTCAGTGTGTTTTCAGCTGCTTTTGGACTTAAAACATGGATGTCTGTTGAAGCCTCTTGCGGTGTTTCCAGCAGAAATTTAGGCTTCAAACTGGGGTGTTTGTAGCAACCCATCAGTTTGTTTACAGCAGCTCTGTAGGCTCCATATTAGGGTGTTTGTAGCGACCAGTCAGAGCGTTTCCTAATCCAACTCCTTAAAGTGTGACTGGTGTTAAACCACATTCTTTATATTATAAAATATATCTTCAGTGCACACAAAATGATCCACAATGCTCATTACCTGCTTGCCACTCGTATCTCTTGTGATGCCAGCCATAAGATGTAATGAGGTCCTGCTCTCCTTGTAGCATGTCTGTCACAGTCGAACTTGTTAAAATAACTCTGCGGCAGTGACACCAAACCAAATTGCAACACAATTAGTGCAAGCATTTTCGCCAATTAAGTTGACTGTGATTAAGATTTTTGTCTCACCTCATGCACACTTTCTTTACTCACTCTGCTTTGTGTTGGTGTTTCTGTCTCCATAACACTGCAGTAATTGGTGGACCTGTAATGGCCTCCATCTATCACTTTTATCTAGGGGGAATCTTTTCCACCCATTAGTGTGGACACTGAGCCAAATGAGTCCAACAGACATTTCAACACAGATAACTACACACTCACCACACGCATACTGTACACATGCAAGGAAGGAATTTTTTGCAACGCATATATTTTTTACTAGAGAAGGAACACAAAACAATTGTACAAAGTAAAAATAAAATAATATTTAAGTTCTGAAGTATTTAATGTTAATCCAATCAATTTTAATTTTTCATTTTGATTTTAATTAATGAATATTTGATATATTTGATTAGGACTGATGTTGGTTAAAAAAAATAACTCAAAGTTAAAAATTATGTTTGTATAATATTTCTTCTATAGCCTAATTTTGAAAAGCTTATTTTGTGTGCAGAATGTTACGAGTGTGTGTAATATTAAAGTGGGCCCTAAGGGTTAATCTGATAATGGAAACGCAAATCAACACATGGTTTGACTCTGTGCGGCCAAAAGCACCAGTGGAAAAAAACATATAGGGTTGTTTTTGGGTAGGAGCCTTGAGAGGAATACTTGTTGGATGGTGCTGGATACTTCCTGGCTCTGGTTGTTTGCCACTAACACATCTGCATGGATGAGCAATTTAGCTTCTATGGACATCAAATCTGCAACTTTTCAGTTTACTATTAGCCTCAAACGGTCAGAGTGCCATGTAGATTCAGCATGTTTGCATTAGTGTGACGCAAATTACTTTGATGCGACTACCTGCTGTCCCACCTGCTGCCTCAATTTTACTACATTACAGAACACAAACACACACACAAACCTCCCACGCCCCAAAACCTAATTAGTCAATTTTTAGATGAATAAACCATATTTATCATCTAACCTCCCACAAGAAATCGCCAAACTGACAGCGCACACTTCCAATGAAACAAATTGTTGACAAAAAAAAACATAATTAATGAAGCAATCAGCCCGTGCCAGCCGAGCCTCTCATTGACACCCTGCTGTTGTATGAGATTTTAATAATGCTGTTTAATGACATGCTCCACGTTGGCTGGCAAATGCAGCTCCATATGTTGTTACAGCTGTGGGGAGCAGGGAATCTACATGATCTACACAGCTTCAGAGCACCAACCCCTGCTGAGGTGGAGGGCTTAATGTGTGTGTGTGTGTGTGTGTGTGTGTGTGTGTGTGTGTGTGTGTGTGTGTGTGTGTGTGTGTGTGTGTGTGTGTGTATGACTTGCCTTGGCCCTCCAGAGATGCCTCTTTGATGGTTTTCCCTCCTTCACTTGCTCGTGTTTGCTTCTGTGCTGAAATAAGAAAACAGTAAATGTTCTTCAGACGTGTTTTCAGTTCATTTCACAGTGTTTCTCCACCACAAGTGATCATTCTTGGGCAGATTTATTGCACAAACTTTCTCATACTCAGATCAGATCCCTGAGCATTTCATAAAATGAATTAGTTTTGGTTTGACATTTTGTCCAACTATTTAGTGGCATATAGGGTTCATTACATTACAGCCTCATGGGGCCACTAGCATTGATTTATATGTATAATCTCATTTAACTACAAAGAGATAAACGCATATTTGAATCTGGCTTTGTTCACACTCCTCAGGAGAAAATAACTGACTATTTATGAATCAGATTTGGTCTCTGAACACGAATGATGATGTAATTTTCTTGCAAGCAGTCACTTTAATATCAGACTGTATTGTTCACTGGTGAGTTGCCCACTGAGCCAAACAGCTGCGCGTATATACACGAGTGTTTTAAGATGCACATGTGTGTTAATTATGCTCTGTGAAATGTGTTGATCCTGCAGAGCCTGTGGTTTTACAGCCCTGCAGAGTCTACACTGTGCAAACAAGAACAAAGACACGCTCATCTTCACTGTAACTGGATGTAACTGTGCACATAAACACATAAACACAATGAGACCACATTCATCCAACTGCCCTCCCAAACTGCCAAACCATCTTTTTTATTTTTCAGCATACTGTTTATTGCACACATTGCTTTCAAACGTGTTTCGTTTAATGACAACAATGTCTCAAATATGAGCACTAATGTTAATATTCACAAGCTAAAGCCATTTCTGGCATTTCTTTTAAGGGTTAGGGTTGATATTACTCTAAAGTACCTAAATTCACTGTAAATTCTAATCCTTTTGTAAGGTAGAAAAAGTCTGGTCGAACGCACTTTTCTACTTCAGACATCCTGTGACATATTACTGCCTGTTGGTGAGGAATAAAATCATAGTAAACAGTTTAACCCTTTGAAGCCTTGAGTGACATCACATGTCTTATGCTGTTTTCAGATGGCTTTCACAAGTATTTAAACCTTTGTGCCCTGAGTAAAGTGGTGCAGTTTCTTTCAAAAACATGGCAAGAAAGCAACGAGCAATTTGTTAATAAATGTTTCACAAATTCCAAAAAATAGTAGATTTAGGAAACTTTTTTTAACATGAAGGGAAAAAAAGGAAAAAATAATGAAATATTGTCATAATTACATATTTAAAAATACATGTCACAAAATATCTCTATTTTTTGAGCACTTTTTCCAGATAATCTCTGTGATTTTTTTGGTTGTTTTTTGTGTTAACTTTCTTTTTATTTTTTTCCTTTTCTTAGTTAGCAAAGTTAGCAAACTGTTTCCCAAACGCAGCAGTAGGACAGCACTCATTCACTAGGATTTTCATTAGGCAGCAGAATATTAACTATTAGTAATTCTTTTAATACAACACTTGGTCTTGAAGTGTTAATAAAAATATTGATAAATGAAGCTTTAACAAGTGCATAAAAAAACTATCCTAAAAGTGAGCACTTTTACAGACTAATGATGGCCATGTTTCCACAGAGCAGCTCATGTGTAAAATAATATCATATAACTGATAAGAACTGTGGCTGCAGCTTTGACAATAAGGGTCTGGGGATCTAACAAACATATAACCAAAACACACCTGCGCTCACATCCACACACACATACACACACCCTGACACACTGACACTGCCTTTGCTCTCCCACACAGCCCTCCCTCTGTTCACTGCAGCAGCTGCCTAATGTTGCATCAAAGACCCAGACGTTCACAGCCAAGCCTGTGATGGAGAGTTTTTTTGCTTTTTATCACCCTCTCTGATGGATCTTCACAGCGTTAATGCCATGTGCCAAGCTGCCGCTCCATCACTAGACCCCATGAACTATTACACAGCTCCTGAGAGAGCACGAGGGGAGCATGAGAGAGCCGAAAATAAAAGAGAGGAAAGAAAGACGGGGACAGAAGAGACACCAGCCGCCGTTGCCGGCTGCACTCTCTCTGCACTGCAGCACAACAGAGGGTGTGATTTATCCGCAGGTTGGCCTGGGGAGAGCCGGGTAACACCATTAGCAAATGAGCCCTAATTCACCCAGACAGCAGAGAACTCGCTTCCTGTGGTCTTTTAGTTTTTGACTCAGAGCCCGAGGCCAAGTGCCAACGCTGCTCAGGAAGCTGCTTCTCTCTGAGAGTTCACACCTGTACTTCAGTTCCCTCAGTGCAGATCTGAGCAGCAAATAATCAGCTTAGCTTTTGTCCGTTTCCTCTGGGTTTCACTGGCCGGGTTTCCATTAACCCTTAAATTGCACAAATGCAAACACTGAATACGCCTAATGGAAACACATCAACTTTAAAAAAAGCTCCCATTTATTGCAAAATGCTCGCATGAGGTGCCATTTCCAGCAATGTGAAGAAGCCATACTTTGCAAAACTGCAATGGAAACACCTTTTTCACTTTTATAGGTCACATGATGAACAACAAAGACTCACGTGACTTTTTAAACAACATGCCGTGGTATGTGTGTACGGTAGAGCTGGACCCATTTATATTTTGCATAGGACGAATGCCATTCCAGTGTTTTTCCTGCTGCTGCGCTTCTCACAAAAACAATGACGGGAACAATCATTTCACCCAGTGGTTATTAACGGGTTTATTGACCGAGTCAAGCCATTTTTGTGTCGGTGTGGAATTGAATGTGTTTATATGGTCTTGGTCTTGACTGGGTCTTGCCCTGCTTTGGACATGGTCTTGACTTAGTCTCGGCCCCTTAAACTCTTGGTCTTGTCTCGGTCTCGGCACACTCTGGTCTCAGTCAAGTCTTGATCTCAGTTAGAGGAGAGTTGTATCCCCGACCCTCCACCCCTGCCGACAGAAGCTCAGATGAATCGCTGTTGATTTATGGCGAAGCTCCGGAGCTAACAATTTGCTGACATTATCCCCGTCACTGTGCGTGTGACAGTTTGAGAACCAAATAATGCATTTGTTTTATGTTTTTGTAAGGAGGCCCTAAACTCTGATTCTGTTGACACCTTTTGAATCCTCAAGAATCGCTCAGTTTGTCATAGAGGTGGACACCTTTTATCCAAAGTGACTTAACAAAAACATCAGTATCCTTTGCATGACTAACACCAGCCTGGAAGTAAGTGCATCATACTCATGAACATCAACAGTCACCTGAGCGCTGAATATGGGTTCAAACAGGAGTGAAAACAAAGCATCAATATTCATGAAACCCAAAACGTGCAGAAGTCCACATTAAAAACCGTATAAAAGGTCTCTGATGTTTTTGGCGTCCGGGTTCATAACAAGCACCACGAGCCCACAGACCTCAAAAAACACTTACAGTTTTTAAATGATTTAACTTTATATTCAACCAAGAAAAACACAACCACTAAACTGCTTTTATGTTTTTTTTTCTCTGCAACTGCAGCAATATGCTTCTGTCTGGTAAATCATTTATGAGCAAGGATTTGAAAGAGTGTGCTGGAAGCTCTGAGTTATTAATAATGCACTCAGGACAGAAGGCAGGTAAGAGAAATACTGAGAGGTTCCCCAAATCTCCCTCCTGAGACACAACAGATTATACGGAGCAGAAATACTGTTCAGGCCAGTTTATCTTCTATTATTTTTATGTTTTTGGTGGAAAGTCATTAACATTCTTGGCTCAAATGGCTTTTTGTGTCCTTTTCAGTACATCATTTTTGTCTATAAAAATATATTTGTGTATTGATTATCATATCATATACAATTTTAAGAACTCAACAAAATATCGATTTTAACTTAGCTTTTTCTGCTGAAAATTACTTTCATGTCTATAACCAATATGACTTGAATGCTCTGTTAACGTGACCAAGTAGGCAAGAGTCTGAAATCTAATATGCTCACAGAGAACTCAGCAGCCCACGTGTCTTTGAGCATGGAGTCAATATTTGGAGCTTTTCAGTGAGTTCAAATAATCATAAAAACTTTCACTATAACTTCGTGCTCCATTCGTCATCAGTCCAGATCTTGACTAAATTGCACTGTAGTTTCTGTTTGAGTTTGATTTGGCCTTTGCACAGGGATTACCTCATCCATGTGCATCCTAATTTAATCTAATCTTCTTTGCATGTAAAACTGAGCTCAAGAGCTAAGCCAAGATCTAAAGCAAAGATGTGAAATTCCAAGTTTAAGCCAATGTATGCTCTCCTTAAGCCAAAGCCAGAGGAGATTCTGCCTACAGCTGCTGAAGAGACTTGTTTCTCAACCATAAGGTTTTTAAAATTACCATACAGTATATGTGCTTGGCAGAACTAAACTGAAAGAAACCAACTCCCATCGGAATTTGTATTAAAACATTTGTATTTCAAGCATTACACAAGTTTTCTTTTCACAAACTTCTATTATCATGTTTATCTGACATCTGTCTAAAGGTGCTGTGGTCAAGACAATTTAGGGACCCAAAACTGGAATCAAGGAAAAGAAATCGCTGCAAAAATTAAAAAGTCGAGGCTGGTTTCATCTGTAAAACCAAAAGAAATCGCCAGAGCGATATTTTTGTGTCTGACGCACATTTTGACTAGTAAGGCATAAGCTTCAGATGAGCTTTTATCCAAAAGCTTAATTCTGTTTACAAATATATGGAATTTTCTAAGTCAGATTCGGAGCACAGAGGGGAAACCTCACTTGTGATGTTGTATTATTTGATTTTCTTGTGTGTCATGTATAACGTGACACACACGTGACATCTTTTGATATCTGCGTGTGACAAAAGAGTAGAAAAAAAGACAAAAGTTGATCAAGACCTCAGATGTTGTGTTGTGGGAGGTGAAATCATTCCCAACATCAAACAGACCGCTAAGCTGACAAACACTAGCACGCAAACACACACACACACACACACACACACACACACACACACACACACACACACACACACACACGATTTCCCTTTCCATGAAATTTTCATCGAGGGGAGCTCCAGTCTTGATTAAAAAATTCCGGTCCCGGGATGGTGTCCTCCTGCAAGTGATGCAGGCAATTTTTCGGGTAATGATGTGAATTTTGATTTATTCCATGCATCAACTGAAACCAGATGGATCCTCCACTTCAGCCTATTCCCCATTGGCCTGCTGAGTGACAGGCACATGCGCACACACACACACACGCACACACACACACACACAAACACACACACACACAAAAAAAAAAAAATATGTCAAACCAAATGTTATCAATTTTTTCTGGATGAAAGAGGACTATTATTAGACAGCGCACACACACACACACACACACACACACACACACACACACACACACACACACACACACACACACACACACACACAAACAGCTTTCAGCTATCTCGTGTCAAAAAGGAAATCTCAAAGGAAATGAAAATGTCAGATACAGAGGTAGACGCTGAAGTCCTTGCTCTTGTTTTTCTTCATATATTATCTCTTGAGTCTTCAGTCAAAATAAATTAATGAACTATAAAACGAACCTCAAGTGTCCATCAGCCAATGAGTCATCACAATATTATTCATATCTCCTGATGGCTGAAATATTTTCAAAATCAGTCCTATAGAAAAAAACAAGATAAACGTGCAAATGAAAAATATGTCAATACATTTGTAAATAAATGTATTAAATTAATGGCAAAAAACCCTGAGTTGAATGAATGTAGGCAAACCCATTCAGTTCATTATCAAAAATTAATAAACCAATCTTCGTTGTTATAATCAAACCAGGACAATATATTACAATGCATTGCACAAAGATAGTGTGAACTACTGTAAAAAAAAAAAAACAACAAATAAATAAAGTAAATAAATACACAAAAGTAAGATCACTTCTCTTGTTATTGCATTATCCTTAAACATTATAATAATAACAATTATGGTTATTATTATTATTATTATTATTATTATTATTATTATTATTATTATATATTTAGATAGCGAATAGATGGATTCACATCCTTTTTTGGTTCATCAGTGATACAACAAAACTAGCATCGTATATTGATTTTCAATTTTTGGGGCATACTCTGGGCAAAAACACACTGTAAACCCGAATAAGTTAGCAGAACTCAAAAAAAGTGAGGCAATCAGTTGCCACATTTTTTTTGAGTTCACAAACTCAAACATTTGAGTATTTCAGAGCTTAAATATTTGGAGTTGATATTACATATACTTTTAAATTACTCATAAATTGTAATTACTGATTAGAGCCAACTCAAAAATTGTCAGTAAATGGTACTCAAATAATTCATTCATCTTTCTCATTGCAATAACTCAAGATAACCTTAATAATTTCAAGTATGAAAACTCAGGATTTCATGTTCAATGAACTTAACATTTATTAGTTTTTTCTTTCAATTTTCTGATTACACATGACTCAAAAACATTGACTTGCTTAAACTCGAAATCATTTACTTTCACACTTAAATTATTTGTGGCAACTGATTGCCTTAAACATATTAAGTACTATTAACTTAAAAGTAGTAGTGGAAAATATTCAAAATCAGGAAACTGTTAATACAAACATTACCCTTTGAGTTTAGAAGAATTATTTATCCACATCTGTGCCTTGTAGCATAAAATGAAACATAATATTTGAAAGACACAATTACAAAGGCACAATTTGGGCCATCTGGTTGTAAACTTGCAGTGCAGCAATGTTGACAGTTTACAAAACCATTCCCCAAACTACACCTTGTAAAAACAAAATTTCATATTGTAAACACTTAGCATATCGGTTCAACAACAATAAAATGTAAATTACATTAATAACTTGTGCCAGCTATATGGCTGTAAAACAGTTGAACAGTGGGGAGCAGCAACTTGAACGTCAACAGTTGAAAATAGTCACGTGGACCATGAAATATTCTTGTTGTGGACTATGCTCCAACAGGGTGAGCCCTCAGAATCCCACAACTCCTTTCAGATCTAGAGTTACACATGTAACATGAGGTCATTTTGAGAGTCTGTAGCTTTGGTGACAGTTTAGAGTTATCCAGACCAAGCAAGATTTTCTGTGTGAACTCAAGCGTGTTGGTCAGTCCTTCGGATAGGCGAGATGTAGAGCATAAATCAGGCGAACATTACCAGAAAGGCATCAGCGAGCCTGGGGAGGTCGACCACCACATCACCCTCTAGGATGACGGAGATTTTAAGCTGGGTGGTAGTGAACTGGGCTTGTGGCATCGTCACTCACGGTTGTAAGGAGGACCACTGGCGCATCCCCAGGTCTGGCTCATCCATAGCATCCTGAAAAAATGAAAGGGACAATAAAAATATTAAAAAACCAAAGAAAAAATATAATATTTAGTATTTTTTGGAAAGAACAGAGGTTGACTGAAAGAGCTGTGAAAAAAAATCTATCTCATACATTTTAGAGCAGTTGTTTTGAGTGGACAAAATGTCCTCAAGGTTCTCAAAGGATGGATTTGAAAAGAGGGTTAAGGTTTCTAAACATCTTGCCAAATGTTTGCAGTTTGAACACTGGACCATTTACATAAATGTTAATGTGTGTTTTCCTTATACATAAGTAAATGAAATGAAAATATGAGTAGGTTAATTTTACAGTACAATAGGCTTGATATTTCTTAACCGACTTACCACACATGTTCTGAAAAATCCTGACACTTCCTCTCACGCAGATACACAGGAAGGGCATGGAGAATAGTGATACGCCTTTGTGTGGACATCATGTACTTCCTAAGAAGATTAAAAATAGTGTAAATACTGTGACAAGTTTACTAATCAAACCAATACCAGTCAACGCATTTTTATTAGCTACCACAATAATATCTTCCACTAATAACCTGCTGACTTATCTGATGCATTTGTCAAATTCAAACACTTATTTAAACCTTTAAATTCTCAACATTACACAAAGACTGCACCTGTGAAAATGTATAATCACCTGTGTATCATGGACTTTAAAAATGTCAGCCAACGTCTGCAGTTTTGCCCATTCTGAAAGCTTTCTGCCTAAACAAGGCCATTAAAGCGAGGAGTGTGAAGATCAAGTTCGGCATAGAAAGTATTGGGAAGGTTCTGGTTAGTAATGCGTTGAAATACACCTGCATTATGGAAAGGACAGTACAGAAAGCAGAAGAAGAGGAAAGACATTATTTAATCTAGGATGAATGCATGGATAACACTGCACACAATGTGATATACAGTACTATCTGGTACAGATGAAAACAGATGAATGAGTTAATCAACATTACCTCAGACTGCATACGAAGAGCAGGCCAGAGCTCCATGAGCTCTTTGACTGAGTGGGCTGGACGTCACAATAGTCTATCTGTACTAACCACAAAGAAAAAACAATTTTATTTAACCAGCTAATTGAACTTTTAGCTAAACACAACACGTGAAAGTGCTACAGTTTTCTGCTGCAGAGAATAACTTTTAGCTAGACACAACACATGGTGAGCTAGCTTTTCTGCTTTCACACACTGATGCAGCTTCAATACAGATTACCACACACGCACACAGCCTGGCAGTTGAACCAGAATTTGCCAACAGGTAAAAAAAAAAAAAAAAAAACATATCACCTATCTGTGCAGTGAACCAAAACCACTCATTTGAACTGCAGAAAATGTGGCTGGTAACATTCATGAATTCTAATCTTAGTAAACACATAGAAAAAAAGACAATTTTATTTAACCAGCTAATTTAACTTTTTTAACTTTTAGCTAGACACAGCACATGGTGCTAGAGTTAGCTTCTGCTTTCACACACTGGCGCTTGGCTTCAACGAAGATGAAGAGTTTTAATTATGAGCAGTCACTGCATGTTTGGCATCACCAGTCTTTACAACTACAGAACCTTCGCCATGCAACACAGCTAACGTTAACTGACCAGATGACTTTGCATGTCAGCTTGCTGCTAACGGTTAACAATTTTACATGGCTAACGTGAGTCACTTAGTCCGTTTTAAAAACACGTTGAACCGTCTGAAACAAACATTAAAGCGAGTTTTATGTCGACTACTTACATTTAATCCAATGGCGCAGAGCTGAGTGCTAATGTTGCCGCCTTCGGTTGGCTGGTCTGTTGATCCCGCTCTCCTCCTGAGTCCTCCGCCTCGCTGTCTGAAGAGGAAGTGCACGCAAATACTACAAAATAAAATCGTGTGAACACTTCCGGTGGAAGGTGCGCGTGTGTAACCTACACAGTACAAATCTATCTGATGCAACGGATTTATTCTTAATTGATTCTTGGTTTGATTTATTCATGTTTAATAGATACGCTTTTATTTTTTTGGAATTCTCTTTTTATTGGTTTTCTTATTACAAACAATATCACAACAGATACAAGCCGTACAATATGAGTGTAAATGTACAACCAAAAAAAAAAGGAGAAAAACGGAACTGAAACAGGTCCTACCAAGAACAAAAAAAAATAAAAACAGATATGCTTATAAGTAACTATGAGTTAATTATTTTAAGTAGGTTACACAAATCTGCAAAAAGTTCATATTCATCAAAAATTACAAGTTTAATAAACTGAAAAGACGGACAATGCTACTGGCAATCAACATTTATAAGTAGAACTTTTGAGAAAATTTTAAGTTAACTATACTAATACCAATTAATTATTTTGAGCATTCGGATTTACAGTACAGTGTATTAAGTTGTATGTAAGCTATGTTTTTAAGTTACTCATCAAAACATATTAGTTAAAATTACTCAAAACGGAACAACATGTTAAATGAACTTGACATAATTAAGTTAATAGAACTTTTTTTTAAACTTTGAGTATGCATAACTTAATTTATTTAAGTACTTTGAACATTTGGGTTTACAGTGCAGAGCAGCAGGACACAGACGCAGTAAAACTTAAGCTTTCATTGTGCAGGTTGTAAGAATTTGCATTCACTCGCCTCTGCAGTAGCTGTTCTTATCCATCGATTTGATCCATCGTTCTGATCCATCTATCTGTCTGTCTGTCTGTCTATATACTCAAAATTATGGATATCTGTGGTAATATCGGTGCGCACAGTACATACGTGCCTGCAGCAAAACAAGTACCATTGCATTTTCAGAATGGTGGTACCGACTTGGTGCCACATCACTAATTTTTTATATCAGAAATTAAATGCCCTCAATTCTTTGAGAGTCACTGCCCAAAGCTGACTTGTGTCCACTGTGTTTAATCTGTTGTGTGAAAAATCACAGATGTGTCATGCCTCATCTCGCTGCACGGTCAAACGCAATTGACCCTCTTGTCGCTTAAAAACTCCCCCCAGGGAGGAAGGGGGAGGAGGGAACAAGATGAAGCCATGATGGGAAGTAATTATGCACAAGACAGCTCACTACGTCTTTGTTTACCCTTTTCAATTAGATTCTGTCTCTTCTTCTGGCTCGCTCATTCATTCAGCATCAGGTTCGTGTGTGTGTCCATGTGTGTCCGTATGTGTGTCCGTGTGTGTGTCCGTGTGTGTGTCCGTGTGTGTGTTAGAAATAGTGATTGATTGGATACAAAGTTAAAGGTAATGAGGCTTAGAAAGAGATGAAGTGTAACAAATTGTTATGGATGGAAAAAAGAAAAAGATATCGGATCTTTTTCAACTTACAAACAATAGAATTGGTTACTTCCCCAATTACAGTGTTAATTGTTGGACAGCTTAAATAAGTTATAGTTTGATGCTGTGTCCTCTTACTGGTTCTCTGTACCTTCTTATTTAAAACTTATAAAAGAACATAAAGAAAGAGAGACTATGAGAGAAACCAGCCACAAAAATTCAACTGAATGGCAATTACAATTTCAAAGTGTAGTAATATAGCATTTATCGAATATGAATCGAGCATGAAGATACAAGACTGTGCTAATGTCTAAATACCACAGATGATGGGAAAGTCATTATATTATATTAGGGCTGGGCAATATGGCTTTAGAATAATATCCTGATATTTTTAGGCTATATTGCGATACACTTTATCTACAGTGTCTCTATATTTTGAAATCTCCTCTAAACTACTGTAAACTAAAACACAAAATTATTAAATGAACTACAGTTACAAACTCACTACTGTTATGATAATATATATATAATATAATATAATAAAGAAAAGTATAAAGTTAAATAAAGTACTGTTATATAAAAGTTAAATAAAGTATTGTTATAGTTAAATAAATTTGAAGGACTCAGCTTGTTTCTGGCCAAAAATGTTGATGTTTGTGCTGTGGACATGAAGTTTCCAGTCAACAGTTGACTGTAACCGTGGTATGAGGATTTATCCACTGCAAGATGGAAACAAACAGCTCTCCATATCAAGTAATGCAAAGATTTCCAAGTCACTCTGGTGCTCCGTGGTCATAAAATGAGACTAAATACTCACGATCGGAGCTCTGCAGACAGACACAAAGCCTCACCTGTTCACTCTACCGACACTACCACCCATTAAGTTAAACTGTTACCGCAGCACCGCTAAATGTGATGATTTATTCTTTATAAGCTGGAAACAAACTAACAGCTCTCCAGTTCACATGTTAGTAGCATTGGCAAGTCATGGTAGTGCTCCATTGTTGTAAAATGCGACTAAAGACTCACCTTCTGAAGCTCTGCAAAAGCTCTGTTTTTTGTGAGTGTGTCTGTGAGGGGCAAAAACGAAATGCCGAAGCAAGTCTCATACCAAGGGCTAAAAAAATTTACATTCAATGTTTGTAATAAAGTAATTTTACACATTGCATGTGGAACAAGCCATAATGCATATAGTATATTCAATTTAGTCAAGTCACGTCAAGTCAATTTTATTTATAAAGTCCGTTATCACAAACCACAGTTTGCCTCAGAGGGCTTTACAGTGGGAACAGGGGAAAAAAGTGACTGAACAGGGAATCCCTATTCCAGGACGGACAGACGTGCAACAGATGTCATTAAAAAAAATCAATAAATTACCGCCAACACATAGGGTAGATAATAAATTGTGCCACATGCAAGCAACTTCAGCATACTCATACAGAGTGAAATAATAACAAGATGAGTCTAAAGTGAAAAAACAGGTCAACCTGTAAAGTTTCATTCAATTATAATGAAACCAATTGTCCACATGGTTTAATTTGTTTCAGTTAATTATTTGCAGATAGCACAAAACTGTGACAATGATTGAATGTAGTCTCCCGTCCTTAATTGATTAATCTCTTGATGTTCTCTCAAAGCAATTTTTTTCCTCAGTAATTCCTTAGTTTTCCAAAGGACTGTGCACTCTGTGCACATCACCTCTTATATTTACTCATCTCAGAGTGTGCAGTGAATGCCCGGCTCTATCTGTCTGTTTTCTCATCACTTTTTATCTCCACCGCTCATTCTGTCAGGTCTGCTTTGAAAACAGCCAGCCAATTAACTCTGGGACCATTATTAAACGCTCTACCTCTCTCACTGTTATCTCAATATATTCCTGTTGATAATAAATCAGCCAGCAGCTTCGCTCATGAACTCCGAGGAAGTTTATTTCCTACAGGGGCCCTCACTTTGAAACAAGCTTCATGTCCGTGTCAGATAACTTTAACCCTTTGAAACCTGAGCAAACTGGCTTGATTTCTTTCAGAAAGACAATGGGCGACTTAGGAAGAAATGACCCCAAAATTAGCAAAAATAAACATGAAAAATGAACAATTTACGAATAAATAAATAAACACAATCAAAACAAAGAGGGGGGAAAGCAAAACAATAATAATAATAATAAAAAATGTAATCAAGATAAATTAAGATATTGCTTTTTCAAACATTTTCCCTAGCTTTTTTTAAAAAAAAACATTTTTACAAATTTACTAATTTATTGGAAAACTCCTTGCAGAGTTGCTCCTTGGTCTTTATCCTATTTTCAAAAGAAAACCAGCAACAAACAATTTTCTCAGGGTTGAAGGTTAAAATACCTGTGAAAGGTGTCTGAACATACCACAAGAAAAAAAGATTTCGAGTTTTTAAAAAGTACATAAAATAATTATCAAAAAAAGTGGAAAAAAATAATTTAAAAAAAAGTTTTTAAAAAATGAATGACCTAGGGAAGATACTTGAAAACTATTTATTTCCCTTTTTTTTAAAAAAAAAAAAAAAAAGTTCTCAATCTAGTTTGTAATTTGTTGCAATTTGTGGAACATTTCTTACCACTTTGCTCATTGCCATTTCTACCTCGTTTTTAAAAGAAACTGCACTAATTTGAACAGGGTTTAATGGATTAAATACTTGTTTATCCAGGTGAATACAAAAGTGTCATCTGGCATTGGTATCGGCAGTATCAAATGACTCGGATGAGGGCCAAAACAACTTGATCCTGACAACCCTAATTTTGAACAACTGTCAAAGCGAAATTCCTGCCTCTCTCCACACCAAGCAACACAGCTGCAGCACTATATAAACTGAGACATCAGATGCAGGCAGACAGTCACTCTGCGCAGTGCAAAAACCCTTCCCCAGATGCGCTTTAATGATAACATCCTCTGTGCTGATCCTGTCTTACCCTACTGTCACTGCCCTTTCCACAGCCCGTTCACCGGCTGGCCCTCGCCCTCTGGATGATCGCATCTTATCCATCAGGGGGTGGAGGGGATTTACCTTCCATTAATGGTGCCTGTCTCAAATGGCTTGGCCTTTACACACACATACACACACAAGTCCACAGCTACTTCACAACTAGCTTCTTGAGTGGTGTCGAGATTAAAGAGCAATCACAAACTACTCCACAACTGATAGATGGGAAGTGGAGTCAATGCGATGGTGACCCACTTCTGGGAGAGAAGAGAAAACAGGGAGAAGTGAAGGGAGGAAACAAGGAGAGCAGGGAAGAGGAGAGGAAACAACAATCAGAAAATTTGTCATGAGAAAACTGAAATTTGTCTTTTAAGTGGCTCACAGAGGTACTCATAGAGTAACTAGAATTAGTGTCCAGTGGTTGTATGCCTCCGTGCACCAGTTTTTCTTACAGTTTACATCCATGTCTCTCTCTCACACACACACACACACACACACACACACACACACACACACACACACACACACACACACACACACACACACACACACACACACACACACACACACACACACACACACACACACACACGTTCCCCCCGAGCAGCACTACAATCAGCAATTTCAAGATTAATATCGCCAATTCAGTATCTGACTAAATGTCTACCTTCTGTTCCTGAGATATGATGCTGAGTTTGGACAGAAAAGTGTTTTTGCAACATTATGATGTCACAGTGAAGTTGCCCTTTGACTTTTTGGATATAAAATATCATCATTTCATCATTTTATACTATTAAACATTTGTGTGAAAGTTTGTCATGATACACATGGCTGTCTTTAACTGACATGTATCTCTGAGATAACACAAAGAAATACTTCTAGCTATACAGCTTATAAATGTTAGGTGTACTTGGAGTGGATGTCCTACTTTTGTCACTTGTACATCTGTTGCACTCCTTGTCATTGTTGGTTGAAACCTCATCTACCGAGTGATAATACTAATAATAATACTAGCTGTATTTAGGTGAGCAGGATAGTAATACTAAGGTGCCTTCCCTCTCTGGTAACACTCCTGAAGGAGGGAAAGTTTGTCAATACATATACATTAGAGCCCAGCCAATATATCAGTCCGCCAATGTTATTGGCCAGTATTGGCCCATCACAGATATATCGGTATCAGCTTATATGTTGTGGTCTATGCTTGATCTAAAAAGTACAGCAAAATAATGCAGGAAAAGATATTTGGAGTAATTTCTAATTATCAAATTCCCTATTTACTTTATTGTTCTAGTGCATTTATGCCGTTTTTGATGTCAGGCTGTAACATATCTTGCCTCCATCATTTCTTTGTCACAAATATATGATAACGAAATCTGAGGAATAACTGCACTGCATGATTGCATATTTCTACAATATCGAACGACATATCAATATCAGAATTTTTATAATGGTATGGCATCGGCCCCAAAAATCAAGTATCGGTAGTGCTCTTATATATATATATCTGGGCATTTGGTTAGACATAAATCCTAAATTTATCATAGGGAATTTTAAGAGTCAAGATAACACTCAGTTTTGTATAGATTAAAGTTTCTCTCCATCATCAAAAACACGTCTGATTTCAGGCATTTTCTTGTATCAGCTTGACTGTGAGGAAACCATCTAAAGATCTGCTTATCTTACTTCTTCGTCTAAACTTGACACACTTTATCAAGCTGTTTTGAGATATATTTCAAACTCTTACGGTGTATAGGACTTATCACTTGTGCAGCCTCGTCTGATTATATAGGCAGATATATCTTTACAAAATATCTGCAATCTCAGATCCAACACTTTTGCCTACACTTAAAATGTCACCTGTTCAGACCGAGGCAGGAAAGATTATTATTATTATTATTACTTTATTATGGCTCTTAGTCTTGTACTGACCTGCAGGCTGAACTCAATCATGACTCCCTCATCTCTATTACAAGTTTCATACAAAAGTTAACAGATATCCTTAACCAAAACTATAATGTCTTTAACAGCTGTCTGACTTTTTAAATACATTGTTTTTGCTTGTGTGATAATTAATTCTGACGTTACAGCTCTAAACTGCTGCAAGAAAATCTTGGTAATCATACAGCATAATATTGAAAATATGAAACTGCGTGGCAGCAAATACATAATATCATATCACGTTGTGTTCAAAATAAGAGTTATTGTGAAAAAAACATCTACTTCTTTGCCAAAATGTGTTAATTTTTTGGGGGGAGGGTTAATAAAATCTTGTGGAATCATCCCTATTCATGGAGGAATTTAACAGTAGAAGTAAAGCAAACTCACCCAAATTAAAATCAGATTGTTTGCATAATATGAGCAATTTACTCCTCAAGGATATTTTAATTTTGCACCGTTTTTAACCAAAAGCTGGTCTGACTGAATAATACTCAAATGTGTGCAGCATTAATTCAGAATAAATGCATGAAGAGGGACTTCTGCATCAGCTACCTCTGGATAAACAGAGACTATCTGGGGCACACAAAGCTTTAGCTCCAGTCACATTAAAAACCAGTAAGCTGGTGTACTGGCACACGACAACAGGAAACAGCAGCAGTGACGCAACAAAACTTTTACCGGATCTGCTGGCTAGAGACCAAAAACCCAACTAAAACAGAAAATATAAATGCATACACAGATACTCTGTATGACCATCATCAGTGCACTGTTGATGAGCTTTTTTTTTGTTCATCTGTCTTTTTTTTGTTCACCCATCAAAGACCAAAACCATTAAATCTGCCCTACACAGACCATAAAATAGTCTCTTCAGGATTCAGAAAATTTCATCTCATTAAGTTCATTTTCTTTCCAAATTAATTACTTCCATTCCCTCAGAGGAGCTGTTTTAACCAGCCAATGAGGAAAAGGGGAAGAAAGAGGGGGAATATCTCATCTCTCATTCTCCATTTGACCCAACTGTACGGCAGCCAAGCATGGCTGGGCTGGGTCTCAGCAAAGACTCCTGGGTAATAGGGTTTGAAGCAAAGGCTCATTACCTCCTCGATTTCCTTATGACCGGCTCAAAAACACTGCAGGCCTTCTGGGTAATTCTGAGACACAGACTGGGTCCAGATGTGTGCGGCTCAGATGAGCTGAAGTCCAATTTTATGCTTTTATTACACAGAAAAGAGATAAGGATATTTGACCGTATCAGCTAAAAATTTAAACAAAAGATTCTCTCTAAGGTGCATTTAGTTGCACTGTCAGATGTGATATGGAGAAACAGTTTGATATAATAATTCAAACAAAAATTAAACTCTCTAGACTCAGACTATTCACAGGGTTTCCCACACATTCATTTATTTTTGGCAGCCAGACACGACTAAAACATATGCCAGATTTAAAATAGATTTTCTGATTTTTGAAGCTGGACCACTCCTTAGAAGCACTGCTGAAATACATGTGCCACTAGAATATTCTGTACTTGTAAAAATGACCCATCAGCTCCTACGTACCCGTCCTGGCTATCAACAATTGTGAATTATCACTGGCCTGGTTTACTAATTCTGTTTTCTGACACGTTTGTGCCAGGGGAAAATTAGTTTATTACCTCTATTTTGCGGGTTTCTCTGCACTTCAAAAAAAAAAAAATCTACAATCTGCATATAGACACTAATTTTGGGGCATCATTCCTGTGACACTTATCCAAGAAGATAAGATGAAATTTGGATTGATTAATCCAAGAAAAATAATTGAGACCACCGATAAAATATATTTGGAGGACTGCGCCTGTTAGAAATTATTTCTCCACTCGAAAATAGCCCTTGCAGTATGAAAACTGCTTACAGTGTGCTCTGTGGATTATCCAGAGTAGTCTTTAACTTCTTTGTGACCGCTGCACTGACACAAAGATGATCCCAAAAAAGGTCATGGGGTCGACAGAACAAAGTTTAACCTGAGGCAGCTTTGCAGTGCAGCGTGTCAGCACCAAACAGAAGACTGGTCGTTCTGGAAGCTCCCAGGTGCGACTGGATGCATCTGTGTGAACGTTTAGGATGGCGATGACAAAAAGCATGATTTACAAGCTCAAGTGTCACCGCAGTCCAACCTAATATCTGAGCCGTGCCCACTCTTCCACAAAGCTAGACGCAGGTCAAAGCCATGAGCTCAATCTCTCTGCAGCCCGGCGAGCTCTTATCAAAAGAGCAAGCCTTTCTCATCTCGACTCCCTACAATCTCTCAGAGCGTCTGCCTCGGGCTGAGGCATGTTGACACTACACAAGCCAGGTGTAATGGAATTGACCTCCACTGCCAATCCGCTCCCGTTTCGCAAATAGACACATCAATAATATCCGCCACACTGGGCCGGTGCGGCACGAACTGTAAACTCAGCACATTGTAAATAAAGGTCGGACGGCTGCAGCAGGGACTACAACGAGCCTCCCTCTCTTTCAAGATGTCTTTTTAGCTGCGGGATGAGCGGGACAAATGTGGACTTCTACATCCATTACACAACAGAAAAGCTGAAGTTACAGGAGTTGTTGGAACAGCAGTTGTAGTAGTAGTAGTAGCAGTAGTAGTAGTAGTAGTAGTAGTAGTTGTAGCTAATGTTTTATTCAGGCCTTTAAAGGAGTTTTTGTAGTTTTTTCCAAATTTAGGTTTACAATGTCAGTTTCTCATTTAAAGGTTACATTTAATATTCTTAAATTTTTGTCACCAGCATTGAACATGTGAGTCACTTTAAAAAGTTGCTGAATTTCAGCAAAATGTTATGCTTTGTTTCCTAATGGTCTTTGACGAATAATTCAACATTTTGAGAGATACAGATATTCACATTTATTGCCAAGGCTAACTGGCTGTCTGCTTTTGTTTTTGCAGCAACTATTACTGATTGCTATATTTTAAGTTAATTTGCAACAAAATAGCATCTTAATACCAGATTATTAAATCTTGTTTTTGCTGACCTCCAATTGCTATAAATTCTTACTTTGCTGCAATGTAAAGTAAGTAAGTTGTGTACTTCTGGGTGTCAGTACACCCATCAGTGATGTTTTTTCAACACTACAAAACACAGTGTTTTAGCCTGATGTTAGGGTCCTCTTTACTACAGTGGCTGACAAGAGCAAACGTGCTACAACAGCCCATAACTTTTCTATATAGCAGAAATGTGCTGCAGCTTCAGAACTTAAGATCACTCACAAAAATCCAAAACAAACGTAACAATGGAAATGTCCTGCAAATCAAAAAACATACTACAGAAAGCAAAAACAAATACATTCACTGAAAGGGTCTGCATGTTCAGTTTTTCTTTTCGTGAAATTTGATTTTCATACTGTAGTAAAATCAAAAGAAATCAATGGCTCAGTAATGTAATATAAATGATGCCATGGAGAATAGTCAGTGGCAATTTAAATTACATGTGATCTGTGGTGTTTTCTTTAATTAACTTTTGGGATGCAATGATGGTTTTGAAATCTGGTGAAGCTTTTTCTCCCAAAATGGATAATAAGACCTTTGGGGGGAAAAACTCCTCATTTGGGCTGCTCTGATGTTGTAATAATAACTGGTCATTATCCTCTCTCTGATAACGTCTTCCATTCTTTTCCTCACTTTCAGAGTCTCTGATTACTAGCTGGGATTTATAATCACACCTCGACAGCTCTGACATTTCATATTAGAAAGTGACATAACGAGAAATGAAAGGTTCGCTCAGTCAGACCACTGCAGGGCACCAACACATGACCAGAACATAAATGAGGGGATTAAAGACGCTACGGAAATACAAAGCAGCAGTTTAGAAGAAAGTGAGTCAATTGTGTCATTCAGGTTGAATTGATATATAAGTATTAGTCATATCTGCATAATATCACAAATTTTTATACTTACTGAGCATGAAAGGTCATTTTGACAGCTTTGTTTCACACTCATTGCAGCTTTCGTAAAGCGTCTGAGGGTAAAATGACCTGCTTAAAGGTAACAGCAGCAGCAGCTGTGAGAAAAGGGAAAGAGAGTGCCTTCTTTTATTTCTACTATATTGTGTACAAGTGATCTCCATTTAGTTATTTCAGTTAGGTGTGTCAATGGTCAATTAGCCATTTATAGCAAATACTTACAAAGTTAGATTTGGAAGAAGAGGCTCTTCTCTTTGAAAGCACATTTAAGACAAGAACAACCCTACTAAAAACATTAAAGTCTTTCCTTTGCATTTTAAAAAAAGTCTATGTTCATATGATAACACTGAGAATGCTCCTGGTGTTACTGGATCTACAAAAACAACCTAAAACACTGTAGTATGCATGCCAGGCCAGTTGGCGGTATAACTTTGTAATGACACACCTTAGAAGAACACCGTGCGCAAAGTGCGGCTGTGACGTCACCGTTGTCACAGGATCCGTGCACTGCCAGTTTACATGGCGACAGAAAGCGGTGGCGTTTTCAAAAGATTATACTCTGGTACCCTTTTTCAAAAGTTTGTGCTTTCAGGCCCCCAAAACACTGTTGTAGTGTGAATGAAAGGCAAAACCACAACAAAAGTTTAACATTTCAAGCAAGAGCCGTTGCCGTGTAAACGGCCCCTTGTATCCCTTTCCCACCAACACGAAATTGGTTACGCTCCAAAATATAATTTTGAACTGTTTTAGAGCAATTCAAGTTGGTTCTCAGCTGGAACAAAAAAAACAAGCAAGGTTTTCTTGACCTGAAATGCTAAGCGTGATGACATATTTTCTAAGTTGGAAAGACAGGATGGAGAAGGCAACAATACAGAGGTCAAGTGACAAATCGCAGAAAAGAAAGAGCAATCATTTTATCCTCCTTTCCTCTGTCTAGATTTAAACTACCAACCATTTGATTAAATGCTTTATTTTTTTCTACTTTATCTGGACTAAGCTTTTTTTTCAACTGCCTGGCACTGATACTCTTATATTGTGAACATTTAACACAAACTCCAAAGCTTTTTCAATAAATTGAATGTACCGCCACAATAAAATGCTGCTCAGAGGGATCATAATCTGAGGGTTTTTTTTACAACACAAAAAACATGCATGGGGAAAAAAAAGTAATTCATTTCATTATCTCTGCAGAGTGGTATATTGGTGGTATATTTATTTTGCCATTTTGTAATTAACAAAAATGCGAGTCAAGGAGAGAAAAAGCCCTGAGAGCAGGTGATAAAAACAGACCCTCGAGGCAGTTCATGACTTCCTCCGAAGTGTTTGTCAAAATGTGGCGCCAAAGTGAAATGTTGCTTTAATTTCCAAACTAACACCTCAGTTCATCATCACTTCCATCACTAATGGTGCTAATGATGACAGGACCCTGAGTAATACATCTGTATTAGTTGGTGTCACCTCTCATTTCATCACCTCTTAGCAGAGCTGTTGCCACTGAAAATCACCTGAAGCCCTCACAATCCTTAAGTGACCTCTGCAAGTTCAGATGGGGTTTCGATTTTGTGGGTAAAACCACCCGAATTAGCAAAACAAGTATTGGCATTCTATGTTTTTGCAAATGACAGATACATTACATTTGTACGTGGATATGCTGAATTTTTACGTTTCAGCAACACTGTGGTTAAATTGAGGTTGCATTTATGCAAGCATAGCGATGTCTGGGTGAGAAACAACCGCTACTCTCAGAACTATATCGGCAGGAAATGCAACGATACCTTGAACAACCACTTTTCATGGCGCAATCCCACAAAAAAACCACCCACCTTTGGTGGCGAAAATAAAATGAACTGCAGATGTGCTGCAGCTGACATGCAGCTCAGACGCGCCTGACAAGCGCTGCTCGGGCGAGCAGTCCGCGCACTGTGTGAAACAGTGTGATGCGTTGACGCATGTTACGTGAATAGACGTATTTACGTAATTGATTATGTCGATTACGCTGACGCGTCGCCCCAGCCCTAAATTTGATCAAACCTGCATTTTCAAAAGTATCCACATAGGTGAGAACACGGCTGACACTAACCTTGTGTTTTTAACCTTGTGTTTGTAATGAACCGTGGTCGTAACGGGGTTTTTGAAGACGGACCCACCGTCAGCAGGCCTGTTACATCTGACAGAGTTTATTAAGTCGAGGTGATGAGCTGCAACCCCAGACAGCAGGGGTTGTGATGGCAGCCACTTCTCCTGTCAAAACTGATTAAGGTATCAGAGCTCATGTCTGGGGAAGGGACGCATGGGTTGTGAGAGGGAGGGGAACAGCCGACACTCTGACTACAATGTCCCACACAAGGTAATGTCTCAATAATGGGATGTGAACACTCAGATGGGGATGGCTCTAGGAGAAGAGGAAATGAGGGAAAGAGGTCAGGAGGATGGGATGAGGAGGGGAAATGAGAATCAAAGAGTGATGTGCTATCACAGCGATCAGTCCTCAACAGATGGGCTTCCACCTGGGTTTCTCCTCGGGGAAATGGCTTTTCATGGGATGTCAAAAACTGAGGAAAGGGCAGGAGGCCAGGAGAACCCTTTTACTACTTTCTCAAGGGGAGTTTGGTGGTGTCCAATATTTTGGCATGGACATTTTATTGGTTTTCTTTATATTTTTATCCAGTGAATTATTATAGGTGGCCTTTTGTGTTGAGGGGCATAGTGGTGGGGTTTTGCTATTTGTTTTGCACTTGTTTTTTTAGATTTTTTTTTTCTTTTGTTTGGTATTCTCTGCCTCAAAGTTTGGTTGCCTTCAATGTTATTGTGAAGATTTCAGGTGGGAGGTTTTTATGTTCAAACCAATGTTAGCTAGGTAGCAAAAAACCACATTTACAGACAGCTGACTCCATCATCAACTACAAGCTTACAGAAAAAGCCTGAAAAGCACAAAAATCACAAGCAACAGCATGCATAAACACGGATAGCAAAATAGTGGGATGAGGTACTCTCCACAAATACAGACTGTAACTGTTCTGATACTTTCATCACGCACTAAAAGATGTGAGATAAGAAGATCAATATTGCGAAGAATTAGAGGGAAAACAGCAGCCTGCAACAGCAATATTTCATCAGTCAGACTACATGATGCATTGATTCTCTCTGTCCACGCTGCTCTCATCACCGGTTCAATGATTGCACACAAAAAAAAAAACACTCCTCCATCCTGAGCAGCAGCGTGTCCTGAAAATACTCTCTCTTGGCAAAAGAAGCTTAGCCGTGTTGAGAGGCTGCGCTGCATGTTTACCTCCCGTGTTACATGGCAGCTGGCTCGGAGCAAAATAATCCCCAACTCATTCAACATGTAGTAGATTCCTGACAGTAAAGAGAACGGCATGCTGTTTTAAGTGCTTTTTAGTCACGTTAAAGGTACGCTTTCATTTCAATGCTCACAGGAGAAAGGACACAATGGAAGTGTGATTCTACAAATGTGTTTTGTTTTTTTTACCAGCTCATCCAGATGTGTGGTATCACAAATGTTCCACCACATGTCGGGAAAATGAGCTTGAATTAATCTGCAGTCTGGAGGAAGGAGTTAAGCCACGCAATCCAGTCTGCATGATGTTATGCAATTGTCTGACTCACTGATGGAGGTCAGTTTTAGTGCAATTCTTTCATAAGAAATTGCTCTGTGATTTACATGTTCCATATAATCTATTGTACGCTGAGTTGTTGGGCAGTGATTCCCAATTCAGGGTAGAGGATTCTTCAAGATAAATCTTAGTGCTCATTAGATCGTTGGAGGAATAAGAGAAATAAGAAGCATGTTGCACTACCTGCTCTGTGCCAAGGAGCGAACAGACCGTAAAGCATTCATCAGGTGGTCAGAAACACAACTCAAGATGAATGATCATGTTGCTCAGTAACTGCTGTTTCAATATGTGTATATAAGCAACTGTTTGCTAACAAGTTCCCCGCATCAACTTAGTCTATCAGTATTGTTCAAAGTTAAGAGCACTAAAGTTTCTGCCATTTGGAGGATGTAATCAAGTCTTTTTTGTACCTTTTAATTGCTAGGCTACATTTGCATGCAGTGACAGCCCTCTCAATCATTAAATATATGTCTTTTGGGGGCTGGCGGTGGCTGAGTGGATAGAGCAGGCACCCCATGACTAAAGGCAGTGTCCTTGCCGCAGTGGCCTCAGGTTCGACTCCCGCCCAAGGCCCTTTGCTGCATGTCGTCCCCACTCTCTCTCCCCCTTTCACACTACTGATCTGTCCTAGCTAATAAAGGCTAAAATGCCAAAAAAATAACCTTTAAAAAAAATATATATATATATATATGTCTTTTGGAAACGGTAAAAAGGGGCTTCTGTCGTCAGCCACTTGCTTCAACTATCACTTCCCTTTGTGCTGTCTCGATTGGTTTGCTTGATTGTAATGTAACTAAGCGGGGACGAGATGAAAGGCCTGCAAGGACAAATGATCTCCTTGGTGCAAAACCGTGTTAGATTCAAACCCTACAAGGCAAATCTGGAGTGTCACTGACTTTATGAGGGGACCAGTTGAGTTACTTCAGGTTTTAAGGGTTGCTTAAAGTGGTTTTATCACCTCATTCACCCTTGTGTTTGATTAACTTTAATATGTACTTATTTTTTTATTACCAGTGAATCAACTGATGGTAAGAGGAGTTGCTTCTTGTGACAAACCTATAATTAGCCAATGACCTAACAAGCAGTTTCCTTCAGCTGAAGTGTTTTTGAAAGCTAAAACTTTCACAAACTACTCTGGTGGCCGAGGCTACTGCATATGGTACCACCTACTATTCAGTAACCATTCACACGCACTCACTCTCTGATGATGCAGCATCAGAAGCAATCTGGGGTTCACTATCTTGCCCAAGGATACTTGGACATGACTGAAGGAGCCGGGGATCAAACTACCAACCTTCCAATTAGAGGATAACCCGCTTTACCTCTGAGCCACAGCTGCCCCCCAAAAAACTCATTGGTAGAATCTCAGCTAAGCTTAACTAGCCACAAAGGCACTGTTCTTATAATGCATCCACGCGCTCCATCGCCACAGAGGTACACTGGACCTTCCCGTTTTTGCGTCTTTCAGATTATTTTTTCGGTGTCCCAGCCCACTAAAATCCACAGTCTATTATCCAGCGGCCGCAGGCCACTGTCACAAGTGGAAAGGCTCAGACAAACCCACTGTATGCTACCTGACCAGCAACAATTAGCAAACAGATAGAAAGCAGCTAGCTGGTGATCACGGTGGAGCAACTAACAGCTGCCTAGAAACATGACCTGATGAATCTGCCAGCTAGATACGTAAATCCGCATCAACATGTTAGCTTTATGAAATGCTAATGTATTTGTTTTGTTCTGCTGCTCCCATCTGCCCCCAAAAAAGTATCTAACTCCATTATAATTGTATTGATTTTTGGTTTTCTCCCCTCAGTTTTCCCTCTGATTCACCTTCCTGTTTCAACATTGAGGTCTCGTTCTATCTCAGTGTTGCTAATCTCTGCTTAGCTCAAGCATTAGCACCTGCGGTCAGGTTTTGCTGATAAAATCTTACTTGTTCCCCTTTAAAATTGCTGCTTGATTAAACTGATACAACAGTAACAGAGATCTGGCGCTAATTTTCATGAGCAGGGTTCAGGGAGGAGGACCCCAGGACGCAGAGACATCATTAGGGGAGACAGCCCGAGGCGTTGCCAAAGGCACTGGATGCACTGGACGAACCTGGGTCGTCGAAAAGGACTGGTGGAGAAACACCGGGACCAGAGCCAGACTGGAGGCCCCTGACTGGCCCCAGGCATCGGCCCTTCATCCCTGAACCCTCGCTCACAGCTCTGCTGCGGGGCCCCTGAGGCCGACAGTGTCAACACAAGAAGTGCTGAAGCAACAAGGAAGAACCTGGTCGTTTGTAATAAAAACTGCCTCTATTGTTTTCGAATGAAGCTATGAATGTCTTTTGTTATATTTTAGGACATTATCACCCTAAAAAAAGGCCTCCAACAAATTCCTTACGCTGAATGAAGTTGTTCATCAGATTAGTTAGTATTTTTACCTATTTAATTAACTTTCGTTAATAAGAAATATAATTAAGGTAGGGCTGCTCGATTATTACAAAAATAATAAAAATCACAATTATGCTCACTGATATTGAAATTGATACAGACTTATATATACACACACACACATACATATGTGTATGACTTTTAGCCACATTAAAATTAAAGTAGTAAGTTTTAGGAACCATATACTACTTTATATTCCTTTCATTTATAATTCATAATACGGTTGCTCATTGTTTTTAATGATTGTTTTGATAATGTAGGGGGGTGGGGATCCAACAGTAATCTGGGTATGCAGAGTTACAGGACGACAGGTTGAGTTCTGACACTAAGAGGAGCTTTTTTGACAGAAACAGTATGATGTCACCCTCTAGAGGCAGGACAGAGGCTCACATGTCTAATCTGCACTTGGGTAAACCATCTGTTCATTCAATACTAATACTATTAGCATGACAAAAAACAATTCATATGTCTCAGTACATTGTATTTCAAATGCAGTATGCCAAAAATACCAAAATGTTCAATCTATCCAGTTGGATTTTGCACTATGCAAATCAGCAAGCCTTTGTGGCTATTTTGACCCACAATCCTCTGTGCAGCCGAAGATAAATCACAGCAGCACACTGAGCTGCAAACAGATATGAGCTGACTGACAGCTGACTGACAGCTGATTGACAGCTGATTGAAGGTCCATGGATGGATGACATTTAAGCGACTATTGACCAGTTGAATGGTAATAATTGTAATATGAATTGTTTATATGAACAAAATTATGATAGAGGTTACAAAAAAAACAACAAAATAATGAAAGAAAAAAACCTGATAGAGAAATGCATATGTAGGCCACTGCTATAAATACAAAATGTAAGCATCAAAACTGTATGCAGCTATAACTTAAAAGTTATATCTGTCTGTCTATTTTTTTTGTTTTACCCATGTTTTTAAAGGAAATCAACCCAATTTGCTCAGGTTTCAAAGGGTTAAATTGCATGTGAAAAGCGTCTCAACGCAGTACAGGAAAGCCAAAGCCGACACGGGTTTCAAAGGGTTAGTTGCTCATTGCTTCTTCCCATGTTATCGAAAAAAACTTTTCTCATTACTTTTTATGAAAGTAAACCAAGTCATAATTTGTCCGACAATCTATTTTGCTTTACGTTTTTCATTGCCTGTAAATATTACCAATTTTGTTTGTCCGCTTGTTTGTAAAATCATTCTTCATTTCTTTATTTTTTTTACGTTTGAAATAAATTTAAAAAAAAAAAATTATTATAAAAAGAAGCACTAGTTAAGTGTGTGTGGTTAAATGCTCCCCTATAGTGTAATTTAGCGATACTAAGTTATCTGACCTCTAAGTAAAACAAAATGTCATTTCTATATTTTTACATGTATCTAAATGACACATAATAATTTCAAAAATCATATCAAATTAAAGAAAAACATTTACAAAAAACTACTTGTTATCTGCATCTGGTTCAATGCTCCCCCAATGTTGTGTAGTTTAACATAAAACCAAGTGCCATTTCCCAGTTTTCACATGTTCAAAATAACACATCATTTTAAAAATTGGATAAAAAAAAAAGTTAGTAGTTAGTAGTTATGTGCATGTGGTTCAATGCTGCCCCAACACTTTAATTTATTGTAAAATAAAGAGTCCTTTCTCTATTTTTTATGTTTGAAATAACACATTATGATGTCAAAAATCGTATCAAATTTTTTTTAAAAATTAAAAAATAACTATTTATCTGCATGTGGTTCAATTCTCCCACACCAATGTTATTTAACGTCCATTTTTTTTTACATATTTAAAATAACATAATTTCAAAAATCAAGTCAAATAAAAAAATAATTTAAAAAAATAATTAAAAATTAAACTACAAGTTATCTGCATGTGGTTCAATGCTCCCCCAACTTTGCGTAATTTCTCCATTTTTGCATGTTCGAAATAACATAAAATAACCCATTATTTCGAAAGTTTGAAAAATCAAGTCAAAAAAATAAAAATAAAATAGTATGTGTAATCTGTATGTGTTGCCCCAAAACTCGTGTTTGATTTAAGGTATTTTTGCTGACCTTAAAATAAGTGTTGTTGACTTATTCTGTCAGGCCTTTCCCACGCATGTACACACCCCGAGAGGGGACATAAACAACACCGGTGGGAGTAAAATAGTAAAACAACTAACATTATTTTGGACAGATGTAAAACCATGACAACATTTCGCTTTTCCCACTCAGGTAAACACAGGTAAACACCACAGGACACTCACCTGTCCTCCTCAGCGTCCGTTTCACTGCTCCATTCTCGATTTCACCGTGTAGTCCAGCTGCTTTTACGCTTATAGTCCTCTCAGACAGGTGTTTGACATCCTGAAGGTACTGTCCTCTCCGAAAAAGACACACCGAAAGACAAACAGCGTCTTCTTCAGTAAGCTAGCAGTTAGCCGTTTTGTTGTCGGAGAACTCCTCCACGATAAAACTGCTTATTTTTGACCAGAAATGTGGTTTAAAACATTTAATTTCACGTTTCACTTCGAAAGACAAACTTAAAAGTGTCCCGTGGACGATAATCTGTGTCCTTCACGGCGACAGTTGACGCCAATTCAAACTACCGCGAGAACAATGACGACACAGCGAATAACCAATCAGAGCGCAGCTGGGCAACGGCCAATCAGCCCAGAGCGAGCATGCGCAGTGTTCACTTGACTGACTTTGCTAACCTCATTTAAAACATTTTAAACATTTAAAACGTTTTAAAACTACTCTCTGCAGCCTCTGTCCTTAAAATGAAGGCCCATAAAAAGCGAAAATAAATAAAATATATTTTTAATTAATAGTATAATAAATAAATACATGCATAAATAAATAAATAATAATAAAAAATAGTATTATTACTATTAATAGTAGAAGTAGTAGTAGTAGTAGTAGTAGCAATTTGTTTATTTATTCATCTGTTTATTTATTAACCCATTCATGTATTCATTTATTTTCCATTTTTAGAGGCCTACAGTTTAAAGTCAGTGACTGGAGAAAATACTTTTTATACTATTTATTAATTTATCAATCAATTATTTAATAATCTATTAATTTCGTTTACATTTTCATAGGCCAACAGTTTAAGGTTAGTGGCTGGAGAAAATACTTTTAAAATTGTGTTTTAATAATAAGGGTGATGATGATGATGATTTTTTAATTATTATTTTTTTATTAAATGATGACAATGATGATAAGAATAATACGAATAACAATAGTTAAAAACTGTTTTTATATACCATGCAGAATTATACTAATATTTCATTTATAATATGTCCACTGTCCTTGTTTTCACTTGATGGGAACATCAGCTGATCTTACCAATACATCCCCTTCAGATGGCACACAATTGATAAATGAGAAAAGTTTAATAAAATCGTACATTTACAAAATGTACTTCAATAATACATCAAACAAAAAAGTAAAAGTGCACAACAACACTAAATTGAATTAGTACATGAAACATCGCTCGTCAAATTAATTTTTTGTCTGTATTATCAGTACTTGGTTTTGCTTGCAAATAAGGCTTATTGGACTCAAAACGCATCGTTAAACTGCATTAAATCTGATTTACATTCTTACAATTTATTTATCAAAGTCCAAGCACAGTCATCGGAGAAAAGATACCAGCTACAGAGGTCTCACTCTGCCCCTTTATCCACGAACTAAACTGCCCAACATTAAAAGTCTCTGGTTTTAAGAAATTTAGCTTTACAAATGTTGGCAAGGGAGGAATCTGAATTTATCATATCTATTATGTTTTAAAATATAAGAGAGACTTTATGATGACAATCATTAAAAATGATAAACTGAAATAGATATTTAACAGATAACAAATGTACAATACTTGTTAATGGTTAATAAATGGTTTGTAAACTGACTAACATTATATGGATAGCTATTGTAAAGTCGATCTATGTTAATAGTTATATATATAATATATAACTATTAATATAATATAATATATATAATAATATAATAATAATATAATATATATAAAATATATAATACTTAATAGTAATTTTATTGTTAATAAACAATGCAATAATAATTATTGGTGTACTTACCTTATGTTTTTTAATCGTTTATTGTTGCACACATTATAACATGTTGTATATTATAGTCTACTAAGCATTTGATAATCCTTAATAATGGGTTTATACACTGTCTATAAACATTCATAGATAGCTATTATAGTTACAATTGATGATTATACGTTATTAAATGGCTAATAAATTTTGTGAAGGGCATCTGTAATAAACATCATTTGGTTGGCAGATGATACAGGCCTACAAACCAATTATTAACCAACAGTTAACAGTTAACAGTGGCATACTTAATACACTATATAAAATGTTACAATGTGTGCAACAATAAACTACAAATTATTATAAAACATGAACAATAATAATACTTGAATTGTTTGACACACACACATTTTTAAAAAAGGAAATCTGGATCCATTTCTGACAATATTATTAAACATGAATAATAATTTAATTGTTTAAGAGTGAAATAACTACAGTTAAATTAACTGTTAATTTACTTTTTTTTTAAATCATTGTAATTTCAGGTGAAAAAAATAAACAGTACTAACGTAAAAGTACAAAGGTCCAAACTAAACTTAAACAAATACATATCCTCATAAAACAGGACAATATAAATAAATCTGGATCCGTTCATAACAACAGAGTGGGTACTCTTTCTCAATCAACGATCTTTGCCGACAACAGGAAAACAGCGGGCCGCCGCTTCCTGTTTCCCCGCCCTCAGTCAGCTGTTTGTCGGTTGTTTGCAAACAGATCCGTCCGTCAGGTCCACGGTCCCCGCCGCCGCCTCCTCCGCGCTCCTCTAGCTCCTCCGCCATGGAGGGAACCGACGACAGCGACATCATCGAGCATCACGTCGAGGAGGAGATGGAGAAGAGAGGCGCGAGGAGCCACGCAGCCTCCTCCTCCTCGTTCCCGGAGAGCGTCACTCCGTCCGACAGAGACGGCCACAGCGGCACCCAGTCCTCCCACAGACTGCTGGCCTACAGCGATGCGCTCATCTCCATCATCGCCACCGTCATGGTGAGACACTGACACACAGAGACACACAGAGACACAGGGACACACAGACACAGAGACACAGGGACACACAGAGACACACAAAGACACACAGAGACACACAGAGACACACAGAGACACAGGGACACAAAGACACACAGAGACACACAGAGACACAGGGACACACAGAGACACACAGGGACACACAGGGACACACAGAGACACACAGAGACACTGAGACACCCAGAGACACACAGGGACACACAGGGACACACAGAGACACACAGAGACACACAGAGACACACAGGGACACAGAGACACAGAGACACACAGAGACACACAGACACAGGGACACAAAGAGACACACAGAGACACACAGACACACAGACACAGGGACACACAGAGACACACAGAGACACACAGAGACACAGGGACACACAGAGACACACAGAGACACTGAGACGCACAGAGACACACAGAGACACCCAGCTGTCCTCCTCAGTGACAACAGGCTGGCCAGTGATCTTCAGCAGACACATACTGCGGGTACTACATAATACAAGTATTACAAACTACAAATACTATATATATACTGTATTGCACACTGCAGGTACTATATACTACAAGTATTACATACTGCAGATACTACATACTGTGAGTATTATAGATTAGTGATTATATATATGAGTGTTATAATAAATCTACCTTCTACTGCAGGTACTACAGGTATTGCATACTGCAGGTATTATATACTATAAGTATTACACACTGCAGTTACTATACTGTATACTATGAGTGTAATGTACTGCAGGTACGATATACTATGAGTATTATGTACTGCAGGTACTATATACTATGAGTATTATGTACTGCTGGTACTATATATTATAGGTATTACACACTGCAGTTACAATATACAACAAGTATGACATACTATGGGTGCTATTTACTAGGAGTATCACAGACTGCAGGTACTATATACTATAGGTATTACATACTGCAGGTACTATATACCACAAGTATTACTTACTGTGGGTGCAATACTATAAGTTTACTTACTGCAGGTATTATATACTATAGGTATTACATACTGCAGGTACTATAAAATGTAAGTATTACATACTGCAGATACTATATACCACAGGTATTACATACTGCAGGTACTATGTACCACAGGTCTTACAAAGGGCAGGTACTGCATACTACATGTACTATACACTACAGGTATTACACACTGCAGGTATTGCATACTACATGTACTGAAAACTACAGATATTACATCTTGCAGGTACTACATACTAAAGACACTACATACTTCAGGTAGTATGCAGTAGGTACTGCATACTACATGTTTATTATACAAACATGATATGAGAGGAACTGTTGTTTTTCCTCACGTCTGTATTTGACATTCGTAGGCAAAACAGTAGCAACAGTAGTATTAGTAGTATTAGTAGTATTAGTAGTAAAGGCTGGTTTTGAAAACAAAGATCAGATTGTTTCTACAGGTGTTAAATATCACGTCACTTTCTCTGAACACCTGGTATCTCCTCTAATGCAGTTTCCTTTACTCACAGATATTACCTGTGGCTCACACAAAGATGGAAGATAATGAGGTAATGTTTGTCAGTAATAACACGTGTGTAATAGTCACTGTTTTCTTCCTATAAAGCCTACAGAACGAGGAATATTCAGTGGTAATGTTGTGATACTGCAGAGGTGTGTATCAGTTAAGGTCATCGGAGTTCATTTGAATGTACTTGATGTACTACAAACAAGTTTGCAGTGATACTATTGAAGTGTATTTATATAGTGATAAAATCAGGCGACGTGTTTTAAATCTGAGTTTGTTTTTCAGGAGTTGAGGGAGAGCGTTCAGCTTCTGCTGACGACAAAGATCGCCGTTTACTTGATGACATTCCTGATTGTCACTGTTGCATGGGCCGCTCACATCAGGTGACTTATTAGTATTATCACTATTATTAGTTTTATTAGTAGTAGTAATCGTAGTATGGGAGTTTGAGGGATTATAATTCATCTTTTTGCTGGTTCTTTATGTTGAATCTCGCAGGTTATTTCAAGTAATTGTACGCATTGATGATTGCCTTGCACTGCTGAACCTCGTAAGTACAAAATCGGTGCCATCACTGTGTATTAAATATTATGCCGGCATTTTTTATTTGTTAACTTAAGTATTTTTTATAATTTATAAGTAATATGAATTTTGCATATTTTATTAAGGAGGGTTAGATGAAGTTCATACATAAGTGTGCTAATATGACTGCAAAAACATGAAGTTCTTATTCTTATTTCACGTTATATAACAAGTATATCTAGTTTCATGTTTTTTTTTTAATATAAAAAGGCAAAAAAAGAGGCTATATTTAATATCTGTTACACATATTGTATATATTTGAATTATTCTTCTTCCTTATGTATATATTTTGTGTACATCGTTGCATCATAGACACATGTTCTAACATTATATACTAGTTTTATACATTATATTGTAACATAAGGCACATTGTTTTATATTTTTACATACTAGTTTTATATTTTTACATATTTACATACCAAATTTACCCCCTGGGATCAAAGTGTTTCTGAATCTGAAAGGACTGAATTGGGATTTTTGAGACCTGCACATTAACTGAGTTATATATAACATGTGTCACATAAATCAGTGCATGTTGAAAACTAATTTTTTAGACAACTTCATCATAATATTAAAAATAAAATTCATCAATTAATACCTAATAAAATACTAATTATTTTGGCATTTTCACTTTCTCTGCTGAGAGAAAACCACATTTATGCTTTAAATATTTTACCTGTGAAAGAAACTTGTTTTTAGCACGTTTCCTTCTTCCTAATGCAAACTTCCATTTTCGGTTTTGTTTCAGGCGTGCATGATGCTGATAACATTTCTCCCGTACACGGTGAGTCACCGCGGCGGCTAAATGGCAGCTGACTCGATCACGCTGTTTGCATAAATAACCGTCGAGCGCACTGATGTCATTCAGGCTGTAATCTTGCTGCGTGTCGGGTCTTTGCAGTTCGCTCTGATGGCGACGTTCCCCGAGAACATCCTCGGGATTTTGCTCTTCTGTGGCTGTGTGATGGTGATGGGCATCATTCAGGTAAACCGACTGAAGTGTTTAAATTCAGTCCTTCTGGAGAGCAAATATACTGCACATATGAACACAAACAGGCCTAGTCAGCTGTGTCGCTGTAAATAAGATATAAGCGGAAGAAAATATTTTTTTACTGACATATTTTGGGAAAACTTCAAAGTAGACCTATTAATTACTTTAAAATGTATTCAAATGAATTAATTAAAATGTATATGCCACACATCAAAGAGGCCGCCTTGCTAAATATTTTTAAAAGAAAACTAAAAATGTATCTCTCATTTTATATACTCTATTTTTATGCTCATTTTATTAATAATGTCAGTGGGTTATATTTTATTTTCCATTTTATGTTATGCATTCTGTGTACTAAAATTTGATGCTTATTTTATCTTACTTTTACCATTATTATCAAGTGGATTTTATCCATTTGAAGCAGCATTCTAATTAATCTATTCTGATTTTATTTTCTTTTTGCATGCAGGTTTTGTTATGTCTTTTATGTGTTTTGATGTGAAATGCTTGGTGAATTTAATTTCCTTCTTGTAAAGCACGCTGGGCTGCATTTTTGGTATGAAAGGTGCTGTACAAATGAAGTTTATTATTATTAATAATAATAATAATAATAATAATAATAATAATAATAATAATAATAATGATAATAGGATTAATTAGTAGGCAGGTGCCCTGCTGGTGAAGTATACAAAGCTGAACATTTTGGGTGTGATCTGAACATGTCCCTTAACTTTTAAGAGTGTTGAAAAGTCAAAAAGTCAAAAAGGCGAAATGTATTTAAAAAATTGTGGATGACATAATTTTTTCAAAATTCACAAGACATCTTTATCAAATGAAAACTTCTGTTTTAACCCCATATTTGTTGGCAGTTTCCCTTAAAAAACATTTTCAGTGCAGTCTCTAAGTTTATTTCTCTTGGCTCAGTGTGCAGTGAGAGATGCACCTGTATTAACGGCTCTCTGTAACGTCTGAGGAGAAATAATGAATTATATTAATGTTTTAAAGATTTGCTGTTAACTCATATTATTTAGGATTTTTTCTGCCAGCTTTAGATTCAGGTGGTACAGGCACATGGGGGCACATCTGCTGCTGGTTCCAGGACATTTTTATACAAATTCATTAAATAAGATGACACTTGTAACAAAACTTTATATATAAACAGGCTCATTTTCCTATTTATATCTAAATATTTTGTTGGAACCAAGTTGGCACCAATGAGTGTCTCCGCAGATAAGCTTTGCCCTTAGCAACGGCTGTTTGATTTTAATTTTTGGTCCTTTGCTCGGAGTTTTGGGAGTTTTGTTTAAAAAAAAAAACAACCTTATTTACCTCTTATTTCCATCCTGTGCGTTCATAATCCTCCACGTCTTGTTCCCGCAGTCGGTGATTGTGCTGTACGCCTTCAGCCGCCCCTTCCTGCTGAACGAGCAGATCCAGATCTCAGAGAACCAAACTTTCTACAAACAACACATCCTCAAAGTCATCATGCGGGTTCCCCTCATGTGCTTCTTCGCCAGCATCTTCTCCTTCATCTTTTTCCAGCTGGTACGAGCTGTTTAACCCTTTAAGATCTGACGAAATTGGCTTAATTTCTTTCAAATACATGGGAAGAAGGCAATGAGCAATATATAAGACTTTACCCAAAAAGCTATTATTAAAAAAGTACAAGAAATGTACCTGAATTGTTTGTAGTGACGTTTTCATTTTGTCTCAGTCGTACGTGCTGTTGGCGATCGTCATCTTCCTGCCGTACATCTCCCAGTCTCTGAAGTGGTGTCGCAGCAAAGCAATTGGTAAGTGTTTTATTTTATCTTAACAGGAAGAAGAAACCTATTAAATATGTGTTCACTTCTGGCCGGTACTAAAGAAAATCAGCGGGAAATCAGTGGTTCCCAGCTGGTCCAGACACAAAGTTCAGATTTCTCCTTAGTTATTAGTTTAAGGTTTTTCAGTGCTGTTTAGTACATTGTACACAGGTCGAGGGCCCCGCACTTGCTGATATGTGTTCACCTTATTATTTATCCAGATGTTCAAAAGGTTTTTACCGGGAACCGAATTATCTGCAAAGGCAGGTTTTGTCTCTAAAAAACAAAGGGGGGGACCCTGTGTTTTAAATCAGTAAAAACATGCCATAAAGCAGTTTCACATTACAAATGTGTGTTTCTCTGACAATTGTTGCTACTAACTACAGTAGCTGACTCAAAAATGTGAATGTACGTATCTAGAGCGAGTGTTTGGTTTGTCCATTTTGGGCACCTGTAGAAGCGTGGCGGTTTTTCTTTTTTTTTGTATGCGTGTGTGTGTGTGTGTGTGTGTGTGTGTGTGTAAGTACGTAAGTCTTTATTGTACACACACACAAATATACAGTACATGTTCATATTTTTCATGTTTTATATGTATTACCATATGTTGCTCCTTGTATCATATTTTGTAACTTTTATTTATGTATTTTTGTGTTTTGTAATTTTTATTTATTCATGTATTGCCTATTTTTATTTTTTTTTCTTTATTTTTTATTTATTTTTTTTAGAGATATTACTACTATTTTAAAATTACAATAAAAGATTTGAATACGTATTGTGACCACTGTCATCATCCATTTTTATGTATTTTTATATGTAGATTGTTTGCTATTCTGATGTACCACTGGGTGACACATCTATTCATGTAATTTTTAATTAAAAAAAAAAAATAAAATAAATGGCATAAATTCATATACCATGTAATAATAAAGATACATGAAATTATGACAATAAAACGTAATTTTTTGAAAAGAAACATGGTGATTAAGGTTACAAAAACACATTGATTCTTATTTTTTAGGTGAATTAACACAAATGAAAAACACTTTATATTTAACTTTTGACAAAATATTCCCCCAAATCCTCCACACTGGACCTTTATGTGTTGATGTAGATTTATTTTAGGAAGATATAAATCATTTGCATCACTTTTCTAAAACAATAACTGAATGTTGTCTGTTTCAGGTCAGGTGGAGGAGACTCCAGACTCCATGTTGTTTTACACGTACCTGCCTAACGAGCCGCTCAGCAAGGACCGAGTGGAGGCTTTCAGCGATGGAGTTTACGCCATCGTAGCAACGCTTCTCATCCTGGACATATGGTGCGTTTCTCTTTATTTCCTTAAATAAGATGACAAAGGATGAATGCATATAAATGTAACTGCATTTACAAATACAAAGAAACATTATTTCACCATTATTATATCAGTTACACACCTCGTGTTACGTTAAATTCATGGAAAAAATTTCACCTGAATGGTGAAAGAAAAATCCAAAACCTGGGAAAATTCTTGATGAATTCAAGTAAAGTTTTATCTGGCGGTATTAAGACCCGACTGCAGCACAAAGGAAAGCAGGAACGGTTTTTAATAACGTTTACCGTTATGACTCAGGACAACAACACACCAGGAAATATGTCCAGAAAACTTTGTTTCTAATGTGTTCAAAATGAAATTGCAGAATTATTATAATTTTTCAGCACTTTTCTCCCAGGTCATTTTCTTGTTTTTTTTCTTTAACTTTCCGATACGTTGTTTTTATTTATTTTTTGTCTGTTTTGGATTTTTCTTTGCTGTTAATTTTCACAAACTGAAGTAAATTAACAGATTCAGAAAACTATTTTTTAAGAAGCAAGGGTATAAATATCATTATATCATATTTCAAATTAAATTGCAGAATTATTATTATTTTTCAAAGCATCTTTTCCAGGTCATTTTCTTGTTGTTGCTTTTTATACATTTTCTTTTCTTTTTTATAAAATATTAATTTCAGATAATTTCCTGCATATTTTTTTGAAACTATTTTCTTGCTAATTTTTTCATCTTTTTTTTAGTAGCTCACTGACTTCATCCCCATGGTTTTTTTTTTAAGAAATCAAGTTTATTTGCTCAGGTTTTAAAGGGTTAATAATATGAAAAAAGTCCATTTAATTGTAATGAGAAACCTCTTAATGTCTCTCCTCTCTGGTTACTTCCTGTAGCGAGGACAATGTTCCCGACCCGGCCGTCGTGCAGAAGAAGTTTGGCGGCAGCCTGATCGCGGCCATGCAGGAGTACGGCCCGGAGTATCTCGCCTACTTTGGCTCCTTCGCCACCGTCGGCCTCCTCTGGTTTGTGCACCACTCGCTTTTCCTCCACGTCACCAAGGCGACGCGTTTCATGGGCCTGCTGAACACCTTCTCGCTGGCGTTCGTCGGTGGGTTGCCTTTAGCCTACCAGCTAACGCACGAATTCCCGCACAACTCCCGCAACGAACTGGAAGCCATTCAGATCAGCTGTGTGATCATCTTCTTCGCAGGAATATTTCAGCTCGCTATTTGGGTGGTCGCTCTCTACAACGAACAGGAAACGTTGCACCCCTACGTGCGATATGGCGGGCGCGAGCACGTGTTTATGCTCGCTAAGCTAGCTCTGTACCCCTGCGTAGCTCTGGGGACGTTTTTCCTAACGTGTATTTTGAGTAAATTCAGCGCCCCAATTTTCCACCTGATGGAGATCACGGTGCCTTTTGCTTTTCTCTTGCTGAGGCTGTTGGTGCGGGTCGGGCTAGCGTTGTTACGGCTAATCTTCTGTCCCGACAGGCCCGACCAGAGGGGCGTCATAGAGGAGGACGATGACGAAACCAGAGTGCCGTTCAACGCTTTAGTGACCTAGCTCGCTTAGGAAGTGGCCACAAAAAATCAAGCTAGCTGGCAGAGCTGTGAGGCATTGTTGCTAAAATGCTCAGAGTCTGAAAGAGAGAGATTGAGTCAGGAATCACACGTAGAAGAAGGTGATTATCTTTTGATTTAAACTGGTTCAAATCATGCGATCAGTGCACATGGCATTAGACGCGACGTGTTTAAGTACGGAGGAGGACCAGAGTACTGAAGGATACTGAACCAAAGCAAGTCCACTCATTTGATCTCTTTAAAGGGTTAGTTTGTTATTTTTCAGCCTCTATTTTGTCAAGTTTTTGTGTCTAAGAGACTAATTGGGAACAAAAGCTTTTTAAACTGGTCCAGTGTGGAGGGAAACAGACTGCAAAGTAAGTATGTGGGGGATCATCAATTTACGTCCATTAAAAGAGCTTATTGTTGCCACTGACAGGATTCAAAAGGTCTTACATTATTGGAAAGGATCCCTACAGCCGTAAATGTTTCGAAACATTTCAGGAAATGTCCTAAAAATCCTTGAAACCTCCAAAAATCCTAAAAACGTCCAAAAGTCCTAGAAATCACCTAAAAATCCTTGAAACCTCGAAAAATCCTAGAAATGTCCATAAATCTTTGAAACTTCCTAACATCCTCGAAATCTCCTAAAATCCTACAAACGTCCTAAAATCGTTGAACCTCCCTTAAATCCTAGAAATTGCCAAAAATCCCAGAAACTTCCTAAACTCCTACAAATGTCCTTAAATCCTAGCAATGCGCCTAAAATCCTTGAAATTTCCGAAAATCCTAGAAACATCCGAAAATCCTAGAAACATCCAAAAATCCTAAAAACGTCCTAAAATCCTAGAAATGGCCCGAAAATCCCAGAAACACGTATGAGGTCACTGTGACTGGCCCCTGTCATTTTGCAAAATTGGCCCCCATGCAAAGCGAGTTGAGTTTCTTGCTCTCTCTCTGTAGGGATCATTTCCTTAATGTTGTCAGACACTTCCAGAGAAAATCTGAGCCTGTCGGTGGCAAAAAATTGGACAAACTTTAAAATTTGTTTTTTCCCAGAAGTCAATTAGACACAAAACGGTGGTGAAATAGAGTCTAGGTTGAAAAATACCAAACTTAAAAGCCTTAAAACAATATCTTGGACAAATATACCAATGCTAGTTTTGATTAGCGAATAATCAACAATCATCTTTAAGCCGTGAAAAGGTTTGAAATGACTTTAAAAATGGTTTCGCTCTTTGATTTAATGTCTGGAAGCAGCACAAAGTTCACAAATGAGAATTTTCTGTGTTTAATTTTGGCTTCAAATCATCTTCTAACTCACAACTTGTTAATTATACTGTACATGTAGGTAGAACAGGTTTTTATAATTATAGTTCACTTCAGGCACCAACTAAGTTTGTAAGACGAAAAGTCCGTCCAACTGGTTTTAATTTAGCCTACATTTATTATTTAACCTCCTTTTTGCCAGAGAAGATTTGCAAGTTTAGACACGGGAAAAAGAAATGTAGCTTAAGTATTGAAATGCTTTTTGTGCTACAAGGGAAGTTTTGTTTTGTCATGTTTGTCTTCTTTCAGACATTTGGGCCGATGTAAATGTTGGAGTTGACCTGTTAGAAAACTAACAGGTCAGCTGACTTGGTTCGAGACTTTAGTATTTGCACTTTAAATATTGTACTGAATGGGTACGGCCATAAAACGTAGAATTGCACTAAGATATTTTGGTGTACTACCCACTGGAATGTAATCTCACCTTTTTAGTTGTATCATAATATTTTTTGTGTGTTTGTTTATGTTTTTAGGACAACTGTGCACTTAAATGACCCCTGAAACTGCATATTTTAAAGCAGAACAGACCAGATTGGTGCATGAATGTTGTTGGTTTGTAGTTTTAGTGATAATGAATTCAGGTTTTCTTGAGAATTTTGTCCTTAAATGTCAAATCCAATCTTATTTTATGATATTTAAGGGGTAGCTCTGATCTTTTGAAGTGAGGTTGTTTGAGGTATTTATCCTGGATTGGAGTACTGCCTCAGAGGCAGAGCAGTGTACTGCAGTGGGTGGGATAAAATGCATTTCAGACACCTAAAAAAATCCCACCAAAGATAATAAGTCTGTCTAGTGGTTTTGACAAGAGCACATATGGGGAACTGAAACCGGTTGGTAAACTGCTTTCACTGCTTTACTTTACACACTTAACCCTTTGAAACCTGTGCAAACTGATTTGATTTCCTTCAAAATTATGGAGAAAGGGCAATAAATAGAAGAAATTACCCCCACATTAGCAAATAATTAGTGAAAATTACATGAAAAATTGTTAAAATAAATTTAAAAAAAATTAAAACCCAAAAAGATAAACAAAATAAAAAAAATAATAAACAACCCGGAAAAGTTCTTTAAATATAAATACTTTTGTAACATAATTTCAAATCTTGAATTATGACAGTTATACACATAGTTTTCCCCCTAGCTTGTTTAAAAGCATTTTTCAAAATCTATTAATTTCTTTCAATTTGTGGAACATTTTTAAAAACAAGTTGCTAATTGCCTTTCCCCCCATGTTTTTTAAAGAAATTGCAACAATTTGCTCAGTGTTCAAAGGTTTAATTAGTTTTAAAAGGCATCTGAAAGCAAGAAAAAGTGCCGTCACTCCATATTTCAAAAGGTTCATTGACAGCTTTAGGCCTTTTTTTAGACGGCTAAAATAAGTTTTGTTGCTGCCCCTCCACAGCTCTCCAAACTGGGGGCTTGCAGACTGCCATCTACTGTATGTTAAACACATAGTATGGAGAACTACCTCATACAACCCCACTTCAAAAAATATGAACTATTCCTTTAACAAATCAGTTTATTCCAAGTGGAAATTATTGTTCTGTTTTTTATGAAGACGTTTGTAAATCAGGTCTAGTACATTTCTCCAGAAGAGGTCACTGTTGTTTCTGTTAAATAGTCCTGCTGAGTTATGATCACGTGTTGTTATTATGTACAATTACTGTTTACTCCTGATACAAAAGGGGACTCAAATCTGAGACGCACTTTACTGGAAACCTGTCAGGTGATGGAGAAAAAATAGAGATATTAACAGGGGGCTTAGTGATTAAAGAGAGACGACTGAACTAAAGCTCATTAAATTAACACTTTTTAGGGAAGAGAAATAATCTCTGCTGGCTTTGAATGTGTGCAGGGGAAAAAGCTGGTTTGTGATTGGTTGGACAATTTTCATTTCATGTTTTCATCTTTTTTACGTTACATGTTTTTGTATCCAGTTATCTGTAATCAGTGTCTGTCGATTAGGATGGGAGCAGAATCATTTCAGATTTTTTATGGAGGAACAAGGGGCTGTTATTTATTTATCCGAGAAAGGGGGTGGCTGCAGTGTGACTTTGCATTTTTTGTTAGTTTGTTTATTTGTTATTTTAATTAATTACACCTCCTGAAAACTATAAATATTTTTCCTTTAGCCTCCCTGAGTGACCTGTGGAAAATGCATGACCCTCACTACACCATCGATTAAATTAGCATGCTGATAACTCCATGCAAACTTTTTATTTATTAACATTATTTTATTGCCAAATTTTGAGTGACGTAGAATAATGGGATGAAATATCACAATTTTAAGATCAGTTTGTCTAGATATTTGAAAATTTAATAATAATATAATTTCTGTTTTTACAGTTTCTGGACATGATAAATTACATAATTTTAGCATTTTTTTGAGTAAAAATGCCTTCCAAACTTAAAGGCATGTTTTCTTTAAAAAAAATAGGTAAAATTAGCTTAACCAGACTGAGAATTTTGCTAGTTGAGTCTGATTGGACCGTTCAGTATGAATATTGGATGATTTTTTTTCCCATAAGTTTTCAAGTGTGAACAGCGGTATTTATGTATTATCGTAAGCACGCTAACTGCGCTAACAATCGGAAATGTGCAACATTTTTTGCTGACATTAGATATCAAACAAAAACAAGAGACTGTGTCGTAGTAACGCTGCCTTCACATGCTCCTCAGAAATATTATATTTAGAGAGTTACGAGAACATCAACGACCCTCCAAAGTCATTTTTACAGAAATAGGGAAATTTCGATGTTGCTCAAGTCGCTAATTTGTGACGTTTGCGTGACTTTTCAAGTCAGCAGAAATGATAGAAAGCATGAAAACAGTGTCAATAATTGACGGCAGAACACTATATATTTAATAATTTTGTTCCAAGTATTTACTTTTAGCCGCTGTACATTTTAGTATATGAATCTATGTGCTTCATTCTGCCGCTTAAGCACAAAGGGACTTTGTACTACCTGCTTTTGGTACCACGAGAAAACAAGCTTTTTACTTGTAGTGTCCATGTTTGCGGCTTTTTTTCAGACCAAAACACTTGAATATCTGTATGTCATAATTACGAATGCACGACTTGAAAGTGCAATATTTCTGAGGAGCACACGAAGGCAGAATAAGTTGCTGTGAGCTGTAAATTCACCTCTTCTGAGCAGAAGGTCTCTCCTCCTTTGTGCCGCTGCCTGAATGTTTGCAGCTGCCTGTAACAAAGAGCAGCACAAAAGTCAAGAGCATTCACACCACAGCAAAATCTGAGGACGTTTTGGTCACCAGCAAAAGAGAGGGAGAGAGAGAAAAATCGACTGTTCGACTTGATCATCAGTCGACTGAGGGTCTCCGACCGATGATCCGAATCTCTGACTTTCAGGGGGCAACCCTGGGTGAAATAAATACAAATACAGCCGTTTAAATGTGCATGCCAAAATAAAAACACAAGTCCCTCAACAGTGATTGAAAAAGTATTTGACATGCCCCGTCTTATTTGCACCAACCTATCTTCCCTCATAAATAACAAACAGTCCCTAAATGCCTGTATCTGTTTGCCAATCATCACGACACCCTTTTCATCCCAAAATAATGAATGCAAAATGTTGTCAGACATGTTTACCTAAATATAAATAACTGTATTTGCATATTTTCTAAGTTACAGTCAGTTGTAGCTTCATGTTTGATCAACAGCTGCATCTTTACTCTTCTTAATTTCCTTAGACACCAAATTAACATTAAGAAATCAAGCTATTTTTTAAAATGCCTTTTGTTGTAATACCTTCAACATGGTGATCTGTTTGTGGAGGTCAGACGAGGCCTTGTCCAAATATTCCCTTTGACCGATTTCTGCTCTCAGTGCTTCGTCGTTGCCTGTTTATGAGTGAAAAACGTTGCATTTGCTCTTTCACACCGTGCAAAATCATTTTTCTCAAATGTCAAATCACAAACTGTCAAGCTTTGTTTTGTGAATAAATTTGAAGTTGTTCCTTGCACGTGAAAGCAAATTCTGTTTTGTTGAGCATAATGAACAAAAAGTGCATTATTTTAAAGAAAAAAAAACTTTATTCACCTCCATACAGTAAACAGCTTCACAATATCCCTAACAAGATATCAATATGTGGTTTATACACGACTTCGTATTGCCCCTATATATTAACAGCGTACTTCCTCAAGTGTCGCTTTTCAATCTTATCCACTCCAAAAACTATAGATTTTCATTAGAAAACATTTCTGCTCAAAAGCAAATCAAACAAAATATACACAAAATGATAAATTAAACAGACGAGCAACCAAACATCTGCAGTGCATCATTACCTGACATTTGGGCTAATAAACTTTTCTTTACCTACCTTTACACGTTTGTGTACCACAAGTGTTTCATATTATAATAATATAAATATATAATATAAATTAGTCCACACAACAACTCTGATCTAATTTCAATTACAGCTGTAAACCTATAGAGTCTAAAGAGTGCCAAGAGAATAGGATAATTTTTAATTATTAAAAAAACAAATTGCTGTGTTTAAGTGATAGAGAGACAGAGACAGTTACAGAGAGCTATTTTTTATTTATTCATTATTTATTTAATTTTTCACTTGAATTTAAAAAAAAAAAGAAGTTGCTGGGGACGTGCTGTACATGATATTGAAAGTTTCAGTTTTGATTTAACATTAGTTAAAGGCATTGAAACAAAGTTTTGCATTGGATTTTTTTATATTCCAAATTCTAAACATTAACACAAATATTTGTATTATTGTATTATTATAGTATTTTTGGTGTAAATACGTATCGGTTCCAAATATTGGTTATCGGTCTCATGAACTACTAATAAACAGTATCGGCTCTGAAAAACCGTTATCAGTTGATCCCTAATTTCAACACAAAGATAAACTGCATAATCAATTGAGACAGTAGATGATAATTTTGATTTTGAAATGGCCAAATTAAAATGTAAAGTTTTTAAAAACTACTTCACATTTTTGAAATCTTTGATTAACTCACTGATTCATTAACCAATAAAAGCGTTTAATTATTCTGGTGGCACACTCCAGACTCCATACAAAAACAGCTTAAATAAATTCTGAATAATTTGACCATTTGCTGTTCGTGTTGATTTTTTGGTCAAATTGCTTTCGTGTGAACGCTGTCCGGACGTCTGCGTGCTCTGCGTCATCTCGTTCAGTTGTAAGTTGGACAGTGAAGCTTGTAAAGCAGTAGTGTGAGTTTCGCCGCAGAGAGGTTTTTATAGATTCATACAGTACAATACAGCTGGTCCCAAAAATCTACCCAGCACACCCCTTCACTTCAGATGGGGGGAAACACCCTAAAATGCACTTCTATGAGGAAAAACATGAACAGAACAAACCGAGAAATAAATTATGACATCCTCAGAACAGAGTAACACCCATTGCACAGGCCTCCAGAGCGCAGCCCGGCTCCAAACGCTCCTCGTTTTTGTCATTTTTTCAGAACAAAGAGAGGATGTCGGAAGGAGACGGCGGTTTGGACCTGGGCCCCGGAGCTTTTTTTTTTTTTTTTTTTCTCAATAACGGAAGGAAATCAGTGTTAATCAGACAGTGCTTTGGTAAACATTTCTCTCCGAAAAAGGTCTGGATTCAATCAGACAATCTTCTCGGCCACGTCTGGTGCCTCGTAACACGCTTATAAAATGTGTCGTCTCCTTCATCACACTGGTGATTTATCATAAATGCCACAGATTTCCTGTTGAATTAAATCATCCAACTCATGTTCTACTCAATCAAACTGCAACCTGCAGAAGATATTGCTAAAAAAAAATCAATCACCCATTAGATTTTTATATACTTAAGATGCAGTATGTGTAAACACAGTACTGTAAAACTGTATAAACACACTCGTTGTACAGTATATAGGCTCCAAATGTCCTCAGATCTCTTGTTACAACATCTTATGTCACAAACTACATTCAAAATGTAATAATTTAACAGTGATTTAATGAATAAGAAGACTTTAAAATAGCAAGATTTTTTTAACAGTTTAAAGAGAGTTGAGTCTGAAGATGTGGGAACTTTCGGAGGGGTCTGGTGCACCCCCACCTATCTACCGCTACAGTGCAACTAAAATCATTGGTTAAATCGATAAAGGAAGCACAGTTGTTTTTTCTTTTTTTTAGAGGAAAAGTTTTGGAAAATGTGCTTACTCTCTTTCTAAGATACCACGCTTATGTATGTGTGACTATCAGGGGGGAAAAGCCTTTTTTTTTTCCAAAAGTACTCCTTTAAAGCTCAGATTGTTTAGTCTTTCGTCAAACTTCCAAAACTTTATTTACTCTCATATCCTGTTTGTTTAATGCTGGCAATGAAGCGGTTAATCAATTTAATAGAAGTCTATGAGAAAATGGCTCTACTTCTAATATGATTTATTATCTCGGTAAACATTTTCCTAATGTTTATATGGTCTCAATTTCCAAGTTAAATAAAGCATGATCATTTTTTAAATTATGGTCCCATTTCGAGTATAACAGATGATAAATCAGGGTATGCCTGAGAGTGTGGCTACCTTTTGATTGAGTCATTACCACCTTTAAATTTAGGAAACAAGCCTAGAAATGCATGTCCTCCATGACTCCAAAATGCTAAACTCGAGGCTTCAAAACAGGAAAAACCAATGGTAGACGTCACAATTGCCATGTCAGCTTTGTTTATACAACATGTGCCAGCATCCTTTTAGGGTTTTCGCACTAAAAGCTCAAGTCCAAAATTCTGCAGAGCAAACTCATTATTTCCTACGGACAAATCATCTGTGTTCTCAAAGGAGAGAGACATTTTCCATCATATATTTCAGCCAAAGTACAGCTTGACCTTTTTTTTATGTTGTTTTTTTGGACTTTTATGGCCTTAATATGATGAGACAGCAGGAGGGAAGACAGGGAAGGGAGATGAGAAAGGGCTGCCAGTTGGACTCGAACACGGCCGCTGCAACGAGGACACACAGCCTCTGAATACGGGGCACCGTCTACCAGCTGAGCTACCCGGCGCCCCGCTCCGTACACTTTTAATTCAACGTTTAAAGCTTGCTTGGATGGCTGGGCAAAACGCCACTTCCACCGTCAACACATGCATGCATCGTTTTGATGACGCTGGCTGTAAAAGGGTCCATCAGTGAGCTGCTTTGCAGAAATTTCATTAGTTCGTTAGTGAGCTCTACAGATGTTGGTAGGCACGTTTTTTAATTTTAATGTTTCCCCCTTCTTCCAGTATTTATCCTACTTATTTTCCAGCTCCGGCTCCAGACATGAGAGTGGTTTCTCTGCAAGAATAAGCACATTTTCCAAATGCCAAACTATTCATTTAAATCCTTTGTCCCAGTCTCAGGTAAAGGTTCACCCAGCACACCTTTAAATAAGCAGCAACCTCAGATCAAATCTACACCCCCACCTCATAAAAATCTAATTTGTTCATGCTAAAGGCTACAAATGAGTTACATCTCTATTTTTGCATATCATTTCTCATAGCTTAAAAGTGTTTTTCTTTTTCCCCAGCAGGTCACACAAGTAGTTATAGTATGTATTAGTTCAGCTAAATATCTTCAGTATATTTATGTACAATACATTAACTCGAGTGCTGATGCTCTAGTTTCTGCGTTTACATGCCTACAGTCAATCTGAGTTGACTTTAGTTGTGCGAGTTATTTAGATTTAGACAGAAACCTAAAAGCTAAAAAGTTCACGCTGTGGAAGAAGAGAATAAACATGGCTTCGTTTAGCAGTCGCCGAGACAGGACTTGCGTACATGCTACATGTTTTGTTACGCTGTGAGGTTAGGACCATTAAATAGAGCATAGTATATAAAACAGTGTCTACAGTATTCTGACCGCACTGCTGCATCATCGCTTCGCCCACACACCCAAAACCCCAGAAAGACGAGTCTCAACAGTCCGTTTGCTGTCGCTCAGGTCCACATGCCCGACACTTTGGGCCCAGTTTATGCTGGTAAAAGCTCCTTAAATCCGTTTGTTTAGCTAAAGTCAGTGCAATGTTTGCCGTCCACGGGGAAACTGCACATCCGCCATCCAGAAAGCCGTGTGCTTTAGAGTCCGTTTTGTTTGATTTTGTCTTCAGTCTGTGAGTTTGTAGGATGGGGACTGCCCGTTTGCTCGTGAAGCGGGGTGTCGTTTATGTGCCAGTCCAGGTGAAAAGCAACTATTTTTTGTTGATGTTGGTATTGTGTTGTTTTGTTTTTTTTCCTACGAGGTTATTCCACGTAGTCTGGAGAGTCGCCTCATTTTCAAAGTCGTCATTTTGAGCTGGTTGGAAGTCGGATGAAGAGTCGGCAGGATGACGATGGACGCCTTGAGGCTCACACACCATACGGCCATATCTAAGAGTGTGTGTGTGTATGTGTGTGTGTGTGTGTGTGTTTGTACATGCTTACACAAACTCTCCAAACCATCACACACACTCCTCCAGCCGTCATCCCCGTGAAGCCGGCCGGTCGTTCACTCGGCCTGTGCGGCGGCGGGGGGGAGCATGCCCCTCTCTCTCAGCTGGGAGTGCAGAGTGTGGAAAATGCTGAGCTGCTGTTCAGGCTGAAGCATCAACAGCTGCTGCAGCACTTTGCTTGGGTTCGGTCCCCTGCAGGACAACACTTCAGTCAGTACGTTTGCACGCTCGGTTAGGCCCGTTTCACACGGCACGCGTCAGCAGTGTGTGACGGCAGATAAGGCAATTAGACATTTAAGGATAAATTACCCAAATCATAGCATAAAAAGTACAAGATCTGAAGATTAGGGGGAAAAACACAGATTAAAAGTAAAAACACACAAAAAAGGAAATGACCTGACAAAAAGTGCTTTAAAATATATGAATAACTCTGTAAAATAATTTTAAATATACAATGGTGATTATTATAAATGTAGCTTGCTAAAAGTAAAAGACATTTGTTGCTCATTGCTTTTCCCCCCATATTTTCAAAAGAAAGCAAATCAATTTGAAGAGGACACAGCGCAAGAAGTGTGATGTCAATCCGAGTCTTAAAGGGTTAATATCTTTACTTAAGTGTCTGATTTTCTTCTGACAGACAATGAGCCGGAGATGCAACTCCACACTCTTCCAAAAACCTTTTCACAGCCATCTGAAGCTCTACGAAAACTGATATACAAACATATGAATCCTAAAATGACAGTGAGGAACTTTTTTTAGATTTCACCCTCAAACACCTCTGCTGCTGAGACTCTGCTCCTCCTCTTACCTGATGAAGCTGGCTATGTAGACGTGTGTGAAGGTGGCCATCAGGTACTGACAGTCGAATCGATCCATGATGCCGCCGTGGCCCGGGATGGTGTTAGCAAAGTCCTGCAGGAGCAGAGAGACCAGAGTGTCATCACATCTGAACTCAAACCCCAAATAACAAGACAAGTTCCAAAAATGAGAAAAAAAGGACATGAAAATAAGCTAAGAAATAAATTTAAAAAATTTTTTTAAAAAAAACAGACAGGAATGATCAATAAAAGTCTTGGGAAAAAAAGCACACAATTTATTTTTGTTACATAATTTTAAATATCTGGTTATAATAATTATAATCTCTCTTGAATGTGTGCATGTATGTGTCTGGGTGTGTGCATGTGGTTGTAATCTTCTTGATTTTATTGTATTGACTTTTATCAGTATTTTTATTTTTTACTGTGTAACTTTACTGTGCACTTTAAATTGCACTTGCTGTGTGAACTGTGCTATAAAAATAAGTTATTTTTATTATTATTAAAAATAACAAAAATACAGTTAATAATAATAATAATAATAATAATAATAATAATAATAATAATAATAATAATAATAATAATAATAATAATAATAATAATAATAATAATTTTCTCCTGGACATTTTTCCTAGAATTTTTAAAATTTTCCTCTTCCTTTCAAACTTTTTTGAGGTCATTTTCTTGTCATCTTCTACTAAATTCTTGCAATATGTAGGACATTTTTAGCCAAGTTGCTCATAGCCTTTTCCCCCATGTTTCCTTAGAGTTTCAAGGGTTAAATCTTTTGTGAAACGCATCTCAACACAGCACAAGAAAACTGATGTTGATCAAGGTTTCAAGGGGTTAGCAGGAGGAACGTGAATGTGGTTATCAGTGTATGTTAACTCATTTTTTGGTGCTTCTCTGGTGTTTCACCTGTCAGCCACACATGGTGTCACTAGGTGGAGATGTGCTACAAAGCCCTGACTACACAAACACTAACCGGCTCAGTTGTTTGAGAAATGACTTTTCCCAGCTGGGAGTCCTTAAACAAGGTGCTGAAACCCCGGAGGCTGCAGCGGAGCCGCTCAGCAGCTGCCAGCAGGAGGCTGCAGCTCACCGCTGCAGCCTGCAGTAATGACCGTGTGCTGCTGTGTGAGGGATCAGGCAAAGCGCCGCTGAGCTACCTGTCACTTTAAGTCAAATCTCTGCTCTTCAGTTGAAGTGGTCCGACCCGTTTCTGCAATGTTCAAACGCCTCGCCTAAACTTATCTCTGTGTGTCTGTGGCTCGGGGTGGAGCTCCAGTCAGTGGAGTGTGTTTACTCAGTCTTTGGTAACAGATTACACAGATGTTAGCTGTAAACTTGCGATGATAAAGTGGTGCGCAAATGATACTTAAATTACACCTAAAAAAAGCTGATCTGAGTGAAAACTACACATAGGCTATTGTATATATTGTGCATTATCTGCACATTCAACTTCTTCATTAATGATGAATAAATGATGTTTTTCTGGTTACAAAACTCAATATATGAGTTTGTTTATTTGTTAGGATCCCTATCAGCTGTGCCCTCGAAAACAGCTAATCGTCCTGTGGTCCACGTTTAGTTAAATAAATAAATGAATAAATAAATAGCCAGTTGTTAAGTTCAATTCATTTCTGTATTAAAAAATAAATTAATTCTTGGCTTTAAAAAAAAAAAGAAGAATAGAGACTGACGTGCTCAGTTAAGTAAGTAGCAGTTAACCCTTAGAAACCCAAAGTGACCTCACTTTTTTAGCGCTGCTTTCACATGTCTTTCACGCGTCTTTCACGGGTGTCTAACTCTTTGAAAATAAAAAAAAACTAACGTTAGCACTGTTCCCACTGTTGGCACCATCAGCTTCTCAACCACCTCCATGTTGAGAGCCGTGTGCAGTAAATCCCTGCTCAGACTGAATCACAGATTTGCTCTGAATGTTGCAGGCTGCTCCTTTAAATGAATGAAAGTAAATAACAGATTAAGTTAAGTTGGACAAAAGAGGAGAAGAAACAAAAGGATGTTCTTTACTTTGATTTTGAAGGCTCGCTTGAAGCCGCTGGCAAAGAAGCCGCCGAAAGGCCCGATGAGAGACGCGAAGGACGAGAGGAAGATGCTGTGGATCTGGAAGGGGTACAGGTTCACCGTTTTCTGAAAGAGAAACGAGGACAAACATGACAAATGTGATTTTACACACAACACAAAGCCATGTTGTGACCCTCTTTGTTCTGCCATCTCATATCACCTCAAAATGTTGTTTTAAAAATGTTTTTTAAGCTTCTACATGATTTAATTTCCACTCTGTAGTTTTTCCATAAATTAAAACCTTTAACCTTAATAGATAATTAAGTGTGGTTGCTTTTAACAACTAAGATTAACCAACATAATAATGTTTCAGATGAAAAAAACATGACGTCAACAGGTGGAAAATACTAAAAATTAAAAAAAGCCCAAAATGACACCCAGAAATAATATATTGTATGTTTTTATGCTTTGGTGTCTTTGGGATCACAAATTACAGTTTGAATGAGTTTCAATGGAGCATTTTTTGCACTTAACAGTCTGAAAGTATAATTTTGGTTTACAGTGTATTTTAGACCTAATGTTGTTATTGTTGAGCTGAAAATTCACAGATTAAACAAAAATATACAATCTTGCCGAAATTTTGCCACATGCATGAACACAGCCCGAATTATCAAAAAGTGAAAAAAATGAAAGCTTGTAAAATGCGCTAAACAGTTCCTAAGGGTTAATAGTCTTACAATGTAATGACAAAGAATATGTTTACAATGATGAAATCTCTGATTTAGATAATCCATAATATTTCAAATGGTCTTAGTTGATGCATAACACTTAACAGAGAAACATAAAGACAAAGTCTTACCCATCTCAGTGTGTTTTGCACCACAGCGGGAAGAGTGTACTCCTGCATCACAAAGATATCAGAGGGCTCACACTCAACCGTAAACCCGTTGGTCTCACTGTTGAAGCCCACGGGACACACAAAGTACTGGAACTGAGACAGGAGGTAGGCCAGCTGAGGGTCGAAACAAAGGAGAGATTTTCTTCTAAGAAAATTGGGGATGCAGCGCTTGTCAGTTATGCCTCAAAGCTCTGGAAGTCACTGCCCACAGATATCAGAGAAGCCACGTCGCTAAATATTTTCTAAAAGAAAACTGAGAAACGTATCTCTTCATTTTATCCTTTAACTGCATCAACTGCTTTGCATTTTTCTTCTCTCTCACACTGCTGCACCTCTTTAAAATATTTGATTTTCCTTAATTTTATGCATTTTAAACACCATTTTTAAACTTTATTTTCATTAATATTATCTCAGTGGGTTTTATTTTTCATCTTACGTTATGTATTCTGTGCAATCTATTTTTAACATTATTTTTTTCTTACTTTTATTAGTATTATCAAGTGGGATTTATCCATGTGAAGATGCAATCTATGTATTCTATTCTGATCTCATCTTTTCAAAAGCAGGTTTTATTTTTTCTTTGTCATCTATGTCCTTTCATGTGAAGCACTTGTTATATGTTATTTCTTTGTTGTAAAGCACATTGTGCTGCATTTCTTGTATGAAAGGTGCTATACAAATAAAGTTTTGGGGAAAGGGGAAATAAACTGAAAAAAAAGTTCTTAAAAAATTCTGTAAAATAATTATAAATATATAATTATGATATTTATAAATAAATAAAATAAAATAAAGTGACAGAATCATTATCATTTTTTTAATTTTTAGCACTTTTGTCTCCTTTTTCCTCCCTTTTTTCAATTGTTAGTTTTGGTTTGAAATTAGCTTTAATGTTTATATATCCTAGATTTATAAAATATGATTTCAATGGGAGCATATATTGACTTAAGATTCATAATTGTGTACAATTAAGATATTTTTCATTGAAATAATAATAATAATACTACAGATCATGTGACTCATCGTTATGAAAGCGCTGTCTGGTAGTTGTTAGCATGATGGGAAACAGCAAACAGTTACAGCACAAACAAGTCATACATTTTGACAAGGCCTGTTTCTTATCTACACAAAAATTTGGCAGATTACATCTCATTCTAGTGTACCTGTCACTGTGAGCTGCTTCTCTGTGAGTAGAAGAAAAAACGAACTACGTGAGCAAGTCGCAAAAGCAAACACAGTGTACTTACGATGAAGCCAAAGACCACAGTGGAGAAGAAACCTCCGATGAAGCCCTCCCAGGTCTTTTTGGGTGAGAGCTGCGGACAGAAACAGAGGCTGTCTTTCACATCAACATGACATCAGCCTCGCCACAAACTACATGTGATTTTAAATAAACCGCTTTTCTTCCTCCTGACCTCAGTTACTGAATAGCTCTTGTGTTCATGATGAACAGCATCAGCAACCTTAAAAAACGTCTGTCCTGTATTTAACCTGCATTTAATCTTATAGCGTTAACATTTAAATCATTTAAAGAGTGGACTTTGAGCCTCTGGTGTTCAGTGCATTTGAGAAAGGAGTTCTTTATTAGCAGGTTCGACTGATGCTCTGTCAGTCCGCTCTGGACTGACGAGATGTTAAGAGGCAGGAGATGACACCTGATGACTGTGAGCAGAATAATAAATGGAGTCAAATCCATCTATTTGTTTTTCTGACACTTATTTGGCTACGAGTCGTGAGGCAGTTGCCAAGATATTCACTCCAACCACACCAGTTCCTCTGGGGGAAGATCCAGAGGCTCCTTACAATTCAAATGAGCATCAGTTCTACTCAGATCTTCACCAAAAATTGTCATTTTGTCAAAATTCATCCCTAACGACCCACTAAAGGTGTGTGACGGTGCATTCCTCTGCAGAGACTCTGCTTGGATTTTCTTCTTTTCTTCTGAATTGTTGTGGTCAATGTTTCTGTGCGTGTACTGTCACAGCATGCACGTGATTTCAGGTCTTTAAAAGGCAATCCAGGAAAAAAAATAGCTGAAACAAAATACCAAAATGCCAATCTAGGGTCGACTTTCACCTTCTGCTTTGGTGGCGTGACGATACCTGCACAGTATACCTTCAAAAACAGCAGTTAGGCTTAAAACATCAGACAGTATTTGATTTACCTTGATCAGCGGAGTCCTCCCAAAGAAGAAACCAAACAGATAGGCCATGATGTCATTGCAGATCACAATGGAGATCGGGACAATGAACCTGTAACAAGGAATTTGCACAAAGTTAAGAGTTGGAGGAGGAACTCAAACAATTCACAAGCCAAAATCTCATCAGTTCTGGCTTTGGCTGGAAAATGTGTCTGTGGATAATTAAATAACTTGTGTTACTAGGTAACTAAATCCATTTTCATCTACACATTTTTCTCTTAGAGCAGTTAATTAAAACACAATATCCTTTATTTGTGTAAATAGCTTGGATTTTTATATAGATTGTTGGCTCTGGTTGCTTTCTGTTGCATTACTACACTTTTAAAGCCTGTATGAAGAGCATCACAACAGTGAGAACACACTTGCGACGACAAACATGTGCAGCGATAGAGACAGCGAGGCGCGCTCCTCTGGTCTGTCAGCGTCCTGCTTACCAGATCATCCCTTCAAACAGGTTCTGAATGACAAGGTGGGACTGAGTTACCACAATCAACAGGGTCACATGGGTCCAAGCAAACTGGAATGGCAAACACAAAACACAAACACCACAGCGTCACTGCACTGGAATGTGGCCGCGCCTGCTCAGAAGTGTGTCAGAAATAGTGGGAGTCGCACAAACGAGACACGGACTGACAGACAAAGTGAGCGACAGTGACGAAGCCGAAAACACATGACGGTGTGAGAAGAGCAGGCAGCAGAATGGAAAAAGCTGTGTCAGACATTTGGGCATGAGTGTCACAAATTTACTGGACATAGTCACATGAGGATTTTGGGAAACTGCATGCAACAGAATGATTCAAGTAACTTTAAAAACAGCAGCATAATGAAACTAAACAGAACTGAGTATTTGAGCTGAAAAAGTGACCTTTTAAGACTTTTTGCTACGTGATTATGTGATCATAAAGTGTCTGGACACTTTATAGTAATTTGAATATATATGTAAAATATGAAAATTCAGTGAGTCTATACTTTTTAAAACCTGAGCAAATTGTTTTGATTTCTTTCAAAAAACATAAGGGGCTGGGCAATATGCAAGCTAACAAGACATGGCCCCAAAATTAGAAAAAAAAGTTTAAAAAAATTACAAGAATTAGAAAAAGTACTGAAAATAAATAAATACATGTGGGAAATATCTGATATTTATTGCTGGTTTTCTGGACGATTTTGTGTTTCTCAAATTGCACGTGAGATTCCACTCCTTGGACTCCGATCATGACAAATTTCAGAAAAAGAATTAATAAAATTAAAGAGCAAAAAATAGATATTATCAATTAACTCGATTTTACAATGCGTTTTTAAGACTTTTGAAAGATTAATGCAGGTCAATACAACCGTAGTTAAAGCCTTTTTTTATATTGATGAATTCCTTTTAAGATTTGATCCACAGGAACCCTGGTTAATGTTGAACCCTGTGACACAGAAAAAAAATGCTGAGGAGATTAAGTTAATCTACAGAGAGCGTGCAGATTTTTTCCCTGCATCAACATCGGTTGACAAGTAGGTGGAATTTCAGTTTTACTGAATTTTTGAATACAGTCCTGGTCAATATATGAAAAATACTACTAAAACACTAATTAGGTTACTACTAAAGTTAGTTTGGACCAATGAGGTGGTGCACAAAAGTTGCAACAGACGGCAGAAAAAGCAAAACAGATGCATGTGAAGTGAAATAAAGCTGAAGTCATTGTAGAAGTCCTGCATAATGTTCTACAGAGTAAATGTGGGAAGCTAATCTGTGAGTAATACAGGGAGTAAAGAAGCAGTGGAGGGGGATGGATAGGTGGAGGTTAGCGGTGGAGGAGAAGAAAGAGGAGGAGGAGGAGGAAGAGGAGGAGGAGAGGGTTACTTGGCTGATACACACCATATAAAACTGCAGGCGGTAATGTTTCTTCACTAAACTCAGCACAAACATGCAGAAACCTGTGAAAGAGTAGACAACATGCTGTCAGGTTTTACGGTAGATTCAAAACATTTAACACATTTTTTACTGTATGCTGTATGGAAACGTGTGTGTGTGTGTGTGTGTGTGTGTGTGTGTGTGTAGCATGCCTGTGACTGAACAATTCAATATTTTCTTTTGCAAAAACATCTGGGGGCATTTATGAGTTTGGCGATTGGATTTTAGATTTCAGACGTGAGAATGGGAGTTGAGGAGGCCGACGGCTGAAAGCTCCTGTCAGGTTTGTCCACACACACACACACACCTGAGAAGGCCCTCGGGGGGAGGCGTTACTGTCTCGCTGAGAATGTGCTTGGGGGCTTCGAACTGCTGCTGACGACTGGGTGAGTCGACTGAAACTCAAAAACACTCAGAAAAAAATGTTTTCACCCAGCTTCAGACTCTAAAATGAACTACAGAGAAACTCTAATTCATGCGTCCCAGAGGGAAACTCAGTCACAGCAGCAGCTATTAAGATCAGAAAGCTGCTAACTTATCTTAATATTGATCGTTCTGCAGTACAGACTTTAAGGGCCTTAAAATAAATTTTCCAAAATCAGCTGTTATTATGAGCACTAAGCTAATTTTCACCTTTTTTGGTTATTTCACAGGAGAAGTTTCTGTGTTTGTGCTTTTGTCTGTGCTGTTCTCAGTTGGAAAATGGAGTATTTTACATACTTACATGCACCAGTAAGGATTTTGTAATATTTTAATCATAATGTGATGACAGTTGTCATGTTGTTGCCGTCAGCACTGCTGATCAAACCTATTTGAACCGCACCCACACAGTCCAGGAGAAGCAGAACTAAACTCTTAATAAGAAAGAAACTGAAGGATTTTTGCCAAACTTTGAATGTCTCATATGCAAGTGACATATCATCCTAAAATTATGTTAGTTCTATTTAAAAATCCAGAGATCATGTGAGTTACAGAGTGTTAGAGATATCGGCCTTAGAGATGTCTGCCTGCTCTCCAAAATAATGGAACTAGATGCTGCTCAGCTTGTGGTTCTCGAAACGCCAAAAAACAACACTTGAAAAATTGTCTTTTTCCAGAAATCATGATCCTGTTACTCAAAATAATCCACAGACCTTGCTGTGAAAGGTTTTATGTAAGAACTATTTTCATTCGACCAAATTACACCTAAAAACCGTTTAACTACTAAAAGCTATTGTTAGGCTATAAACCAACTATATCGTGGTCGCACATCTTAAATGTCTCCACCCCAAATTATTCAGCTTCACTGTATAAATACATTAAAACACAATTGAAAAATATTATAAACAAATAAATCTACAAGTTCAAATGTGACTGTTGGGATAAAGCTGTAAAGGCAGCAGGGTTTGAATGAGTTTCTGTGATGACGTCTAACGACAAACACTGAAGTCCGATTAGGCCACTTGTTAGCAACCACCTTTTTTAAAATGCATAAAACCATAAAAGTTCAAAAATCTGGTTTGTACGGACGTATTTGCAGAACAAAACATCTAAATGTCATTAGCCTATGTTTACCAAACTTTAATGTTTAATGCAAGACTTTTTGTATTTGAGGCATTTTACCGAAAACCCATTCAAAAAACCCGAGAGGCGAGGGAACTGGAAGCGCAAAAGGGCTAACGGACTTCCACGTTTCAGGACTCATTACTTCACCACTCTATCACGGCGTGATCGAGCAGCCACCAAACATGTTACTGCGATGGATTAATTCAAATTTCCAAAAGGTGGTTTTCATTCTGCACTGACATGAATGAAAATCAGCGGCTCAGTAGAAGCAGCGAAACACATCATAAAAGTGTTAAAATGTTAAAGTTGATGGTATTCACAGCAGATAGAAAAAAACACTGGTATGATCCATTAAAGAACATCGCTTAGCAGAAAGGGAACTTTCCTATAAAATATTTTACACACAAACGCATGTGAATCTCTTGGTATATGCTGAGTATCTTGCTAAAAGCTACAGCTCAGTGTTTGTGGTTTTATGGCTCATCTCACTGCAGCTCACCAGAGCAATAAACCGTCCTTTCAGTGAATGAAAGCTCTGAGGAAAAAGAGGAGATTACCTCGTGCTAATGTAAATCACTTTGTAAAATCGTGTGTTTTAGTGTAAGTCTCCCTGAGGTCTTTGTTTCTCTGTTTCTTCTATTATCTCCCCGGTAATGTGATTTGTAACTCGACTCAAACACGCGCTGCGTCTGCGGGAATCCGATCCACCTGCGAGCCGAGAGGCCAAAGAGCGTGTGTGTTTTTCGAGATATGGCGGGCGTATTGTCTTGAGGGCGAGACCCACCTGCGAGGTACAAAGCGAAGGAGATGAAGCGGTGATAGCGAGCCAGGAACTGCAGAGGTTCCTCCCTCTGCACCAGCGCCCCAAAGTAATCCGCAACAGTTTCACCATAGAAGAAGTAGTTGACGCAAATCAGGAAGTACCTGAGGCAATAAAACAGAGAAGGATCAGTTTTCTTTGTTTCAAAATATGTTTGAAAACCTCTCAGCAAAGAGTCAAGTAGACAGGTTTTCACTGTGTGAATACTAAATGCAAGTGTTTAGTTTTTATATTTCAATTCAATTTTAGTTATAAAGCCCAAAATCAAAAATCTAAATCAGCCTCAGAGAGCTTTGCAGCATACGACATCCCTCTGTCCTTAGACCCTCATTTTAACTAAGGAAAACTCCCCGAAAAACTCCTTTAACAAGGGAAAAAAAATGGTAGGGAGAGTAAGAGGGATCCCTCCAGGACAGACAGACGCGGCAACAGAGGTTATAAATAACAATAAAATTACAGTAGATCACAGAATGATACATAGGAAAGAGAGAGAGAGGTAGAGACGCACAACAATAAATAACATGGTCAATTATTTTTGTTATAGACAACAAAATTCGAGAGAGATAAAATAAAGCAAAAAATAAATAAGAAGTTGATGTAAAACATTCATGCAAGCGATCCAAGTATCAATAGTTTGTTGTTAAGAAACAATCAAACAATAAACATTAAAAAGTGCAAAGAAAGTGTCAGCATGGGGGGAATTTTTACTTTGTAAAGCCTTGTGGAGCTATTTTTATTCATTTTTATTTAAATTTTCACTTGACTTTATAAAATAGAAAGTTGCTGGGAACTTTGCTGTATATGATGCTGAAAGTTTCCTAAAGGCATTTAAACAAAGTTTTGAGTTGGAGTGTATTATCTTCCAACTTCTAAAAATTGACAGAAAGATTTTCATTTTTATTGTAAATGCATATCCCAAATATCGGTCTTATTCTGTCTCATTAACTGCAAATAACTGTCATCGGCCCCGAAAAACCAATATCGGTTGACCCCTAGTAACAATAACATAACATATAACAATAGTAATAAACATAAAAATTAATAAATGTGATGTATGGCATCATGTATATTAATACATGCAAATATTGTAGTTTATGTATGTGCCAATAACAATCATATGTGTATTATAATATTGGAGGTATGTCTAATAATAATGTGTGCACTGTAATCTGAAATGTGTGCAAACATATAGTATATTAAAAAATCTCTTTTTGTGTTGGATGTTTTGTGAGTCACCGGGTTTAAATGTCAACCAGCATTTCTTGCCCGCTGTACATTGACCTCTGATCTGTGTGTGTGTGTGTGTGTGTGTGTGTGTGTGTGTGTGTGTGTGTTTGTGTGTGTGTGTGTGTGTGTGTGTGTGTGTGTGTGTGTGTGTGTGTGTGTGTGTGTGTGTGAAGGGGCCAAGTTTCAATTAGCCTTCATTTGCTTCCAGCATGGCAGTGATCTTTGCTCCTGGCTGCACTGAGCGCTGCTGTCTGTGAGTCTGTGAGTGTGTGAGTATGTGAGTGTGTGAGTGTGTGAGTGTGTGAGTGTGTGAGTGTGTGAGTGTGTGAGTGTGTATTTGAAGGTGACCTGTTCACAAAAACACAAACGCAGACTCTGTGTTGGTCGGTTGCTGTTACATATTCAGAGAAACCACCTGCAGACAAAGCTGGTCTGAGTCAGCATTTTAGAGGAGAATTTCTGCCTGTTTCTGGCTTCATAATATTCTCATTTACTGTCACGCCGTGCAGACAGCTCCACTGTGGTCCAGATGTGGAGCGGGACTGGGAATTATTTACATTATTTTGATGTTCGTGAGAATTTCTGAACATCACTCCTATCCTTGCTTCCCTCCACTGGCTCCCTGTATGTTTTTAATTGATTTTACTGATCACTTTAAAGCACGTATGGGTCCTGCACTAAATTATTTTCTGAAATGAAGAGAGAAACACTGCCACCTTTTTGTTCATAAAGCATCAAACCTCTCTTTTAAAAATAAAATCCTTCTCTCATCACACACACACACTCACTGGAATTTTTCATCCCCTGAAACTCCTCAGATCAGTACTGAGCTTGATAAATTAGCTTTTAGTTTTTTTACACCAAACAAATGGAGTTACAAGAGGTATTAATTAAAGCATTTTTATTGCTTTTATTCTGATTTTTTTTTAACTTTATTTATTTAGCACTTTAAATGCTTTTTGAGATCTGCCTGTTTTATTACTTTTATGCTTAAAGTTCGTATTATTATTATAATTGTGACTAAATTAGAGCTCCAAGCAAGTGAACAAGATAACAAATATTTGTACAGACACAATTTGTTTGCTATCAGATTAAAGGACTAGCAACAACTGTTACTTAAATTAACATAAATATATTTTATTTCTTTCTGGTTTGTTGATGTTTTTCATCTAATAAAAATTCCAAAGGACTTAGTGATCTAATTTATAGTGACCAAATAGACCAAATATTTATCTCATGTCAAACAAAGCTTTGTTTTTTTCCCTGAAACATTCTGAAATATGTCACAGAATATCTGCACATTTCCTGTCTTGAATACAAATAGTCCACCCTTTAAAATATCAATGATCAGTCACACAGCTGCACCAAATGACTCAGAGTCACTCTGAAGAAAGACACAGTTTAAAATAAGTAAAAATAATGCAGTATTAGTGTCTCTGTTCATAATACATCTTCAGTGTATCTGCTGTTCGCTGTGAAATCCGTTCTCCTTACCAGCTTAGTGTCCTGAACCAAGGCAGCTCATAGGATTTGTAAACTCTGTAGCCGATGGTGATGATTTCTTGGAAACACTTGATTTGGACAGTCATGACCTACGTCACATGATGAGCAGAAATATGACAAACGAGTTTAGGCCTGAGGAGCAAACTGAGAGTCAGTGCTGTTAAAGTATTTTCTTATCATTTCAGCAGTCAGAAATGCTAAGAAAATAACAAAAAGAACGCACAGTATGATAAAAGCAAAGACAGATACAGTATCTATCAGTATCACTTACCACTAATATAAGCGTGACAGGTCCCATATAGATGATGAGGAAAAAGCCTGAAATCATGGCTAAAGACAGAACTCCTCGTATCCAGTAGTTCTTCCATCTGTGGAGAATAGAAACGTCCTCAATATTACATTAATATTTCATCAGTTCATTTATGCTTCAGTCGAGCCGTCATTCAAAGTGAGACAGAGAGTGAAAAGTATGACTCCGATATTTTATTCACTGTCTGGCTCAATGCCTCCATTTCCAGTGATGACCCCAGCTCCACAAAAGTTGGGATGATGCATAAAAACGTTTCCAATGCAGCCATTCACATGAAATTTAGAGCATACATTGGTTTTAATTATTTGAAACTTGTGCAAATTGGCTTGATTTCTTTAAAAAATAAAATAAAATCTGGAAAGTAGGCAAAAAATTGTAGAAAAATTAAGAAAAAAGGTTTAAAAAATTACCTAAAAAGTGCTTAAAAATTCAAAGAATTTTTAATTGTAATAATAATCAAATATGTAATATCATTTTTTATTATAATTTGAAATATAATATTTCCCTTGTTTTAAACATTTTATTTCTGAATCTACACATTTCTTGCAATTTGTAAAACATTTACCAAAGTGCTAATTGTTTTTTTTCCCATGTTTTTGAAAGAAGTTGCACCAATTTGCTCACTTTTTGAAGATTTAAATACTTGTGAAAGGCCTCTTAAAGCGGCACAAGGAAAGTGATGTCACTCCAGGTTACAAAGGGTTAACTCGATGAAAATACATCAATATAGAAATCATAATATTTCAATCCCTACAAATTATGTGCAATAAAATGTTGTGAAAAAAATATTGAAAACAAAAACTGAAGTGTACTAAATACCTGGAGAAGCCTGTGTTTGCAACGCAGCTTTAAGACGTCTCTCGTCTCACAGCATTTAGACGCGATTTTTGGCCCATTATTTTAAACTGTATTCAATGCAATATGTGTAAAAAACTGTGAAAATTTCGTTGTGTTTGTCTTTACATTTTACACATAGTCCCAACGTTTTTGGAGTCAGGGTTGTATAAAACATGCTTTAAATTCAACACAAGAGCCGTAATAGTGGGTCATGATTAGAGTCTCTGAACTGACAGGACAGATGTGCTTATTTAGAGCAACTGACGAGTGGTGTTAAAGGGGCGGGTGGCGAAACAGAGGAAGCCTAAAGGCTGTGGGTGAGGCATTTGTCAATGTCAGGAAATAGGACAACGTATGGTAATAGTCGCTGTTTTTTTAACGTTGTAAAACAACCACTATGTTCCCTTGAAAACACAGATATCCATCTCTTTCAGACGCACACACCGAGCAAGAATAAGAGCAGCAGTGCTAACAGCTCTGTGAGGCAGTTTTTGGGCACAGTAGTACTTTTTTTTCCTGCCTTTACTGGCCAGCAAAAGACTGCCTGCATGAAAAGTTGCATTAAAAGCATGCAGGTTTCCATTTTTTTATTGAAAAATCCACTTTGAGGAGTATTTTAAGGAAGGATATGCATTTACATCACACTTGTTTGACCTCAATGATGTGTGCTCTAAGGAGTAATACTAAATGTAAACAAAAATGTTGTTTGTTTACAAGAAAACTCAGAAGGCAACCCTGAGGAGTTTTACAATTCAACAGGAGGCCTGAATGTGTCTGTCCAAAATCGCTGAGACTTTGAACTCTGAACAACAAATGTGAATGTGCACCGTGAATATTTGTACAAAACTTGGTGCCAGTCCATCACAAAGATGTGATATTTCACAGGATGAGTGAACATTTTGACCTGCTGGTGGCAGCAGTCCATGTCTTCACGACTGTGCACAATTTCAGGGAAATACGTCCCGTTTTTGATCAACTGTGAACTTTTGTAGATCCCCTGATTAACATTTTTCATCCTGTACACAGCTCCACAAGTCTCTTATTCTGAAGCAGTTATTTTGTACATATGTGGTCTGATGTAGTCGTTTTAAAGTATCAGTCACCTTCTGAGACTCAGACACGCCGGGCTGCCGGCGGTCCCGGCCGACAGTCACGTCCGACAGTCACCGCTTTGAGAGGCTGAGTTTTAAACCAACCATGCCTACCTACCATGTCACGCTAGCTTCTCAGAAAGGAGACTAAATAACGCTCCAAAGTTCAACTAAATAAAAGCCCCATACATGTTTCTGGGATTTTAGGACATTTGTAGGATTTTAAGATGTTTCTGGGCTTTTATGACACTTCTAGGATTTTGTGACATTTCCTGGATTTTAAGACATTGTTAGGACCTTCGTCAGCTGTTGTGGGAGAGCCTCCACTGTGACTTTCTTTGATAAAAGAGCTCTATTTTGACGGGGTTTTATTCACTGTGGCACCTTATGTATACAAAAAGTACAAAAAAAAAATGTAACTGAAACTGAAAATGGTTGGGGGTCACCAGGCACCCTATATGGGCCAGATTAAGCCCACGGGTTGTAAATTGAGTATCATTACTCAAAATTATCAAAGTTGAATAGGCGCCTAACCAAAACAACACATTTCTTACAGATTCATGACTATAAAAACTTAACTCACAGCGCTGCATCTCAAATAATCTCTCTAGCTTTCAGATGATGTATACCACTTTTACTGACCTACACTGCTGACCTGAAAACTCCCTCTAAAGATCCCCTGCACTCCCCCAAAGAGGACAAAAATGTGTCTACGTGGGTGTTTATTTTTCATAATTTTACCAATTCTGCCTGCGCTACCCGACCAGTACCACCTGTGCTGTTTCACTACTCACATGGCTAAAAATAGCCAAAAACAGTGGAATGAGGCCTCGTTCCTCTGGAGTGTTTTTTAAAACACGTCATGCGGTGTGCGTGTTGCTGTGAGGCAAACTGCTGCACCGCCTGCTGCAAAACAAAAGAGAGGAAACAGCTAAAGGCTGCACAGGAGCCAAGCAGGGCAGAGAGCCTGCTGCCTGCTGCATGAATGGAGGAGAGAAAACAGCTGCATCATGAAAAAACCTGCTGCTGCCTCCACTCTGCACTGTGGGCTCACACTCGCTCTCTGTTCATCACACCATCACTCACTTTCTCTCCAAAACTACCTCCCCTCCTCCTCTCTTCACCTTCAAGTCCATCTATTCATCCTCTGCGGTGTCATTTTGTCCGCTCCATCCATCTGCTGCCTTCCTCCTTCCTATCTTTACTACATCGTCCTCATCCCTCCATCTGTTTCTCCTCATCTCTCTACTCTTCTAATGTCTTTCCTGTCCTTTGTCCTTTCTTTCTCCCCTCCCCCTTCCTCCCTCTCTTTCTCTCTCTCTCTCCGCAGTCTGTTCATCCACATGTCGCTCTCTGCAGCACAGCGGCTCCTATAGCGCTCAGGATTAGTGCTTCCCTCCTTGTGAGCCTTTAAGCTCTGTGACCTGGCCGTCACTCATTGGTCACACCCTCCACTTCTCATCTGGATATAAACAGCACGTCGTTCATTTGTGGTCGAGGTAAAGCTTTCTCAGACTGGCACTGAATGCAAAGTGCGACAGTCCTGAACTGCTGGCAACAAGCGTTTCCACACAGAAAGAATGTAACCTGCACAACAACAGTTATTTAATAATGGTGCGTGCCAAGTTTTAACTCAAGTATCTCCAACTTTAATCTTGTATGTTTACTTTAGTGTTCATTTGACAGTCTTGTCCCTTTTTAATTATGCCATATGACTCCATCAATTAAGATTATTCTCTATAGGGTCAGATATCATAATGTGGAGGAGATGGCAAGGGTTAAATAATTAGTTTATGATGCAAGAAAAAAAACTATATTTCCTCTATTTCACCAGAAGTTCTGTATGCACAGAATAATGGAGGACCAAAACTGACAAAATAAAAAATAAATAAATAAATGAATAATAAATTTAATTGTCAATAAACTAATAGAAATGTAAAAAATGACAATATCTAATATCACATTTTATTTATTCATTTATTCATTTTCCCATTTAATTTTCCATTCTATTTATTCTATTCTATTTATTTCTATTTTTATTCTATTGGTTGATCGACATCATTCATTTACATATTTTTGATTTTGTCAGTTTCAGTCTTCCATACAAAATGACCAGGTCTTAGAAATTAAATCTTTTTCTATCTTTTTTTCATACATGAGTCAACAAAGAAAAGTACTGATGCAAGTTTTCCTAAGTTAAATCTAAGCCACAAAAAATATTATTCTTTTTATGGTGAAATGCCAAACAGTTTTGCAAGCTGCTTCATTAAGGACAAAACAGTAAGTTTTCATGACTTAAAATCCGAAATACCAATAATACTTGACACAAAAGGTTGCGAGCACACCTTTTTCAGAATGAGACATTTAGGTGCTTGAGAAATACGTGTGGAGAGAACTTTTCTGAACTCTTTCACCTACTATGTAACTCCTTTGGTTACCTGCAGATTCACTATATAATGCATTTCCCTCCCTGCATTAATCAGAGCATGTTCAGACATCTCCGCAAGATCTATTTCTGGTCCAATTAACCTACAAGCACAGGGGAAAGACGATCAATCACTGTCAGGGTCTTTTCATGATCGATGGAGGAAAAAATGGCTTATTACAGCAATATTATGGTCGAAGTACATTTAAATACAACCTAAGGCTTCTTTGGTCCAAGGAACAGTGAGTAATCAGTGAGATCTGACCTGCACATGTTAGACCCCGTTTTGCATTTTTGTAAAACTAAGAACTTGAGCCCCGAGGCTGCTGAGGTTTGCACACTGACCTACTTGTGTTCTAAGAAACTGAAGGTCTTTCACTTGTTCCACTTCCTGTTGTGGTTCGCTGTGAAAAATACCAGTTTCTAATAGCAGACGAGCACACATGCATGCAAATATATTCCAAGTAAGAAGAATTACCGCCTCGTGGTTATATTGCTCCTGGCAGCACAGAAAATCTACAATCAGCACAGTTTCAATTCCAATTCCAGTTTCCAATTCAGTATCGGACCGAATGTTTCCCCTTCTGATGCTGAATAATGGCCAAAAAGTGTTCTTGCAGAATATTATTATGTCACAGTGAAGTTGACCTTTAAACTTTGGATATAAAATGTAAACAATTAATTAATTTATCCTAAAAGACATTTGTGTGAAATGCTGTCATACTGAAGCGCTGTTTACACGTCAACAGCTCTTTCGTGACACGTTTAAATTTTGTTGCAGTGTGGCCTTTTGTTCACACGACAGCGGCATTTTGGGGGCTGAAAACGCATGAGTGTGGTGTTCTTCTATGGTGTGTAATTACAAAGGTATACTGCTAACTACTGGTTTTGGTGAGCATATTTGTGCGTTTTTCGGTTGTTTTTGCAAATCCGTGTACACGAGGAACGTTCTTGCACTGTTATTATATGAACACAGAGTTTTTTTAAAAATGCAAAGGAAAGACTTTCCCATTTTTAGTTGGGCTGCTCTCGTTTAAACGTGGCTTTAGTGAGTGAATTCTTGAGTTTTAGCCAAAAACATGTTTTGTGAGAGTCACAGTGACCTCTGACCCCTAAATTCTGAACAGTTCATCCTTGAGTCCAATTCGACATTTGTGCCAAATTTGAGCAAATTCCCTCAAGATATCATATTCACGAGAATGACAAAAGACAAAGTTACTGTGACCTTGACCTTTGACCCTTGACCAATGACAACCAAAATCTAATCAGTTCATTGTTGAGCCCAAGGAGACGTTTGGGCCAAATTTGAAGAGATTCACTCAAGGTGCTCTTGAGGTATCAGATTGGCAGAGGCGAAAAAAATAAATAAATAAATACTAGTTTAATTATTTACTGTGAGATTCTATTAAAAGTTTACAGTATAAACATTTACACTCATTTGGAGCTCCAGGTTTCATCTTCCAAACATGATGAGTTACTCTTAGTTTGTTTTGATTGGCTTGTTCCCATCTTGTACAAAGCCTGGCGAGCTAAAGTGGACCCTCGTGAGAATATATAAACTCAGAGTGCTAAGGCTAAGTGCTAAATGTTGACAGATCTGTGTAGCTTGATCCTGCCACACAACACAGTGTCAGGATCACAAGTAATTGCTGTGAAATGTCTCGGCAGCGACAACTCCAGGAGGAGCAAACAGCATGTGCTGGCATCCGTCTCTTGTGAGCGTGTGTGTGTGAGCGGTGCGTACCTGGGCGGCAGGCCCTCCAGAGCCTTGTTCAAACACTGTGGAGTGTTGTCTGTGTCTGCTGTGGAGGGGGGGACATCTGGAGTGTCTGCTTTGGAGTCACCGTCACATTCTCCCTCTGCGTCGCCTTGCAGGCCCAGCCTGTCATCGCCATCCGCCTCCTGTCGGGACACAAAGACAGATATTCAAATAAAGACTTAAGATAGTGAGCGCTGACTTGACACACGGGCAGACAGTGGCGCAGTGAACAAGGTGATCACAGAAGAAGAGACGAATACAGAGTCCTCAAAAAAAGAAAATAAGATGAGAGCACAGAGATGCAAATGGAGAGTAAATGTTGAGGTAGTCAAATAGAGTCCAGTCTAAACTGAGAGGAGGCATGCAGCAGACGCTGGTTTAATTAGGCCAGAGTTTAGTCTCTCACCTGGGAGACCGAGGACACTACAGAAGTGGTGCATGTGTCCTCTAAGCTTGGCTGGGATTCAAGTGGGTCTGCAAGTGAATTAAGTGGTGTGTGCTCTGTTTTTTGGGGGGGGGTTTTGGTGTTGTGTGTAACAATTTTCATCTTTTACACCAGAGACAGGCTATTTAACTAGAACCACCAAGTGAAGAAGAGATGCATAATGTATATAACACTTTTATAAAAAAAAAACAGGCACAAAATGTGACAAAAATTGCATTTTTCATTATTTTCTAAATGTAGCTAACTGAAAACTGTATATAATTAAGGAAACTCTCTAAAAGTCAGATTTTTCTTCTTTGATGTAATAATGATTTTGCTGTTTGTGCACTGTTTACAATCACATGTAACCGCACCATGAACATTTTTACCAAATTGATCTTAAAGTTTGCTGTAGATCTAAGACTTTTTTTTTAACTACCATCCAACTCCTTGAGATCCTTCTATAAAGTGATATCATACTCATGTTTATCTACACCGAAATATAATTTATATCTTTCAGAGGCGAGAAGAATATAAAATATACCACATTTTTAACATATTTCAACACTAAAAAACCCTCAAAATGGCCGTAAAAGGAGAAAGTTTGATTGGAGGCTCCGCAGGAGGCTGGAGGAGGATTAGTGGCTGAGCATGACTGCGCTGAAAGTCTACACCTGGTGTCGACAGGTTAACAGGCCGCTGCCCGGGAGACAAACATCTTTATTGGTGTTAATGCATCTTTAATCTGGATTTTAACCCCGTCAACAGACAAAGCCTCAACAGCCGCATGTACACGGTCTTTGTTCTGTGTTGCCAACATGGACATGTAACATACGATGAGCATTTAAACCTGTTCATCATCTGTTGGGTCCTTTTGGGTTTCTTGTTTTAGTTGCACCAGGATTGATAATTCATAATTGTTTGTCTTAACCAATGTACATATTGTATCTTCATATTGTATTATTTTTCAATTATTATTATTTTAGGTTGCCTCTTAACATCAGGCAAGAGACTACTGATAAAAATTAGCTCTCCAGCTAATTCGGGTGGATTTACATTTGTGTAAATGTGAATTAATGAGCATTGTCCCTCTTTAAATAAATACATTAAAAATCAAATTACAAATCTGGTATAATTTGATTTTTTTTATTACTTTTAACCAGTCATGATAATTACATTATGGTTTTGGTTGTACACAGGTTTTTTTTTATGTTTTATTAAAGGATATTTACATTTTTTTCACATTTTAATTCCAATGTCTGAAAATTTCTAAGTTCTTAAATTAAGCTCATGCTCTTTAAAAGTGCGTATTTGCATAATTATGCTGTTATAGATAATCATTATATCGGTAGCATAAAGTGTTCTAAAAATTATAATAATAGAATTTATTATTATTTTTTATTATTTCTGGAGCAATACATCAACCACCAAAAACAGCGACAGGCCGTGTTTAATGTCTGAGATCAGTAATTAATTTCGGTTGCAAGTACAACTTGTTATTTTAAGGTTCACCAATTTTTACAAAAAAAAATCCCCTCTTTTTTTTTAACCTAAAAACATCCAGCACACTTTTTGCACTCCAACTAGTTCACAAAAGTTAATAGCAAACAAGGTAATTTTGAGTAATTATGAGAAGTCAGCACATGCATCAGTCAACAAAAAGCAGAGACAAAAACTGGGAGAACTTGCAAATGTCCTGATTATACAGTCCCAAAATACCTACAGTACTTTTGGATTTTAGATCTTTAGACTTTTAGATCTTTTTATTCTTTTCAAATAAATTTTTCAATTGTTTTCTAACATGTAAAAGGCCATGTCCTGTATAAAATTCCAGTTCTTCATAAACATTTTTTATCTATTAATAAATCAAATTACACCCTAGATACAAATAAAAAAAATAAGATGATCAGCTAATTTGAAAATATAAACAGTCAACAAGATCTAGAGATGACAGAAATTCAGCATCTTTCTTGCTGCTGCTAAGCAGAACATATGCTATATTTCTTTTTTTAAAAATCATACATTAGCACCTTACTTTTTAAAATGCTGGCTCAGTGAGAAAGGAGGACAGAACATGATGTATTTCCAGATTTAGCAGCATTAGTGTGGACATGGACTCAGACGCTCTCATGTCATTAATAAGTAAGTAAAGTGACATCCAAGAAATTAAGCCAGACACTTTTGTTCCTGAGTTAACACCGTTGATGGCCTATCATGTAACAAAGCAGCGAGCGGAGACGCTTTTTCTGCCCAAAAGAGGCTATTTTTAAAGCCGAGTGAAATTCCTCCTGAGCTCAAACACCAGTTGTGGGAGATTAAGTTCCCTTTTGCACTTGAGAGGCTCGCTGATGCTACCGGACATTTTTTTTCCTTTCATGGTTACTTTCACTCAAACGCTGCTAAATACGGTCAGTGGGAGCATCGGGGTTAAATCAGAGAGCTTTTCATTTAGAAATAAGGTCTGTGATCCCCGTCAGAAATCGTAATTAGCTGGGAAAGCTCTGAGAGTGGGAGCAGGTTGGGGCTGAAGCACAGAGGGTCACTTGAGTTGGTGTAGCAGCTCAGGGGAGAAGAGGTGTAATTGAAGATTTCTACTCAGGTTTTAATGAGGAAACGTTGAAGCCTGCAGAGTCAAACAGTTGAAAGCTGCAGCACAACGTCCTCTTTGCAGTCTAACTTACATATCTTGACCGAAGAAGGAAAGAAAACACCCAAAAAACCAGCAACGCTCGGACAACGCACTGGCTATGAAGAGAAAATTAGACGGTCCAGTAGGTTTAAAAATAATCATGGCACTAAAACAACTTTTTCACCAAATTAGCTCTTTTTTTGAGCCAGTTCTGATCTGGATTTTTGGACCCTTGATACTATCTGGTAAACCAGCTCTCATTTCCACCAGTTTTCATCAAAACCATCATCAAGGGAAGATGTTGCACAATGGAAATAAAACTAAAAGCAAAATCTCGGATCACATTTACTACATCCGAATTTTTGTTCTGTTTTTAATTGATATTTGCTTTTTACTCATAAAACAACATGAACCAGTTACTGATGAAACCACTGCATGTCCTTTTTTCTGACAATTTCTCATTTGACTTCTCTATTGTAACCTTCCCAACCCTTTCTGTCCAATCTATAGAAAATATTGACCACCTGTGTCATCACAGTTCACACTTCAGGTAAAAAAAAAAGAGCTATTTTTTGGTTAAACTGAGAACCAACCATTCTGGTCCTGATCCAATTTATTTTTGGTCAAAACAGACCAAAATAAGGGGCCAGAACCAGAACAAAATGATTCCATGTTAGTGGAAAGGGGGTAAAAGTTAACACCAGACATGCTAAATGCTGGTTTAACCAGTCACTTGACACATTCATATGATTTTTTTTTAAATAATTGAGAAAATGACTTTCATTAAAAACATGAAAACTTGGGAAGGTGGGAATGAGCTATGAAAGGAGAAATGACCCAAAAATTAGCAACAAATTAGAAAAAAAGTACAAGAAAATTACCTGAAAATAAAAAATAAAAAAGGGTTACATTTTTTTTAAATCTAAAAAGCTGTCATATAATTTTAAATATAGCTAGCTTAAAAAAATAATAAAATGATTTTCTATATCTACAATTTTTTTCAGTTCCTTTCACATTTCTTTCCCAACTGCTCATTGCCTTTTTCCCATTTTACTTAGCTATCTGAAAGCAGCACAAGAAAAATGATGTCAGTCCAAGTTTTAAAGGGTTAATAACAAAAGTTGAGTGCTTGTACCACCTCAAAATGTAAACCTCAATCAGGACAGCCACTGTCAGACTTTTAGAGGATGATAGGCTCACACATGCAGGTATCACTTTCACTGCTCTACTTTTATCACTATTCTAATAGCAGATCTTCCACGACAACTTGATATCTGGTGAAGCGGCTGGCAGAGGAGGCAAACCTGAATCTGCCACTGACTGCTGGCTGATGGCATTTCTCACTCTGGTCTCACTGATACAGTTGGTCTACAGTTCAATAAACTTTCTGCAGCATGACACAAGCCTCCGCTCTGAGGCTCAGTCAGCACGCTACTCCACACGCACAACTGTGTTACACGCAGAGCGACATCGTTTTACAGCCTAATCTGGGTCAATGTACTCAAGCTTGTTAATTAAACTGTCAAACACTGTTAATCTTTTGTTTATTAAGCAAAGTATGCTAACTGCTGCGTAAATACCTCAACGTGAAATACCTCAAACAAAGCCGCAAATCTGCGTGATAGCAATCTAAGTTATGCTGTGGGGTGAAACAGGTCGTGGGCCCGAGTGCCTGTAATTATCACCAGTAAATACAAAGAGAAAACACTGCTAACAGAGCATGAAATTAAACATCAAAACAGCCACAGCGGGTGGTGCATCCAAAAGTTTACTTTCTACAAAACATCAGTGTTTTTTTTTTCTTGTATAAAGCAAAGAGACAAAGCACGAGGCAGTACGACTGTCCTTGCAGCTCGGCTCTCCTCCACTATCGTCTTTGTCCTCCTCCTCCTGCTATTAATGCCCTCTCTGCAGACAGGCGGGAGGAAGAGGAGGAGAGGGGACGGGATCAGACAAGAGGACAGGTAATGAGAATGACAAGTCACGTCCACACTGAAGCCTTTTTCATCTCTACCTGGAGTACTGGTATCGAGTATTGTGGAATTTTGGTGGTATCTATACCAATTACGAGATTTTGGTGCCGTGACAAAAAGCAATTCATTATTTTTGGCTGGTAATGTTTTTAATCTATTGTCCACTTTGGCTGGCAAACTAAAAAGTTAGTTTTGGACCCTGGATATAGATCAGTGGTCAGTTAACGTTTTTCAGGCCAAGGACTCCTTAGCTGTAAGACCAACTGTGCAGCGACCCCTCACAACATAAATTGAGTTGCACTATATTTTGGGTTTCCTCTTGTTTGTGCTTGCCTGTAGCTGCTATATCAGCAGCAACTGTTAATGGCTTGGTGCATTACAGCTAACATGGACAATATCTTTCAATCATATGTACATTTTAGCTTATGGTGGCCCCCCTAAAGACCCCCCAGGGGGTCATGGACGCCCTGTTGAGGATCCAGGTTTTAGATGATGACACAAGACCAGATATCATCTCCAGTATGGGTATAGTAATATTTGAAGGGTCTTTTCATGTTTTAAATGCCATTACATTGAACTGTTATAAGGATTTGAAATGTTTGCAATAGAAACAAAGTATTTTAAACAAGTCTCAGGGATTTAAAGTCTCACATTGATTCACTGAAATTATTTTGGGACATTTCTTTTACTTTCCCATTGCCTTTCATGAAGGAAGAACTAATAATAGACATACTGTTTCAGAGTGAGTGGATAACTAGTCATGCCATCATGCCCTACAGATAAAAAGCTGTTTCCTGTTTTGGTCGTATTTTGCTCTGTATGTGTATATGTGTGTGTGTGTGTGTGTGTGTGTGTGTGTGTGTGTGTGTGTGTGTGTGTGTGTGTGTGTGTGTGTGTGTGTGTGTGTGTGTGTGTGTGATTAGGGAAGTCCATGGCTTTCCAGAATATCAACAGGATCATTGACAATAAGAGCATACAAACAGAACAGTTTGTGGCAGAGGTTCAAATTAAAGTAATATGGTGACACGTTGCCCTCAGTTACAGTGTAATTGATTTTTACTGCAGGTATGCAAACATAACATCTTTGAACTCATCGCTGTAATTCTGGAAAACTAAAACAGTTTTTTTAAAAACAGTAAATTGACAAAGGCTGTCAATATTTTAAACTTCAGCACAGTGACTAAAACTTGCCCAAAATATAACAACAAAGTCTAAATTTAGAATACAACAGGATCTCTTAAAAGACTCAAGGCAGGGTTTTTCCTGCATAGAGAATTACAAGGCCACCCCCACGAAATGTCATCCCGCCTCCAGCTCTCAATAAAACTGTGACAGACTGTTTTCTTCATGGAAAACACTTTCTGACGACCTTGTTGCACTTTGTGGATTTCTATCATTTGCTGCTGTAAATGTTGCATTATGCAAATTTGGTGGCACCAAATCATAATTAGCAGAGTGCACTGGGAAAAGCATTAATACAACTGCCAGATAGGGTTGTGCCGCATCATATCGTTCATGATTATACCATAAAATTCTTAAAATGATCAAAAAAATGTCATATTGTGATAAAAGACAATATTACAACTTGACATAATATTATCATACCATTACACATGGCGACAGCAAGCATGGCTGAGAGCATACTTGCTACTGGTATTGTTGCAGACCAAAGCAGACCTAAATATTTAATAAATCAACTCTTATACCGTGTAGTGTCACCAAAATCACTTCACACACATATGATGATTAGAACTTCTACAATATGTTGCTTGTAAAAAGATGTTAGATTGAATAATTTGAAGATTAATACACTTGCATGTAGAGCCCGACCGATTTATTGGTCAACCGATATGAGCCTTTCACAGGCATATCGGAGCATATCGGAGCATATCAGCATCGGTTTATATTTTTCCCCATATGCACCTATAAGAGAACGTTTTTTTACAGGCCATATGATGCAGAAAACAGTGCTTGGGTGGTTTAGAAATGGTCAGTAATTGACTGATACTGAAAAGTACTGATGTTTATTTAGCTATTTTTGTAAATTATATTTATGCTTTATCTAAATGGTCAGCAAAAACCATACAGCACTGATGTTTATTTTATTTTTCATTTATTCTTTATTTTTATTTGTGTGTAATGTTAAATTAGTAAATTTAATGTTAATGTTAAATTAGTAAATTTAACATTCAACATTTAAGTTGTTTGTTCAATAGAGCAGCCTGAAATCAGTGCACAATCCACATAGAAATGATCTATTTTCATTCCAGCTCAAAAATTCACTATATCGGTCGCCATATCTGTAATGGTTAAATTTTTCCACTGTAAAATCCTATATACAATCAGGATGGTGCCACCATTTACCTTTACTAGCCACAACAAAACATCCACTTGCATTTGTGAATAAACCCTGAATTCATGCATTTACTGGTGCTGCAACGAGCCACCATCCAGTTAATCCATGGCAATTTAGCTGGATCATAAGTAACCATTCATGTGCAAAGGAGCAGCAAACCACAGTCCTTATCACAGTCTTAATTTAGAAAGCTCTAATTTCGCCTGAAATGGTCAAAAACAGAGGGAAGCTGCTATTAAGGAGGAAAACAAATCAACGTTTTTACCACATCACAACAAACAAGTCTCCACACCTGTAAGGTCCGGACCAGCAGACAGCAGCTGGCCCTGGTCACAGGGGAGAGGATCACTGAGTAAGCTACAGCCAACAGTACACGGGCTCACTCGGGCAGCAAGGAATTAAGCTAATCAGCAACAAACATTGACCTGAAGTAACACTGCGGCTGCTACAAGCAACTTTCAGCTTACAACAGCTCGACCTCTTTCTGCTGAACTGCAGCACAAAGCAGAGAGAGACGGAGACAAGAGTCTGCAGCCACAGAGGTGATCCTGCGAGACAGTGCTGATCATTACAGAAATCAATAATGTTGGATGGATGGGAAATGGAAGGACAAGTTTGCCTGCTGGGCTCAGTTTTACACTGTCAGACATGACTTTCCCTTCTTTAAACTTTCACCCTTGTGCTCTGCTGTGGTTTGACCTGGATGCTAATGTTAGCGTTTTATAATCCTATTAGTCAGCACGTAAATACTGTTGAGCATGCAATATTTAGCATAAAGTCATGGTACAGTTTGCATGTTAATCTCTGTACAGTTTACACGCATGTAATCTAACACATTTGTAGTTTGCATGAAACAATTTGCATATTTGCATGATAACACTCTGACATTTATCACAGACAACATACTGTAGAGTAGATAAGAGTGACTGCATGCCATGTCAGAAAAAGGAATACAGAAAAATGACGACAAATATGACAGGTGGACAAGATCCATGCAGGTTTTCTTACCTTAAATTGAACTTAATTTAATCAACATGACAGGCGTTAAATTACTTTTACTGAATGTCAACAGAATGAACATGTCACTAAAAGTAAGATGAACATATAAAATGATTAAAATGTCAAATGCATTTTTTTCTTTTTAAAAATCTATTATTATAATTATGTATCTACGTTTTTTTTTATAACAGATATATGTATTTTCTAAGTTTTTCCTTTTTATCAAGAAAGATTTTGTTATGTGTTGGCAGGCAATTATTTAAAAAAAACTCGATGTTATCAATTATTTTGAGGTTTTACAAAGTTACATCAGAAAAAATAATTCATAAAATCTTATAAGCATTGTTAATATTTCTGAAAGATTAATTTAAGTCATTTTAATACAAACTAAGGCCTTATTTTAAGATTGATATATTCAATGCTTTTTAAGATTTGTTAGGATCAGCGGGTACCCTGACCACAGTTCATCTACACACACTATCCACATTATTATGGCACAATGCTGGTTCAAAGAATGAAAACTATTCCTTTAATGAAAATGCGTCAAACAATTTTCAAGAGATTTCAAACTGTTACAAATCCATATTGCTGTCTCGTAAGGCACAACGAAATCCTTCTAATTTATGCCGTTGACACAAAGATCAAGGTAAAAAACACCAAATAAATGAGGTTATCTGAATGCAGAGCCCTGATGTGGAGCAGTTAAGACTCCTCTGCTGTCTAAAAACATTTCTAACTACGGCTGTGCGGAGTGAAACTGTGACCAGCAGAGCGTTAAACTGCCTGCTGCCGCCGCCGCCGCCGCTGCTGCAGGCTGCAGAGACGGCCAGGCCGACCAGCAGACTTCCCACCAAGGTCAACTGTCATGTGGAGTCTTGAGCAGCCGCTAACTGTCGGAGCAACAGTGTGCAGGAGCACGAAGGGAGCGCAGCAGTGTGAAGAGCACCGGGTCAATATACACACTGCTGAGTATGTGTGGTTGACTAATTCATGAAAGCAAATATTGGCCTTGGAGGCAGCACACACAGGGAGGATGTGAATATAAATGTATATGTGTGTGTGTGTGTGTGTGTGTCTGTGTCTGTGTGTGTGTGTGTGTGTGTGTGTGCGGGGGCCGTTCCAGCCACTTTAACAAGTCCACAAAACACTTAGCTTTATTCGGTGACTAAATAAAGTACGCCTCATGTGAACATGATCTGTCTGGGTGTTGCTGCCGGGTGTGTGACACACCAAATCTTTAACCTCCAAGACAAGATGCAGACAGGGTGGATTTATCCCAGTTTAAACTCTATTTTGCACTCAAAGCTCCTTCTTATTAGCAACACCCAAAACTAGCCAACAAATATTTCTCTCTCTCTAAAACACCGCAGATAATTTATACTTCTAGATAAACAGTTTGTTCCTGCTTGTCTGAATCATAGTAGAAAAACATGTTTTGCTGCATCGTTTGCAGTAATATCAGGCTCACAGTATTTAATTACAAGCAAATCAGGGCTTGCATACAAAAATCCCGTGGAATTACAAGTTGCTAATTAACTAGGTTGAGGTTTGGCAACTTTGCCAGGTTGGAGATTTTGGCAGCAGGAAGTCAAAAGAAAGCCAGACAGAACGTGAGAGCCTCATCCGCACTCTGTGATACACAGATATTAATCATTCTGATTTTTTTTAATATACTGTTAAATAAATGTCAGAAAATAACTTGCGATTATCTGTTTTGCCCTTTATTCATTTTCCAAACAGAGGTTTCTTCTGTCTGTTAGTCATCATCCGTCAGTGTCCATCTCCTTTGACCCATAAACTCTGTCTCTCCATGATCATTTCCGCAAATGACCGAACTATTTTTTGAAGCATTTTAGCCACTTGATTGATACTAGGCTCACCTTCCAAAACAATCATACCAAGAGGAGTAACTACTCCAGATAACAAATACAAAGCTGCCTGATGTTAGGGAGGCACAGATTTATCAGCTAAACACTGTTACAAGCCGACATTCGTCTCATCATTGGCCGATCAGACACTCACCGACGTCTGTGCGCGATCTTTTGTGTCTCTTGTGTCTTTTTTTGCTAAAAAGCAGAGCTTGAGACTAACACTGTTGTTTTGGAGACAATAGAAAATGTGTTTGGGACAAACAGAGATCTCCCACAATGCACCGTCAGGATGCATCAGGGGATGCACAAATACGTGTTGAAATGGGCATTTGTCTTGTAGGTGAGCAGCAATTTGACAATCAAGTAAAACATTACAGAGGATAAAAATGACCTCACACAGGAAACCTTCACCTTAAGACATGAAGACGGTCCATGTGAGACTTGGATTATACTGCAGCAGCTGTGTTACAGTTTGTAAACAGATGTTTTGATATAGGCTTGCTCCCAACAAATCAATGTGTTCGCCATTTTCCACGGAGGCATGCAAATGTTTTCTTCATGGATTTAAGTAACACATCATGACTAATCGATTTACAGATGGCGATTTTGTGGATGAAGTATTCCTTTAAACTGAAAAAAAAGGCCGAACTGCCAGAAAGTCGGGCTGCAAATAACCAAGATGACATCTTCAAACGTCGTGTTTTCTCAGCATCTCAAAGATATTCAGTTTACTGGAGGAGTAAAGAAACCAGAAAATATTCACCTTTACGAAGCCGGAATCAGAGAAGTTTTTGGTTTGATTAATCCATTATCAAATAAGGTAGCGATTAATTAAAAAGCTGACAACCAACCAGTTAATTGTTGCAGCTCTACCAGAAAGTAGAGCAGCTAAGAGTTTGAATGCCTCAGTGTCACAACAATACTGATGACCAGAGTTTACTGACAATGATTAAATCTTGCAGAAGCATTTGTTACGCTGTCTGTTATCTGTCCCAAAAAATTATCCTACCGATAAATGCAAACTTATCCCTGTTTGACTTTGCCTTGTCATGCTTCTCCCATGTCTCTGTGTTGAGACAGAGGACTTCCTGGGGACAGCTGAGGGCCAAAAATGGACTTTAGAGGAGGTGAGGAAAAACAAGTTGGGACACTAATGAGACGTAGAGTGTGGAACGATGCCAAGATGACCAGACTGCAAACACACACACAGCCGGGCAACAGTAACCAGGAACAAATACATATGGATGTGCATGTCATGATGTACTTCAGCTCCACTTGTCAGTCTGTTTTTAGTACGAGAACCTCCAGCGGGAACTGAACTCCAAACACAGTCAGTCTGAATCCAGATGGATCCTGGTTGTGCATGTTGCACAAAAAGGACGATGATGCAACAAACGTGTGTGATGGTAAACAGGATTCACATTACAGACGATTTCATAATCTTTATCTAATACATCATTTGCCTCACAAAGAGGCTGCGAGGTGATGTATAATGTTATAGCTGCATGCATTTGCATGACCAAAAACAAATAAATCTCTTTAAAACACCCATGCTCAGTCTCACCTTCTGGGATGGGCAAAATGAAAAAAAAAAACATTTTTTTAAAAGTATGAAAACTGTGAAGTGATTATCTAATAATCCTATCATGCTGGGGCATTTTCATCATCATCACATTCACTCTGCAAACACTAACACTTTGCAGCAGGTCGATAATAAGGTTGCTTGTTCAAGTCGATAAATGAAGGATTATTAAGATTTATTTTTTGTCTGTTTTGGCACAGCAACATGAACGGGGAAGCTCCTCCTGGAAGGATCGGACAAGGTAACTTCAGGGTCCCAACAGGTATCAGACACTTCAATTTAATACTTTAAAAGAACTTTTCAAAATATTTTAACCAAATTTATGACTGAGGTTTCATCTTATTCAAGCATTGCAGCTAACTATAAAGGTAACTAGTATATATTATATATATATATATATATATATATATATATATATATATATATATATATATATATATATATATATATGGGTACCTTTTTGTCAGAATACAGTTAATAGTGTATAGTCTATGATAGTAATCTACATTTTGCCAGTAGCTAAGTGCATGTATCAAGTTTAAAAAAAAAAAAATAGGTTTCTTAGTAGGTTTAAAGATTTGTATGAAATGTTGAATTTGACACTGAAGAGCTTGACTAGTTTTTTTTATGACTTTTTAGAGCTAATATTCATGAAATTGAATTTTAGACATTTTAGTTTTTAAGGACCTGTAGAAACCTGAATTTCCCACACTGGAAAAATAGTTTTTTAAGTTTTATTATTATTATCATCATCATCATCATCATCATCATCATCATTGTTATTATTATTATTATTATTAGTAGTAGTAGTAGTAGTATAAAATAAAAACAAATAATCAACAAATAAAATAAAATTTAAAAATGTTGTTCAAACATTTTTTTAGCTGACAATATTAGTTGATTAATTGATAGATAATATGACAAAAAAATTATCTACAGACATTATGAGAATTGATTAATCATGCAAGTCATTTTTTTAGAACAAAAATGCCAAAATGTCACTGGTTCCCTCCTTAAATATGGATATTTACTGCTTTTTCCTTCATATTCTATGATAACAAGCTGAGAATCTTTGAGTTTTGGACTATTTTCTGAAAACACAGGCCATTTTTATAATGTACTGACTTTCTAAAGACCAAAAGATGAATAAAATACTTGGGCCACACCATTAATTGATAATGAAAATAATCATTAATTGCAGCCCTCCACAGATTATCCTTATAATGATGGAATCTGCATGTATGTGCATTTTCAGGAGGAGACGTTTGACCGGCACATCCAGTGAAAACACTCCACTTTCAGGCATCGAGGTAATATGTAAATCAGCTCCTGTGGCGGCACACTTTCCAAAGAGGTGACCTTGTGTAAAGCAGACATACAGCGGCACATGCATGATAAATTCTGAGCCATGTCGAACTCCTTGGCACAGTTTCAGAGACATGATGCAGAGTGTCAGTGAGCGAGCTCTTTTCTCTGTGAGGCGAGTTAATCAGTGGGCCGGATGGGATTGCTCAACGACCCCTGCGTACGTTACACAGGGGCTGGTGCTTGGACGCCTGAGTGGGGGCTGTTAGGTGAGGCTGACTCTGTCTAACCTTTGAAACGATCCCACTGAGGGGAAGACTAAGAATAAGGCAGAGATAAAACACTACTTAACTAAAAAAGGTGGAGACAGTAAACACTCAATCAATACCGGCTTCAGGACAATAACTTAATTATCTTCAAAGTCTTGGTTGTCTATTAACGTCAGTGTTGCATCTGTCCAGACATACATAAAGTAAACAGAAGATTAATTTTTCCACTACAACACAAAAGAATAAAGTTACAGATAGGTTTGCAGCAGTGTGAGACTTTCACAATAGGATAATTGTCTCAGAAAATATTGCAGCATTACAGTATCACTGTATAACAGAATTATCATCATCAGTTACAATGAAAACAGAAGGTTTTTTTTAATAAACCCTTTGAGACCTGGATCGCTCTCACTTTTCTTGCCCTAATCCTTCATAAGCCTTTTAATTTTTGAAAATTGAGCAAATTAGTCTGATTTCTTTCAAAAAAAGAAAAACACTTTCTGCAGTGCGCAAGACATTATGGAAATGGGACAAGAAAATTATCTGAAAATTGGCTTAAAATGAGAGAGGGAGAGGGACAATCATTAAAAAACTATTAAAAAAGGGGGGGTGTTCACTAATACTTTTATATATTTAAAATTATGTCTCACACACATGCACACACAACCTGAAAAGATTTTATATGTATGTGTGGGTGTGTCGATGTATGTATATACATATACATATACATATACATATATATATATATATATATATATATATATAATTAGGGCTTCTTATTTTATCTTTTATTTCCAGGCTTTTTTGTTTTACAAATTTTCACATTTTTTTGTAACTTCTAACCAACATCTTGCAATAAAAAAATCTTGTTTTGTTGCTCATTTCCTTTTTCCATTTTTTTGAAAGAAATCAAGGTTTCAAGGGTTTAACATTTTAATAGTGTAACTGAAACTTGACAGTTTTTTAATAAAAGTATGTGTAAAAAGTCTCCCTTTTGAAAATAAAGGCGAGACTGTACACTCATTTGCATTTTTTTCTAAACCGATAAGCAAATGTACACAGTTTGATAAAACAATGATTTTTTAGTAAACCCTGAAACCTGTCGCACTACAACCATAGTTACTTACTTAAATGGCAAATGTCCCCATTTTACTGTGGAGGGTCTTTTCCTCCAATCTGGACAGTTAACTCGATCTGCCACTGACTGCAGATACTGCAGCTAACAGTAAAGGTTAAGAATATGACCTGCGACCTCTGGTTTCTCTCCCACTGTCTGTTGTTTGCAAAGACTGTTTGGAAAATCACGACTTATAGATGCAGTAATTACTCACAGTTCAGATACAGAAGACAGCAAATATCTGGCATTTTTTGTTGTTAATTGACATCATCCATAAATCAACCGTGCAACTATTTGCACCAACTATTTTAGCCAACAAGCGTGAAAAATTCCCAAAATGCTCAAAGTAATGCAAAGTTTGAATGTGTACTCTGAGCTGGTAGAGAACGTTACAACACACTTTATCTAAGTTGCTGAGCAATAAAGCTGCATAAATGCCAACAAACGAAGCCGCGCGGTTACAGCAGCGCTTCATATACGCATCACATCACGTTTTTTTTTAAACCCATACAGAAACCTACAGTGCATCAGTAGGTTGGTTTTCTTTACAGATTTACACAAAACTTCAGCAGTATTTTTGATGTCGATAAAACTGCGTTTCCATTAAGTGATTTTATAAAACTTCTTCTCTCGAAAATAACATTCCAAGAAACATGGCGACGGATGTTCAAAACATTAGCAGCTTTATTTCTATTGCAGCCACCGCACGAGCCGTCATTATTTCCAATCAAAGGCGACGTAGGCGTGTTCAGCGAGCAAAAACTGAAAGGCAAGCCCCTCGTGTGGGAGCGGTCACACGTGAGGGATTTCGGGGAGGTGATAGTCCACAATTTCACAAAGGATTTGTGAATTTAAAATTTCTGGATGATTTGCTCAACTTTTAAAGAGTTGAAATAACACCTCTCTGCTGCATCATGCCCGAAGGAGCCAGTTCCCGCATTATGTCAACTATAAAAGCAAAATAGTTATTTCCATTGCAGTTTTGCAAAATATGGCTTTTTTGAATCAACTGAAATACCACCTCCACAAGGGTAAAAACTTTTTGCAATAAATGGAAGTTTTACCAAAATGTGTTCCAAAGCTGTATTATATATTTCATAAACAGCTCAAAAAAGTATTCTGGGTGCCGACTCAAAAATCACAAAAGTAAAAAGAAGTCGTCAGCATTCACCAAAGAGCATTTAATACTGTTTATGATACACAGTAGACAAAAACAACCACGTTTCAGCCCTAAGATTTCTTCAGCATATTTCACATTTGCAATTTGAGGGTTAATGGAAACTCACCTATAGACAGGTAAACACCACCTTTTTGGCACCCGTTACCTCTGACAGAGGCTTCTGGGTTTTTGAAGCTGGCTCAGCCAAAAAGAAACAGGCTGTGCTGAACTGGCTTCATGATTCAGACCCCCCCGAGGGCTAAGCCCCCACTGTCCTCAAATCCCAGAAACGCCCCTGCTCGCACCTGCTCCAAAGCTGCAAATCAACACAACAAACCCAACTATGAAGCTAAATTACCGATCTGACACCGAAACACCGAGTGAACCGGCAGCAGCGTGACATTAACAAAGACAGACCGAGCACGCTGTGACACCCACAGTCACGATGAAGACACGAAGCCCTCACTAAAGTCGTTATTTCCCAGCACGGAGCCGTTTCCGTGACCGTGTTGATGTTGTTGCCGCGGGATTACCGGGAGCTAACTAACTAGCTCTATTAGCTCCGCGGCTAACTGACAGCTAGCTTGACGGTTAGCTGACAGCAAACCTGACTAACTTGTTTTGACGGGCGATGTCTCACCGGGGACGCGAGACTAACGTGTTTTTGTCGGTGCCGCTTACCTTGTCGCTGATATTGTCGGTGCTGTCGGGGTCTCCTCCGCCTCCGCCTCTCTTCCTCAGCTCCGTCATGTTTCGCTCGTGTCTCTGCGGGACGTTAATGTGTCACATAAGCCGACTCCCGGGGACAGACACAGCGGGGACAAATCCCGGGTTTTCGGATAAAGTCCTGGGTTTTTTCTCGGTAAAAACTCGGTCCGTGAAGAAGGTCGGCTCTCCTGAAAGTCAGCCGGTGCTGTCAAAGCGGCTCAGCAGAGACAGAGGAGACACTAACGTCTCCGCTGCGTGTGTTTGTTTATCACCGCAGTCCCGCTGCCCTCCCACCGGCCAGCGCTTATATACGACCCGCGGCTTCCGGCGGTAACCTTCAAAGTAAAAGCTCTGCTGGGGATTTATGCTTTTTTTTTAAGATTTTTTTTTTTGAATTTATTACCTATAATGGACAGTAAAGTTTAAGCGTGAAAGCGGGTATTTAATTTTATTTTATTTATTTATTTATATATTTATGTATTTCATTTCTTGAAACACTATGTTTTATTATTAGTATGTTCTGTTGTTGGTGTTGTTAATGTTGTTTTTTTCTTTTTTTCTTTTTTTTGTCTTTTATTGCCTTTATATTTATATTTTGGGATATTGAAAGCAGTTATCTGTTGGTGTAGAAACACTGGAGCACCTCAGCAAGCTGCAGAAAGACCAAATAATTAAAAACACAAAAAAATGATAGATAAATGAATAAATAAACCTTTTGTTATTATGTCCTGTTGTTGGTGCTGTTGATAGTTTTTTTTTCTTAATTAACCTGTCTTTTATTGCCCTGATATTTATGTTTTGTGATACTGACAGCAGTTATTGGTTGATGTAGAAGCACTGGAGCACCCTGCGGTCTACAGAAAGAACAAATAATTAAAAACACTTAAAATAAATGAATAAACCTTTTGTTATTATATAATGTTTTTGGTGCTGTTGATGCTGTGTTTTTTTTTTCTTATTTAACCTGTCTATCATTGCCCTGATATTTATGTTTTGTGAGACTGACAGCAGTTATTGGTTGATGTATCCCTGTCGAAAATAAAGAAAATGCATCAATCTATAAATCCAATAATACTTTATATATTACAAACTCAGAGGCTGTTTATTTGCATAACTTTTTTGTACTTATATTTTGCTGATAATTCTTGATTGTTAGATAATCTTTTACATGCATGACTTGTGATGCAATTAGAAAATTCTAATAGCTTTTAATCGTCTACAGACTTTTAACATCGAGGACATCTATAGGGCAGATTAAAATGTATGTGCCTGTTTATTCTGTACGAATTGCTCATTTTAAGGGGAGGTTTATTTTGAAGAAAAGCCGCGTTTGTTCCGGTGTCAGTGTGTGTTTCTCTGTCTAACTTGACACAGCTCTGATGCTGCAGACAGACTCTGTGCCTCATGCTGCGGTAGCAAAGACCAGTAATAATAACCAGTGTGTCCAAACAAAGACCCTTTAAAGGTCTAATAACGTAAATTAATAATGCACCAGTTCATTTTCATGCAACAATGCTGCATACACGCATCAACAACTAAAGTGTTTTATCTGCAGACCTTTTCCTCTTTTTTCTCCTATTTTTTATTTTTATTTTTTTCAAGCGAAATATACCAGATTTTGTTGATAACTCTCTGGGTGGATTATTTTTAACAGGCCTTGAAACAGCACAACAGTGTTCCTTCAGATTCATAAAAACTTATATAAATATGAATCATTACAGTTACCAATTAATTTGACTAAAATGTATTATTTAATTTATTAAAAAATTAAAAAGTTTGTCAAATTTGTACTAATTTGTGCAATGATCAAACAAGTAAGTCGTGATCCTAAAAATATTTCTTTATTGTCTATTTAGTCATTACATTTTTGAATTTTTTTTTATGTACATTTTTTTTACATTTATTTTTACCCGACGCATCAGGTCCCTATGTCTTAAGGTAAGTTATATTTAAGACTTTGAAGAATTTTTATGCCACTCAAAATAAAATATAAGGCTGATTTTACAATTACCAAAACTGAAAAAAACAGTCATAAAATAATTATACGTTAGAAAAAAAAAGATACATAAAATCTTATATCCCACGTAGGGAGTTAACATTTTTCAAAGACTTTTAAAAGATTAATGAGAAATTTTAATTCTAATTAGGACCTTATTTTCAGATTAATTCATTAATTAAATGCATTTTAAGACTTTTTAAGAATCCTTGGAAAACCTTTGACAACTTGGCTTTCAGAGGAGGTTGATATTTTTAAAAGCAAACTCAAAACCTGCATTTTTAGTTTGGCTTTTAATCAAACTTTAATCTGCTAAGTATTTATTCATACATTTTAGTCTGTTTCACAGTTTTACTACTTACCTTTATCATTTTATAATTTTTAACTGATTTATCATTTTTACTATGTGCTGTTATTCTTTCATTTATCTCCTTTACAATTCAAGTATTTTGGTTTTTAATCTTTTATTATTAATATTATAATTTATTTTTTTTTATCCATATATTTCTAGGTTTTATCTGCCTCTGGTTTTTCCTCCCTTATGGTAGCGTTTCCTCAGTTTCTGGTTTTAATGAGTACTGTTTTCGTTTTTTTGTGTTTTAATTCACATGCTCGTGTAAAATAAAAGAATTGAGTCTATTTTTGGTGGTAAACAGCAATTATTTATTGAAATGAAATTAAAAAGAATAAGTACCAGATCTATTGCATTATTGTAACATTTTGTTTTTGTAAGGGGGGGGTCGGGGGTTACTCTACTGTTTTTTTCTCTTGTAGGATGTAGTGAACACAAATATACAAGGAACATTCAGCTATCACAGATTGCACACCAGATACTGTAGTAATGCAGTCTAATACAAGACCACCAAAATAATCCAGGATTTCTCTTTTTTTTTGTCTTCTTCTTCTTCTCTCGTTAGTCCTTAATTTTTTTCTTCCATAAAGAGTACAAAAGTCCACCCAGAGTTGGGAACACGATCTCCGGCTCTGTACACAAACCTGTCGGTCGCTTGTCAGACAATGCCTCCGAAAAAAAAAAGACAAAAAGAATAAAACCAACAAAATATAATGCCGAGAAACATGTACAATGCACTGACACAGAAAGTCAGCTGTGTTAATAGACATGCAACAAGTAACAAAACTTGCTGAAATCGCAATAATCATTAAAAAAATCTAAAACCAGTTATAATTGCATAAATACTTTGTACAGTTCATTTATCCGCTGTGAAATGCACCTTTCTGGTAAAATGACAACGTAAAACTGCATTCAATAAAAACCTGTGATTCCTCTTGACTTGTTTTTTGTACATGTGAAGGTGCAAAGGAACTCTTGATTGATAGAAGCCGACTCGGCCTTTTTTCAGCTAGATGGCATGATTGCACGCTAAATTACAGTACATAAATGCAGAATGATATAAGGACAATAATAAGAGTGCATATTATTATTATAACGTCGGGGAGCTGCGGGGGGTGAGTTTTAAATCTGAGAAGTGTCTTTTTTTGTACACGTTTGAGACTCCGTGAAGACTAGTGGGAAACAAAAAGAAAACAGTTCTCTCTGGGAAAGAAAGAAAGAAAGCAGCACTTGAATGCACAGTTGTTGCCCACAGAACCACGAACAAATCATCGATGTGTGTATGGAGAGAGAGGAGGGCAAAAAAAACAAACAGAAAATGTACAGAGTTTACATAAAAACAAAACTGTCCCTTTGTTAAAAGCAGCAGCAGCAGCAGCCATCCAGCAGAGTAAAAATGTGTTTGATGGTGATAAATTCATGACAAACATTTATATGAGTTCCAGTAAACAAAAAAATAAAAAAATAAAAAAATAAAAATATTTCATATCAGGGTTCTTACCGACAGGGGTGAGTCAAATTTAAAGACTTTCAAGTTATTTTCAAGCACTAATATTAACTTAAGGATGAAATGGTTTTCTCCACAATCGTCTGTTGCAAGAAAATTGTGCGAATTCATAAATGGAGCAAACACATACTCTAAAATCAAGTCATTATTAATTAAAGGCTGCTTATTTCCTGCCAAATTACAGCTCAAAATTCGTGCTAACAGCTGATGTGAGTTGTTTGCAGCCTTGTAAAACATCCTGGACTATTTATGGGTGTTTACTGAGCAACTGCCGCTAATACGGCATTAGATAATGACTGCAGCTACAGCTGTAAAACACTAATCTTACACCTTTCATAAAATAACTTAAATTCTCCTCTCAATTTTATGTACTTTTTCAAGTTAAAAATGTCTGATTTTCAAGGTATTCCAGGACTTAAATTTCTGAGTGTCAAATTCAAGTACTTTGAGCACTTTGTATCAATCCTGTGATATTAACCTGTCAACATGGCAGCCTGTATGGAGGTCAATCTGTGCCAAAAAAATGTTTATTTTTTATTTTTATGTGTACTATTATTACATTTTACTTGTTGAGTTTACATGTCTTTAAAAAGTCTCCTTGAGCTTTATTTGAAAGATCCTATGATCACACAATCACAAAAAAGCTTAATATGTCTGCTTTTACATTTTGTCCTCAACTACTGACGTCGCTCAATGTTGAATCAATAAAAAAGCGACTGATCTGCAATCGTTTTGTCATTGTCGCGTCATTTTTTCTCTGCAGTTTGTCCGTCATGATTTATGCTGCTTTTAATTACTCGTCTGTTTTTCTGACTACATCTTGATGACGAGACGTCTCGTTGTGTCCTTCTCTTAAATACTGTCCTTGTCCCCTTTTTTTTGTCTTTGTCCATTTTAGAGCCGTCCCATGAATTCATAACGGAACAGGCAAAATGAGACACGGGCCAAGAGAAAGAAAAAAAAAGTGACACAAAGCAGGAATAATAACCAGGTGAACTCATAAAAAAGAGAGAGAAATCTTAGCATGTGGGACAGTCAAGTATTTGACGAAAATAAATACAAAAACATTTTTTTGGCACAAATTAAACCCCACAGACTTATCCACAGGTAATTTTTTTATATCTATGATCCAAAAACAAAAAAAAAAAAATCTAAACTTTCCATTTAGTCAATAAATTTGGATCAATATATTTAGGAGAATTAAACTAAAAAAAACATGCCAATTTCAAGTTATTTCAGGAAGTGATTGATTGATTGAAAAAGTTGGTGTATTTAACTATTCTGGGCATCCTTAGTTAGGAAATACACAAATTTAAAAAAAAGCAAAAACAGGGTAAATCATAGATAAAATATGAAAGCAAGATGTGGATATAACTTCTTTTTTTAAATCTAAGGGCTTTTTTTTATTTGTATCAAAAATAAAATAAAAAAAGGGTATAAAAATGGTTGTGTGTGCACATTTTTAGAGATATTTTCACGTTGTGAGCTGTTCTGTTTCAGGGAATGTCACAATGTCTAATAATAAACTCTTTGAATGCGCTCGGCTGCTGCTGCTGCAGTTTAACATTTTCTTGGAGGACTGAGGATAAAGTGTGTGGAGTGCCACATGTGCTGATGTGCTGTAATAATGCCACAGGGTCGGAGCGAACGTCTGCAAACGACAACGGAAATAACAAAACAGCAATATACAAAAAGAGTCCCTTTTTTGTGTGCATTCAAAAAGCCGCTTTGACGTCGTACAGTAACTAAATAAGGCTCCATGATTTTTTTTTACCTAATTCATATTTTTGTCAGACGATGACGTTTTCTCTCTTTAGAGAAAAATAAATTCTTGAAATAAACGGAGTGATATGGTTTAAAACTAAAATCTGAAATGATAATGTGTCCAGTCTTCAAAACAGCAGCAACAACAACAAAAAAATGGGAATTCATAAAAAGGATAAGATGATAGGTTAAAAAAAATCATCATAATTGATACATTTAAACAATTTGGCTAAAAAAAAAAAAAAGAGGAAAAAGCAATTTGATGATAAATCTCTCTGTGATGGTGATGGCTCGACACTGTGGGCAACACTCACCAAACAAATTTGTAAACAATAAAAAAAACTGATCGGGCTTTTGCATAACTAGACCCACTGTAAAGTCAACCCACAGACATTAATTATTGACATTCATATCCCTTCCTCTGGACTCGCCGTGACTCGTGACGCAGACTACACACATTTTGTTTTTTTAAAGCCAGAAGTGGTTAGTCACAACGCTATGTTACAGGCAACTTCTTTTTTTTCTCATTGACCTTATTTTTTGTTCTGTGTTGGTTCCTCTTAGAGTTAAAAAGGCCATGGTACGTATTTACAATATTAACAAGTTGTTTTCTTTAAACGTGGTGAAAGAGGAAGGAGTTTTCTTGATCTCAAAGCAAAAATGGCGGGTGATTGATTCAAGCGTGCCGCATCAACGGTGGTTTTGCTTTTTTTTCCTCCTCCAGGTGAGTGCAGGTGGTCAAAGTGGTGATTGAGTTCCTTTCGATCCTCGTTTTTTTTCCCCCGCCTCCTTCGCCGAGACGCTCCCTCCTGTTGCAGTCTGTCAGTGTGTTACAGTACATGTGGTTACTGGACGTACGAGAGGATAAAGGCGGGAGTTTGGAGGGAGAGCGTTTTCAGGGTGTGAGGGAACAACAAGGCAGTCGGAGGAATGAAGCGCTCCTCATGTCGGAGTCCGCAGAAGGGGGAGGGCAGGTGTTTCTTCCAGGTGGAGGTGGAGCTCAGTTTCTGCAGCCGTCCTCAGCGCTGCACTCGTGTTGAAGGTTGTAGTAACAGTTCTGACAAACTCGCACCGGAGACGAGATCTTCAGCCGTTTGATCTCTGACTGGAAGCGACTGCACCTGATGGACAAATGGAGAAAAAAGATGGAGATTTAGGTTGCTTTCACACCTGCAGTTTGGTGTTCATTTGGTCCGGACGAAAAACGGGGAAAAATGCATCACTGTTGCATTTAAGTTCTGGTTCAGTTTTGTTGCACTCAGATTTTTTACATTTTTGGCTCAGCCTGGATGGCGGTCTTGGCTGTGCTGTTGCTGTGGTCCTGTCTGTGGCTGCGCCTGTGTCGTGGGCTTTGGTTGTTGCGCAATCCTGCTTGACCACTGCCATTATTATTATAAGTCACGCCTCCACTATCAATATAGGCATGGAACTCTTAGTTTCAGTTTCGGCGTTTGTCATCCTACATCATGAGAGCATCATCAGGACCCACGTGGGGAAATCAAACTTAGCTGACTGACAGAAATTCATGCAGCACTTCAATATTTATAGTGTTTATATTCATGTTCTTTGGTGTCACAAAGAGCTCATATTGAACTGATGAAATGTTTGTAGGCATTATTAGGCCGCTGTTATTAAACTGCAAATTCAACGCGTTATCTGGGCTGCTGTCGGTAATGCTTTGCTGTTCTGCTCACACATTACAGAAGAAAAATCACAAAACTTTATAAACACTGCATATGTTTCACTTAGGGCTGGGCAATAAAACGATAATGATAGAAATCGCGAAATAACTTTTCCTTGATTGAAATATGAGATGTATACGATAGAATGACGATAGAATGTCGAACTGTAGAGCAGCTGAGTGTTTGACAGCCACAGCATTTCATCATCGCGGATCAAACGGCTGATGATCCGACAGCAGCGCAGTGAGACAGACAAACAGAGCGCAGCTTCTCCTCAAAGCACAAAAGTGTCTGAAACAGACACATTTGCAGAAGTGGAAAGTGACTTCTTTAGACTTTTACAGACTTTGCGTTAGTTTCGGGTTTAGACTTTGGATGAATTATTTAGAAACATCAGGATGCATCGCTCCGTGTCTGGAGCGATGCTGGAAAGTTTAATAAATAATAATAAATCATATGTTTATCACACCATGGACCTCTATGAATTTTAGTAGAATAGGTCCTCCAGCTGGTGACGCCTGTTCTACAGTATATTTATCATGTTCAATGTCTGACAGAAAATAAATATTTAAACCAAAATGAACCTTATGATATCTTCATATCCCACTCACGCAAAGTGTTTTTGCAGGATTATGACGTCATAGTGAAGCAAACCTTTGACCTTTTGGAAATAAAATGTCATCTCTGCGTCCTAAAAGTTTCAGTGAAAGCCGCGGGTAAGGTCGTGCTGGAAACACGTGCTGCGCTGCTGTAACTGACTTACTTCTGGCAGAAGAGCTGCCCGCAGTTCCTGCAGTGGTGGCGTCGCTCCGTGAGGGAGAATCGAACCGTGCAGCCAGAGCAGCTGTCGACCACCTCGTCCTTCACCCAGTGGTCGGCCGCCGAACGGCCCGGCTGGTCGCTCACTGACCAGCTGAAGACTCGACCGCGACCGTCGCCCACCAGGATCTTACTGTGGTCCCTGAGGAGGGGACGGTAACAGGCAGCGGTCATACACATTTTAACCGGAAAATGTCCACGACTTTTTTCATGACTGACCATGAAGACCATCGACTTCCGGGGGTTTGGAGGGCCTGATTTCTATAAAATGTTTGGCCATTTTCTTTCTCATTAGAAATTTTTGACAATTTGACAAGAAAAAGAAAGTTTTGTGTGGAGATAAATCTTGGTTTGTGTTTGACTTTGGGCCCTCACAGCTTCCATGTATCTAACGGCGAGTAGAAGATGCTCTTAATTTAAAAAATGAAGACGTTCTGTTAGTTAGTGTGTCGGACACTCGTCTGTCTTACTTGGAGATGGCGAGGGATGTGATCTCGGCCGGCTGAGCGTTGTCCTTGCGATCAAATGCCGTGTGCATGGTGAGTTTGCTGCGGAAGACCAGCTGGCGCTCCCATCTGTAGCCTGTAAACACACAAACATAAACAAAGAGACAAACACACTGTCATCAGATCAGTCGAGCTCACTTTTAAGAACTTTTCTTCTTTGATGAGGGAGGAGACCCCGATAAACACTCTGCCGTGTTTTATTTTCTCTCTTAAGAGCTGAAAAAACTTGTCAGAAGATTAATTTTCAACATTTTCGAGCATCACGGGTCACCCACCGGCCCTGAGCTGGTTATACGTCCGTGCGTCCATGCTGGAGGGCTGGAGAGGCTGCGGCACTGAGCCCTGGCCTGGGTGAGCCGGGTGAGCATGATGGACTTTAGTTTGGCCTTCGGAGTAGTTGACGAACACGAAACCGTCCTTCTCGTCGATGCTGAGGGTGTCTGACCAGCGGTGAGAGTCGTCAGAGCTGCTGTCCATCGACCACGAGGCTCCAGCTCGGGCTGAAGGACCTGAAAGGGAGTTTAATTTCAGGAATGTGAACGTTATTGTGGATCGAGGTTTGTGCCGTGAAGTCAATATTCTCAGTAAATAAAATACGAAACATTAACTTTGAAACCAAAGCAAACTGACTTGATTTCTTTTAAAAACATGAAAAGAAGGCAATGAGCAACCTAAGAAGAAATTACCCAAAAATCTGCAAGAAAAAAAAATACAGAAAAATTATCTGAAAATTAGCACCAAAAACAAATAAAAAAAATAAACAAAGAAAAACAGTAAAGTAAAATAAGGAATAAACCGTTTTTAAAAAAGTCATAAGGATTCTATAGCATACATTTCAATATATAATTATATTTCTAAATATCATTTTCTAGATATTTTTTCCCCTGTTTTTTTAAAAATATTTTTCTAAATAAACACATTTATTTCAGTTTGTGGGACATTTCTTACTAAGTTGTACATCGCTTTTTTACCAATTTTTCTGAAAAAAATAAATAAATAAAACCAATTTGCTAAGGGTTCACAGGTTAAAATACTTGTAAAAGGCGTCTAAACGCAGCACAAGAAAAAAGATGTCGATCCAGGTGTCATAGGGTTAAAAAAAATGGAAAAAGATGAAGAGAGAATGACAAAGCAGGAGAAATGTTGAGTTTTAAAGTTGCCTCTGAATATTGATTTTCACAACTTAAAAGTTATATTCAGACATTAACCTATATTCTTTTTTTTTAACTCTAAAGACAAAAGTGCAACTGAAATCTGAACTCCAGAGCAGCTTTTCGTTTGCTAAATCCAGCTCCACCGTCAGGACCATAAACTGTCGTTATTATTGGTGGAGTACCTCTGGGTCTGTGGACGGTGCTGCCCGGCTGGCTGCCTCCACCTGTCGAGGGGTTAAGCGGCGCTTTGGGCTCCTGGCTCAGACTGGGCTCGTCTCCGTCCGACTCGCTGCTGTCCTCGTCACCGTTGTGACTCTCGCCGCCCTCTGCGACAAGAAAAGTTTACAAAATTATTGACTTTTTTTACTTGAGAACACATTTTCAAAGTGAATTTATTGAGCAAATACTCACAAAAATAACATATAAGTAGGCAAAGTAAAGTGTGCCAAAACAAGGCATTTGCAACTGTGAAATCTATTGACGTTTGTGTCCTTATTACATCAGTGTAAAGAAGTGACGAAGTGACACTTTTGATAAAGTACAGTCGTTTCATTACTTTGGCATTATGAGACCGGATGTTATCAGTGTTTCCATTTTTCTGTGCATATTTGTTTTTGGATTCATCACAAGCGGCTACAAGCTTCAAGGAGACTTGTTACGTTTTGTCACTGAGAAAAAAAATAATGCCTTTTCCCGTCATGATTTCAGTGTGCATGTAGCTCCAGCTTCAGGTCGCCAGCGGGATAAAAATGTAATAACTTAAATTGAGAGAAATTTATATCTCAAAACAAGATGATCCATCGTTCTCAAATAACACAGCAGCTTAAAGCTCATATGAAATGTAAAAAAAATCTTTGCTCAAGACAATTTTCAAGATATTTTGATTTAACAAGATATTTGCATTTTAAGTTTTTACAACGCAGACAGGTTTCCAGACAGGATCATGGAGTTAAGTAAAAAGAGTTAAAAAAGAGAAAAATTATCATAGCTTATGTATAAAATAACCCAAATGAACAGTAAGTGGACTAGTTGATGACTTAAGGCGAATTGTTTAAACAGCATTTGTATAAGGATGATCCTGTCTCAAGCTCTTTCATCCGTAAGCAGATCGCTGAAAAAATGATCATTTTAAGCAGTTTCCTCTTTATTCTGTGTCACTATATCACTGCCACAAAAACCTCCGTTCAGCAGCTCTACTCGGTTATTTTTTCCCATCAGGACTCACCAATCTTCTCCTCGCCACAGCAGTCTGGCACATCTGGCTCTACTGGCTCTGGAGCAGGGGTTTCTGGGACTTGGAGGAACTCCATTCTCCAAAACTACAATATTTAAAGTAAGGTTGAATTAAGCACAGTTTAGTTCAATCACATCACAGCACAATTAAAAAAGAGTAGAATATTTCAAGTTTAACATCAAATATTTTGTGTGCAATAATAAGTCTTAATTATTGCGTATCTGATGTTATTTAAGTGAAGAAAACACAGCAAATGCATCAACAAAAGGCTGGAAAAAAAATACAGACGTGAATACTTTTATTGGCAATAAATATCACGATCGGCATTTGAAAAAGCACTGATCTAAAGAGAAGAGGAAACAATAAATCAGTATATTTCTGATATTCTGTGAGATTACAGTGGGCATGGTTACCCTGACGACGCCGTCCGAGTGTCCTGTGACGATGACGTTCTGCGTGTCCCACTCGTTCATCTCCGACACGCAGCAGCACAGGATCTGCTGGCTGCGCCCGGTGAAGGTGTTGGCGCTGGCGATGGGGCTGCCGTTGATGCTCCACACGTGAATGTATGTCCCCGCACAGGACACAATGTCCCCCTACACACAGACACAAACACAAAGACACACACATTATATTCATTAAGCTTTCAGATATTTATTGTCCTGGAAGACACATGATTTCTTATCTTTATTTGTCATCATTTTTACTGCATTGTTGTCTTCTGTTGTGCTGTTATGCATTTTTTACTGGTTGCAGATCTGTTTGATATTTTAATGTTTCATCCTTTTTACTGATTTTATCGCAATTTGTGACTTTTGATAGCAACTGCTGTTAAAGTGATGATACTGATGATTTCTAGAGCGACGGAGGAGAAACTCGTGCTCCAGCTCACCGTCAGTTCATTGATACACAGAGCAGAGACGGGCGCTCGGTGTCCCCTGAGCTGCGTGACGAAGGAAAGCTTGTTGAGGTCCCAGATGATGCAGGTTCGATCCCGCGAGCCGCTGACAACAATGTGGTACGCTGAGGACGCAGTCAGACACGTCACAGCGTCCGTGTGGCCCAGCAATGCCTACGATGAAACAGCAGAGACATGAGACGGACTCAGATTTCTTTGACGCTGCCTAAGGACTTTGCGTTGTGTGTTTTTTGTCTTTTTACCTGTTTGAGCGTCAGAGACTTGGCTCGCTCCTTGGAGGTTCCCGTCTCCCACACACAGATGGCGGTGCTGGTGCCGCCGGTGATGACCAGCTTCAGGTTTGGACAAATGGCACAGAGGATCTGACCCCACTCTGACAGACACTCGTACACCACCAACGCCTAAAAAAACAAGAGATCGTTTTTTCAGAGGTGGGAAATGTAGATGACGGAGGACTCGTCTGTTGTGGCCTTTTAGAGCATAAACTTTGTCTGATACTCAACAATAAACACTTTTACCCTGATCAGCACTCACACAACATTTATTTTCAAAGTCATCAGTTATTATTATTATTATTGGTAGCAGTAGTAGTATTTTAGTATTTTTTATTAATTCATTATTTTTATTTATTAATTTTTTACAATTATTTTTTGCCTTTTTTGCCTTTATTTGATAGGACAGAATAAGTGTGAAGAGAGGGGACAACATGCAGCAAAGGGCCACGAGCTGCAGCAAACACACAGCTTTAATAGCGAGGATTCCCGCTCCAAACACTGAGCTACCAGGCGCCCCATTATTATTATTTTTTAACAAATGTAGTGCGAGTAGGGCAATAAATTCACGATCATGCATCAGAGACTTCCGTAATGGCTGCTGCAGTAAAACCTGAGAGGTCGGTGCAGTGAAGAAGGTGCATTTTTGCTCGAGCACCAGCAGGGGGAAACATTATCTTTAACATTTCTTTCACAGTCGCTCGATGACTTCAAGGTGAAATAAGAAGGAAACCTGCAGTAGCTCCTGTTTTCATTAAGCAGCAGTGCAGGGGTCATCAACTCCATTTGTCCAAGGGCCAAATTTCTTTACGCAGACACTGCAGGGGCCAGACTTTTAAAATCCTCTCTCTCTCTCTGAATCAGGTTTCCTGCAGCTTCAGGCAAGGTACATTTACGATTATTTAAGACTAATTTAATGCCACTTGGAATTGTGTTTAAGATCAATTTTATAATAACCAAAACTGAAGAAAGAAAATTTCATTTTGTCCAAATATTTATTGTAGCATAAAGCATGACTTTTGAAAAGAAAAAGTTAGATGATCTATGTTAAATGTTGAAAAAAAAACCCAAACCTTTTTAGAGCAGAACACATGGAAGAGTATCTATTTCATTTTCCAACAGCAGTGGAAAATATCTGGCATTTCTGCGTGTTTTTCTGGCTGTTTTTTGTGTTTCTTAATCTGCATGTGAGATTTAACTATCTGAATTCACATCATGACGAGTTTAAGAGAAGGAATTCATTAAATTATTTAACATAAAACAGACGATCACGATCATTTTGAGATGTTACAGAGCTACATCAGAAATAAACAGTTAATAAAATCCTATTTCCCATACATGAACATTTTTAAGACTTTTGAAAAATCCATTTAATAACAAAAGCCTTGTTTTTGGATAATTGAATTCAACGCCTTTTTAGACTTTTTAAGGATCCTGCTGTGAATACATAAACTGTAATGCATTTCTTCCTCGTTATTATGAATGACTGATTTACTTAATATTTTGTCGGCCAGATAAAAAGATCTGCTGAGCCAGATGTGGCCCGCGAGCCGCCAGTTTACGGTCGCTGTACTTGTGTTAAAAGGTCACAAATCTCCTGAAATCAAGACTGAACTTTTTTTTTCCCCTAGAAAAATATTTAAAAAAACAGAATTCACTTGAATGAATTAGTCTAATGACAGAAGCTGCCTCCTCTGAATACTTATTGGCTCGAATGAATAACACAAAAAGGATATTTTCTGAAATATGGGATAATGTCTTTCTTTTTGTTAAGAGCTGATGAGATTTGAGTGCATGCAGATGCATCTGTGAAACGTTTGTGTCATTATAGACTGTCTGACCTTGTTTTGTTTGTTATTTTACAAGTCGTATGTTTTTGTGTAGAATGTCTGATTGAAAGAAAATCAATAAAAATCTGAGTGACAAAAAAATAACTGTTTTATCACCAGTAACTCTGGAAGAGCAGTAGGGGAACATTTTTCTTACAAAAATAAGAGCTCCTAAGTGTCGGCATGAACATGAGGTCATGACACATCACAACATGCAGGTGAAAGGAGGTCAGCGACACACGAGGCTGCAGCCTGAAGACCAAAGGAGCACGCCTGATAGAAGAGGAGTTATGAATCTCGTAGAAACTGTGTCCGTTATAATAACTGTTACCTTGTCAGATTCGTAGTTCGCCAGACGGCAGCTGAGGTCGGCGTAGCCCCAGGCGAAGGTCTTGCTCCAGGTGGGGGGGACCAGAACTTTGTTTTGCTCCACAGCTAGTATGCCTTTATCGGTGCACACGATCTGTCCCACAGGCTCCTTCAGCTCTGCACACAAAGACACAAAGAGACGTGTGAGTGATGATTTTAGAGGGATTCATGCACCGTGCAGCATAATGAGACGATTCTCTGTTTCAGTGAGGTGAAGGCGTCTTTTGTGAGTAACTGCAATACGTCGGCACTGGATTATTAATTATCTGCATGAGTTTCTGATGTAGGAATTTCTGTTTGTGATCTGTAACTTGATAAAAATAACTTGTAGTTAACTTCTAGTGGTGCAGCTGGAGTTTTACCTACATAACCACCAATTAACTACTTTGTATGTGTTACAGAAAAGAGCAATAAGACTTATTAACCAGGTTAATGTCAGAGAACATACTAACAGACTGTTTATCAGTGCGTTGAACAGAATAGAATAGAATAGAAATACTTTATAAATCCTGTGAGGGAAATTCTTCTGTTGCAGCAGCATACAAGAGAGCAGCTGAATGAAATATTCGTGAAAAAAAGGGCAAAAAATGCAATTACATATATACAAAGGAAGGCACTTAACAGAATAAAATAGATAAATAATGATAACAAAGATATGTACAGTATGTACAGAGAACAAACAAACAAAAAGCCAAAAAGATCAAAAAGACTAATAAAAAAGAAAAAATGTGCCAAAAAATGAAGATTTAGTTGATTCCAAAACATCATTAGTCATGTTTAAAGCCAGAAACTGATTATTACGTGAAAACCTACAGAGGTTGTTCATATTAAGATATAACGATGAGGATCATAGCAGGAAGTTTCATTTTAAAACACGTGTGTTTCGGTATGTGGACTCAAACTGTGGAATTCTCTGGATTACGACTTCAAATGCATCTCAAATATTATCAAATTTAAACGGAGGTACAAAGAAAAAATAATGGGACATTATGAACTTTTTGAGTAACAGTAATGTTAAAAAGACTGTAACTGATTATTTTGTTGTTAAACTTCATATGATTTGTGAAAAAAAACAGTTGATAGTGAAAAGTTGGCCATTTGTTTCTGTATTTAATGCAGCTTCAGTTATTAATAAGGTATTACAAGATTTTCTTCTTCCTGCTCCTGTTTGTTCATGTAATGTGTTTAAATGTTTTGAGAAAAAATGGGAGTGTAAATGTGTGTGTATATTCCTGATTGTGTGTGTGTGTGTGTGTGTGTGTGTGTGTGTGTGTGTGTGTGTGTGTGTGTGTGTGTGTACCTTTGACGGGTGCCAGTGAAGGTCTGAGATTGTCCAGATGATGGAAGAAGATCTTGTCGCTGTTGGAGCTCGGAGGAACGCTCGCTATGTCGCCGTTGGCTTTACTGCGAACCCGTTTAGGAGGATGAGGCTTCTTAAACAGCTGAAATACAAAAACACATCAACAGAAAGTTAGGAAACAATACGAGCGTTCACTGTAATATGTAATATAATATAATATAAAATAATATAATATAATAATGAATGTAATAAGCTGATTTTAAAACTTATTTTAAAAAATAATTTCAAACTTTAAAACAATATTTTTCTGTTTTTATCTGGTATTATTTTTCATATTTTCTTAGTTTCTTTTTATATTTAATGTTTAATTCCTGTACATTGAGAGACTATTAGTAATTGTTAAGTTTACTTAAAATGTAGTTATATTTACTTATATTCAATCTTTCTAAATTTTAGCAACTTTTAGCTGGTTAAACTATCATAACTATCATATTTGTGTTCTTAAACATGCTAACAAAACTTTGCGAGACAAAACTTTGAAAGATGTTGCAACTTTTTTTAAGTTGCAACATCTTTACAAAATTGAGTTAATACAGCTGAATTTTAAGTCAACTTAACATTTAAAAATCAAGTGAACGTAAATTAAGATTAATAGTTACATTTAGTTGTTTTTTTCGAGGTAGTAGGTGTATATTATGTAAGATAATTTCAAGTACAATCAGCTTGTACTTGTCAACATTTTTATAGACCTCGTATATTTCAATATAGACGTTTATGTGATGTTGTCTGTTTTAATGTGTCTGTCTTAATTCATCTATTTTAGTTTGTATTTTATTGTATCTTTTACTTTAGGCTTGTTTTTGTTATTTTTGGCTTGTTGTTATTTTTGTAATTGTTTCCTCTTTTGTCTGGTCTTCGTTGGTATCATTGGTAAGTTACCTCTCTTGCTTCTGCTCTGCTGTTTTTAAAGCTGCTAAATAAGTAAAGTTATGATTGTTGTCGTCAGATTTACAGTGCAGCACAGCGGACAGAAGCAGACGGCAGCAGAGACATCAGTCGGTGTCTGACCTGTTTGGGGATTTGTCCGAAGTTGTTGATGAAGCCGATGGTGGCCGTCTCCTTCAGCGGGTCGTTGATGTTGTAGATGTCCACCTGACCCTCGTAGAACAGGTGGTGGAAGACGTTGACCGCCTCCACGGCCGGCGGGCCCTGCTGCTTGTACCCGAAAATCAGGTCGATCCACTCGTGGAGGTGGGCCGATACGTAGTCGCACTCCAGCGCCTGGAGACGGGCGGACAGAAGTTAAAAACGTAATCAATGTATCTACTTAAACTGTCACGAGCGGGTGGATTTCGTACCTCTCTGTGGACTCGGATGAACTCGCGGGGGTCGCCCTTGGCCCAGGGTGGCAGGATGACATCACCCAGCTTGGTGCCGTTCTGTTTGGCGCCTGGTGCATCAAACGACAGAAGGCAGGCGGAGCATTAATATTCATGCACTCAATCATCTCTCGGTCAGTTTGTCTGTTTACCATCGGCGCTCTCGGACACTCACCCAGGTCGAAGTTGTTGGAGTTGAGCAGGAATTCGGGCAGATAGAAGAACTCGGGGATGAGCTCCTTGACGTCGGCCATGTTGTGTTTGGAGGCGGAGAGCCAGGCTTCACGCACGCTGTGGAACATCCTGTCGGCCAGGTCAAAATGACCTCCCTGGTGATCACACAGACACACGGACAGACGGTTTGACATGAGGGCCGGACTCTTGACAGCAACAGTTTGACGTCTTGTCGTTTTTTTTCTCATTACTGTAAAATAATCACTTTTTGTGGGTGTTAGCGCTTACATCTGCTGAATCAGAGGAAACACGATTTAAATCAAAATAGCGTTTACTGCATGTTTTCTTTTCATTTGGTTACATTTTCAGCTGTTGGACTAAAAACAACTAATCGTCATCAGATCTAATACTGGTATCATCTTATTTAATAAGCCATTTATTACATTCTGTAACTGTACTTAAATAGTCTGCTGCATATGTTGGGCAATTTGCATAAATGTACACCAATAAACGGCCTAAATAATACAACTGTTCTCGTCATGTGTTCATAAATATAATTTCTAACTGATGCGAAATTATTTCACATATTTAAAACCCCCAACATAAAATTAAGTTTCTTGTCTAATCCGGCCAATCCGCTGTCTAAATTTAATAAAATAATAATTAAATAATTTTCTTATTTGCATACATTTACATAATGGAAGATATTGACAGTAAATTAACTACTGCTCTCACAATCTGGACATTATTTGGACGGTTCTGGAGGTTATAAAAGATGCTGAATCTATTTCTGATATTTTCAAAATTCAAAATGGATTTTTTTTTAAAGCAGAAGTTGCAGCTGAAGATATTTTAGCTGCAATTTTTGATCCATTTTTATTAAATTTTGACATTTTAGATGTTTCAGCTTTTACACTTCCCACTCTTTTCCTGGCCACTCTGGGTCATACGACATTTCAGAAATGTTTCCAAAGGAAAATAATAGATGACAAGAAGAACAATTAGGAGGCATCAGCTTAAGGCAAGATAGCACTTGACTTTTCAAGATGTTTTAAAGCCATTTGGAATTTTGCAATAAAAAAATGAACAGAAAAAAAGCATCTTAACAGTTAAAACCCTTTTTAAAGACTGATTCAGGACATTTTAACACCAATTAAGACCTCATTTTTAGATTAATGAAATTAATTCCTCATTTAAGACTTTTTAAGGATCTTCTAGAGTCCTGTAGGAGTATTCAGATCAAACCTGAAGTCTGAGGAAAATCTGCGTGAAGGGCTCCATCCGGACCAGATACGAGGCTACGATCATGGCTGAGGAGTAGTGGGTGCCGTAGTGATATGCAGGAGTTTCACCTGGTAGGACAGAAATCAACACAGTCACTTACACTGACCGATGAAAACACACGACTGCAATGCTGAATGACATTTTGTACTTTATATTTTCTTTTGATTTTTTTAAATTAAAAATTTTAAAACAATTTACTCACTATAGGGCGCAAAAAAGCCTTAAAAAAAAATAACATGCAATTAGGGTGTCAAAATGTCACAGAGAAGCGAACGCCGCCTCCATGGCAGAACCTCCATCTATCTGTTGCTGTTTTTAAATTAAAGGTTCAATGCGGGCAGATCAAGTCGACACAGAAATGTGCCACTTTAAATGATTCTTGTGAGAATACGCTCAGTGAAAAGGTACGATAAACTTCAGCCTACATCTTTCGGGTCTATAGGTTTTGTTTTTCCTTACTTATTCTTTATTATATACATTACTTTTGGGAAAATTGTTAACAAGAACTGGAAAAAAACACCTCTAACTATCACTAAACTTTGTTTTCTGGTTGTTACAGGGTTTCATTTTTTCCTATAAATACCAAATATTGCTCTCATTGTTTAATATAAGCCTCATATAAACATTTAAAATTTGACATTTTGATAACAGATTTATTGCGCAAAGGCTTTGAGTGTGACTTACCTGAAATAAGAGCAGGTCAGTTAGCTTTATCTTTTTTTGTCAAGTTGTCTTTTTAACCTTAAATACTATAAATAAAGGTTATGAACCTGACTTCTTCCTGTTTTAAACAGTCTGTTGATTTAACTCACCGTTGGGGTCTTCCCAGTCCTTGTACCTCTTCTTGTACTGCGTCAGTCTGTCGTCAGTCTGGGCGCCCATCGGCTTGGCGAGGTTACGGAACGTCTTGGGGTTGTTCAGATCCAGTTCCTGATTAATAATGTGAAGAAAACAGGATTAAAATGGAGAACAGGCGTTTATTTTTCTTGTGATTTACATTCTTAATCGCCACTGATGTCCCAAAATCTGCAATCACCTCTGAGTCGAAGTCGGCGAGGATCCAGGGGAAGACGGGATATTGCATCAGGTCGTTGTAGGACCGTCCTGCCAGCGTGTTGAGATGCATCAGGTACTGGAAATTACTGATCTCTCCTCGCTGGAAAACAGACGGCAAACAAAACATTTAGGCTTAGAGACACTTTTAGTGCAACACATCTGTACTTTGAGTTGTTAAACTGAGCAGCAGAGTTGAAACCAGCGAGTCTGGGTTCTTACCTCCCATCTCTGAGTCACCGACTTTTCACCGACCAGCGTGCTGAGGAGCCCCGATCTGACAAACATCACAACACAGAGGAGGTTTAGTTAAAACAGCTCAGCACTTTGCTTTACAGTCACAAAGCAACTGCTGCATATATGATATGTAAGACGGTGCAAAACCAAATTACTATTTTTCTTTCTTTTCTTTTCTAGGTCATTGACTTGATTAATCACTACAAAAGCTCCAAACCATTATTTAGAAAAATACATTCAAAATAAAGATTAAAATCCAGATCAAATATGCAAACTTATCTGCACATAAATCACTTCACTCTTAACAGGGTCAAACATTTATGTCGGGGACAGAGAGCTCTGTTAGTGCCGTAAGATGGAGGAGGTGTTACCCTTGTTCCACGCTGGTGTTGGGCCTCTGGCCTGAAACCGACTCTGAGCTGTCAGCCAGTGAAGGCACCACCGCCAAGAACCTGCAGGGAGTAAACGAGAAAATCAGCAAAAAAATGTAAAAAATTTCATGTGGCTTAATTACATTTCACACGTGTAACCTGATAAAGATGACTGGTGTTACAGTGATTTACTCAGAGTAGAAATACTCTGATGTGATGCTTTATGAGAGGCACACAGCAAAGGGACGCGGGTCAGAATCAAACCCGGACTGCAGCCTTTATGGACCGCACACTTTACCAGGTGAGCTAGAGGTTGCCCCAGTAGTGATAGTTTTGTGCTGAACTGTGCAAAATTGTCTAAGGAAAATGCAAAGACTTACAGCATGAATCAATAAAAGAAAATATGCAATATAACCCAATAAAACAGAGATATGGTACGTTATATAAAACTAATCACCCAGTTACTATATAATCTAAAACTTCACTGTGTCTGAAGTATATAGTACGAGTCATCTCTGAGGGTTGAAAAGATGACAAAAACTTTTTATCAAAAGCTTTTTGAAAATATATTTCCTTACTAAAATGGAGCAGCAGCAGTAGTTCAGCAGCATGTTGTCCATGCTCCGTGCATTTCTTTGTTTTCAGTACCTTTGATAAACTTTGTTGCGGACTCCTTTCTGGAACGCTAACAGGTAGTTTCTCCCATCTGCTGAGAAGACTTCCACTGCCATCGGCTGAAAGGTGATGACATACAGGACATTTAATCATCAATAACACACAAAAATACAAGAGGTGAAGTGTTAATTCTGTCAAACTCCAAACATGTTAAGCTACACTACAAATATAAATGTTTTAACTTAAATATTGTGTTTATTGGTGCTGCAGTATGTGTGTAATGTGTAATATGTGCATGCTGACCTGCAGCAGGTAGCGTCTCTTGTGCACCTCCTTGATGTCCTCGTAGGCGAAGATGCTGCAGGTTCTCTTCAGTTGGCTCTGTCCCTGTCTCGCTCCTCTGGGGATGATCGCCTCGTGCAAACTGGACACAGATGACAGACAGGGATGCATCACATTTTACCCATGAAGCACTTTTCTCTACAAAATTTTAAAGCGGAAACAGACAACTTTATAACTTTTATTCCCCGCCATTTCTAAGTGGTATTATTGTCGGCGTCATTGTCACAAAGATAACCGGATAGCTTTACGTTTTTCTCAGAGCCTGGCAAATAATCACACCTATATCTGGGTTACTGAGGTGTCAAAAAACACCCCTTTTTTATTATCTTGTGTGCATGTGTCCCCTTTTTTAATCATTCATCTCTAAAGTTGTTTATGCTGGTCCCTGAATGCAACCCTAACAAGTTTGAGTCATGGCGTGGATAATTTATCAGTCAGAGCTGATCAGCTCAATGGACGAGAGGAGAAGCAGCATGCAGAGACAGTGAATGCAAACTTTTAGACCAAGCACAATAAAGTTTTACTTTCACTTTGCCTGGTGTTCTTCTACTCCATCGCTGAGGACAGTACGTTCAGGGCTCCCAAAATGAAGTGCAATCAGTCGCAGTCAATGTATTTCAGTAAAGCTAGAAAATCTTGTGGCGGCCCACTACAAATAAACGGATTCGTGGGAAACCCTGCATCTTATGGCCACAAGTTACAAAAATAATGCAAGATAACTGGAGAAAAAAAAGCACGAGACAAAAGGGTCAAATGATTACATTCATGAGTTAATGATGCAATAATTTCATTAATCTATTTAATGAATAATATGTAAAATACACAATTTTTTGACAATCTGTATCTATAAAAAGTTTTGTATTTTTATTTGGTATATGACAAGCATGGAAATGGTCGTTTTATTGTTTGTTTTTTTTTTTTAATTCAACTATGAGCTAATTTAGTCTTAATTTCTGTCGATGAGGACACCATGTTTTCATTGTTCAGGACTGTGTGGCTGCTGATGAGTAAAACAGTAAAACACCTGAGGGGAAACACAATGAAATCAAAGCAGCATCTGCTGGTTATTTTCACGTCGTGTCTCAGAGGAACAGACAGAGCGAGATCCCTAAAAAAAGATAAATATGTCATATCTCTGCTGAGTTTTACAACGCATGCTCTGTCAGCGGCATTACATCATTCCAGCAGCAGAAAACTCCCACTGCAGCGTCCCGAAGAATGATGTCATCTTTTTAATTTTGGGAAAGAGTACAGTCAGTGTGTCATCTGTCAGCTGCAGCTTCAGGATTAATCATGCAGCTGCTCTAAATCCTGATTCTTCTGCAGGTGTTTGGATCGTGATGTAAAGTGATACAGAAACCTGGACTTACTTGGGGGGCAGCGTGTCAATGTCCCTGATCTCCCTGGAGACGGTCATGGTGTAGCCGTCAATGACATAGAAGTGCTCTTTCCCAAAAAGCAGCAGGCCCTCGCTGGTGTCCAGACCCTGAACGCGGGCACAGCGGTACATGTGCTGAATCTGGAAGAGTGAGTATAAGAGAAAATAAAAAAATGTCTGTTAATTACCAAAAGTTGAGAGAAAGCAGTTTTAATGAAAAGTTCTAGGCTTAAATTTCTGCAGGCAAAAACAAATTCGTTGAAGAACGAATAAATGAGTGAGGAGATGATCTTTCCTCACACTCAGAAACTGCTGGTGAAAATGGCCTCGAGCAAATGACGTAATCCCAATGTGTTGAGCTGCTCACCAGAAAGACTACAGCAATAAAAAGACTACAGCAGCTGCAAAAACTTAGTGTGAAGCTGTGCCGATTTTAGGATACAGTTTCCATATATTTAGCTTTATTCTAAGACGCTGGCACTAGCATTTCCTCAATTTTCCTTCATATTGAGAAATTAATCTTAAATATTGTATCTAGACAGATGTGCTTGTTTTCAGTCTGGCCGCATTAGTTTTCACACATCTGTGGTTGTCTTACATGTTACAAAAAAATCCTGTTCTGTTGGTAGATAATTTTGCTAATTTTCAGTAATATTTTCCCATTTTATTATTTTTTTAAATTGTTTTTAGAGTGAAAAAAACAGAACTTCATCGCCTGACCCAAACATCTTTTTTTTCTTCACTTAGTAAAAATGTCAGCAGCAGGACAGCGTGCAGGAGTTTCTCGCTTTGAAGCGAGCATAATAGAAAAAAAAAAGGAAAACAAACAAATAAATAAGATTAGATAAAAACAAATTAAAACAAAGTAACTAAAAAACAGTCATATTCTAAATAATAACCTTTGAACATGAAGACAAACATAACATTAAAAATTACCTGCACAGATTAACTTAATACATTTTCTCTACCATAAAAGATAAAATAATTATATTAAAAAAGTACTGTATTTACCAGTGAATAATGAGTTTAGCCTCTAGCAGTTATGAAAATGGAGCAGGAAACATGATTCAATTATGTTTGTGTGTCCTTTCCTGACCTTCTCTCCCTCCTCCAGGAGGCGCAGCAGGGACGTGTTGTCGGTCCTCTGCTCCTCCTCGGGGCCTCCTGACTCCAGCAGCTGCTCCTGGAGCTGCTCCTGACTGTCCTCGTCTGCCCCGTCCGCTGTGGACCGAGACCTCTTCAGAGGAGCCTTCACCAGACCTGGAGAACACGGTAACACGCAACAGGTTAAATAATTCAAGTAACATTCTGAGAGGAAGAAGAAGTCTGGACTAAAAAACAGAAAAGGAAAACAAGTTGTGCTTTCCTAATAACAGTTTGAAGTCATAAAAAAGTCCTTCATGTACCTTTGACTCTTGCGATGGTGTCCTCTCCGTGCTCGGGCTCATGCTGTGTGGTCTCTCCCTCTGTGCTGTGCTCCACAGAGTGCTGGTACATGCCGGGGTTTCCAGACAGCAAACGCACGTAGTACTCCTTACTGTCGTAGCTGATGGCTCGCCGGTAACGGAGAGGCTTCTGCAGGAGGGTGATAAAAAAGAAGAAGGTGAATTCGTTGTAGCATACAGGGAAAAAAATAGTTTGCATTGTGTGTTTGTGGAACAAATGACTCCATCATGGAGAAATCACTACCTTTATCTCAGTAAGCTGACATAAGTTTGGAGCATTTTTCAGCATTTTATCATTTGGAAAATATTTCCAAAGTTTCTCTTTCTGAGCAACAGGGAGAGACTAATGCACACTTTTATAACGAGCAGGTGAGGCTACTGTCACGCTCTTTCTGGTCTGCCAAAGAATGCAACTAATTCAGAATTGTGCAGAAGTCTGAGACCAGAAGGAGAGCTCACATTATTTTAAAAACTTCACACTGTCTGCCTGTTAGTTTTCACAGCAATTTTAATTATTTATTAGTTTAAAAGGTGCTGCATGGCCTTGCATGAGACGATTTGTCAGAGATTATTTTAGTTCATGAACCAGGAAGGCCCCTCAGATCCTCCGACTCTTCTTTTTTAGTTGTTCCACAGAGGAGAACTAAAACATTTGGTGATTCTGCTTTTGGCCATTAAGCTCCAAAATGCTGCAACAGCCTGCCGGAGGATGTGAGAGAAATACTGATACTGTAAATGCATGCGCTAATTTTGGTGGGAAAGCAGTATTTGGGATACAACTTCAGAGTCACAGCAAAACAGAAGCACTGGGCGAGCTGAACTTCTTCATGTTCACATGCAAGTGTGCAAAAAACTTTACACTTTACTTTTTTAAAAACAGCTCAGAGAAATTTCCAGTTGCTTAAATTTGGCAAAAAAAAGTGTCAAATTTACCACAAACACCTTTTACACATAACAACACAAGATGAGTTTTAAACAGGAAAACCTTCAACCCCACAGCAAGTCCAAGTTTTTACTGCACGTCTTCTGAACCAGCAGAATCAGGCTTCATATCAAAACTGTCAACTCAGAGCTGCAACAGCTCTCAAAGCACGTTTGTTACTGTCATGCAGTCACTCCAGGCATCAGCAGGAGCTCAGTGATTTATCCTGTGGACTTCAGGAGGGTACCTGGGCTCGGTCAAGGACCCCAGCCAGAGCTGAGGGTACCAGGGGCACCAGAGGGGGAGAGGAGGGCTGGAGGATGTGGAAAAGAGGGAGGATGAGGGTGCATAAGTAGAAACCTGTCAACGTGTTTGAAATGTCTGTGCAGTAGAGATAAACTCCTCAAAGGCCAGGGACACTGCAGTCTGCTTCCATGTATATTCTTTTGGGGGGGGGATTCTTAAAAAGAACCGTCTAAATAATATATGTTCATATCTTCTATTTTCTTTTATTTTTTTTATTACCCCATCCCCTTTATTTATTTTTCTCACCTTTTCTATTTTTTATTTTATTTATGTTTTTATTTCATTTCTTTATTTATCAATTAATTCATTAATTTTCCCTTTTTACATGATTAAAAGGTTCATTTGGTTGTGTATATAGTTTTTGTACATTCACATAAACCAAGAAAGAAATTCTATTATTAAAATCAAAAGAGAATTATAATATTAAAAAGAAATTAAAGGTTCATATTAACAAATGAAGCTTGTGTGGTGCAGAATTTTAACTTTGTTCAACAAATACTGCCATCGACACTTCAAGCAAGGCAGGAAAACCTCAGCTGATGAGCTGAAATATTGGAGGACCGTATCAGGCAAATGGTGAGCAACGATATTCGGCTGCAAGTGTTTGACTTTGTCGGACAGCCTGCGAGAACTCCCCGGGCATGTCTAAATTATGCATTATGATTAAGCCGGGGGGACTTTGGATTTAATTATAGTGGGTCGATTTAAGGGGCCATGAGCCAGAAATTTGTCCCAGAAGGGATCTGAAGAATCTCGTGAACTAATGGCCAATTTTACCGAGCAAGGTTACATCATGTGATCAGCGCAGGGTCACGGGGTGACGGCCAGAGCGGTGAGATTTTCTTCAGTCACTTTTGGCTGCTTGTTTTTGAGTAAAATCACCATCTTCATGCTCAAAATGTAAAATGGGGTGACGAATTGTGTTTGAAGAGCCTGACTTTAATGGAAAGCTAAAAGGACGTGCCTGTGAGCCGTCTCTTTGTATCGTCCCGACCGAATAAATCATTGTGGAGTGAGGAGAGGCGCCCGCTGGCAAACTGAGAGGAGGATTATTTGTAGAGCAAACAAAGCTAAATGTGTCCCCGGCGGTGCCAGGAAAAGAGAGCCGCCGGCTGTTGATGTCACTTCCTCACATGACACCGCCGAGTTCGTCTGAGAGCAGCTCTATTTCAGGAGAGCTGTTCTTACCAGTTCACGACTCTGCGGGGGACCAGTCAAAGTTAGGGGCACAATACAGGAAATATTTCTAAAAAAAAGAATTTATTTTTAGTGCTTTTTTAGTGTGGGATCTAATATTTGCAGTCAAGGCTAGTGAGTGTTTTACATACAGACGTTTGTGCCAGTATATATTCATTATTTCACACATCACAGTTTATTTATATATCAATAAAAAATGAAAAAAAATAGTGTTGTTGTGCTTTGCTGTTGAAAATTTCATAAAGTGGAGAAACAGATAATAACCGAAAGGTGAAAAATGATAACCACATTGTCTTTTATAACAAGCGGAGCAGAAAAGAAGCAGTTCAGTTTCATGTTTTTCCAGAAAGAAATATTCACTGAGTCCCTTCGTGTCAGCTGAGAGTGCTGTAGGGGATCATGGGAACGTTATAATCCTGATTTAAAGCTGAATACCTGCGCCGAGTTGGTGTTTGGCTCCATCTCTGGGATGTACGGGTAGTGGATATAGAACATGTCGTTGCGGACCATCTTCTTCCTCATCCTGCAGGGCCCCTCCGTCATCTCCAGCACAAATTTGTCCAGGTGGGAACCGATGGGGGGACCCCAGAGGCCCCGCTCACGCAGCAGCTCATATTCGATGGACGCCCACTCCTCTGTCACGTACTTGAGGGCGTTCTGCTGCCGCTGAGGGAAGGAGGCACGGATAAGATGAGTGGTGAGTCACTTTAAGCACTGTTGCTGTAAATTATACATGCTGTCACAACTGCTGCACCAGTTTTTATTTGGTCCACCGTCCTGCAATAACATCCTGACTGCAATGTTACGCAACAGTCTGCTGGTTTGTCCTGCAGCCTGTTTGTCATTGTGAGTGTGCTGTAATATTGTAAAACTTCAAATAAAAGCCTGTCTCAGTTAAACTCCCAGTCTGGCTGTCACACGGTTCATTTTTATAAAAATTCTTTGGATTTATAAAAGTGTGTTGTTGGCTTCCTGCTGGAGTTTATGTTAGTCAGCTGCTTCAATCAAGCATACAATTATGCATATGTGTTTAACTTTATAAAAATATGGACATACAACACACATGGTTAGCTTGATAAGATTCTCACAGTTCACCATGTGCACCAAAGAACCGGCATAATAAAAAAGAGAGAAGCAAACAGCTTGAGTTCTTTGTGCACCCACTGTGCTTGGAAAAAATTGAGTTATGTTTGTTTAATTCTCTTCATGAAATAACGACAAAAGTGCTTTACCTCTTGATGTTCTTTGTACTGCATGGCCACCAGGTCGCGAACAACGGCGATGTGTGTGAACATCCACTGAAACGTCTCCTGTTAGACACAAAATCAAGATCGTAACAGAGCTGATGAAAAGCCATTAGACACCCGGGGCCGAGACGAATAAACACCACAAAAATGCAACACTCATCCGTGAATCTTTTGCATTAAAACTTTTCATACCAGCAGTGATGTGACTTTGAAACAGTTGCAACACTTGATCAAAACGTTGTGATGTGAGTTTGTGACAGTTACTGCGTTCCTGTCGACCCAGAACAGCGTCTCCGATAACATGTTTTATTTATATTATCAATGATAAATGTGTGCAACCAACACATGTTGAGTGTGGTGATAATGCCACATTACTCTCATTTTTACCCTATTACCTGTGAAATTTAGAGTTGACAATATGATTTTTTTGTTCTTAAAGCTCGCTCCAGCATACCTCACTGCTCTCCTACAGCACTGAGGCTGTCTGAGAAGCTGCTGATTTCCATCCCAGATAGTCACTGTAGCCGGAGCCAAAATGTGAAACTGTCTCCTTCTAAAATGTCCATTCAGTCTCCACCATCAAATGTTTTAATCTACATTAAAAAAAAGTTTTCTTTTGCTTTCTATGTGTTTTTATTTTATTTTATAAAACTGTGTAAAACCCAGACAAGTAGACAAGAAATCTCAATGATTTTTTTTTGTCATGGCCTTCGTGTCACGTGTGAATTAAAAAAAACGTAAAAATAAATATATTGATGTGCGAATTGATCAAACAAACAAAAAAAGGTGTGTAAAGGCCTTTACACACACACTGTGTATATATACATCTCCTACAGCTGTGCAGTGAGTGTCAGGCGTGTGTGTGAGTGTGTGTGTGTGTGTGTGTGTGTGTGTGTGTGTGTGTGTGTGTGTGTGTGTACCTGTGCAGACAGGCTGTTCTTATTCAGGCTGTTCTCCTTCTTGTTGCGGCGGACACCTGTCAGCTTGGAGAGGCCGAAGCCGCTGCTGACTCTGGACAGTTTGGACTGAGTCGCCGGCGCCACTGCTTCACCGCGACTGATACACTTCTTCTCGTGGACTGCACATCAGAGAGAAAAACACACACACTCACATGAGGGAAGTTATATATTTAGTCTTACTACTAAGGAGAAAGTCCCTCCGATTCGGGAAACTCTTTTTTTTCATTTCTTGACCAGGTTTTGCAAATTTACCTCGAACAATATCTGGCTACCTGCCAAAGTGTCTGGTTCAGCAGAGTCAAAACTTTAGCAGGAGGCCAATTGTATTTCAGCACTCTGCTTACGTTAGCAAAAGTTCGTAATGAGCAAGACAGAGAAAGAGAGAGAGAGAGAGAGAACCAGCAGGAGAGAGCGCAGATCAGCAGTAATCGGCCCTTTTGGCAGAATTTGAGTGTTTCATTTGCACAACAACAAGGGGAGCTCCAAAACAGTTCATCTAGTTATGTAAAGCTGGATAAAACACTCACTCCCAAGGAAAACAGACCGCAAATCCAACACGGACATGACTCAGAAGATGATCTGCTAAGTCTGAGTGTGTGTGTGTGTGTGTGTGTGTGTGTGTGTGTGTGTGTGTGTGCGTGTGTGCGCGCGGCTCACCCAGGTGGTTCTGCCAGCTCTTCAGTGCCGGCTCCTCCAACGCGGGCCGGGCCGTGACGATGTCCACGTGGCCTCTGTCGTTGCAGGGCAGAGACACTTTAAATATGTCCTCCAGCATCTGACGCTTGCTGTGCATCAGCTCCGTCCACACCCGGTTCACCGCCTTCAGCAGCAGCTGCCGCCCTGCGGAGGGACGACAACCATCATCTCGTTATAAGCACATCTTCGTTTTACTGACATCACAGCACAGCGCTGTTGTGAGGCTGTTTTATACATCTATTATACCTTTATAATACCTGACATATTCATCACAATCCTTCTACCTCCTGGTTTCCAAAACTCCTCATTTCTTCATGCAAACATCCTAAAACACTTGTTCCAAGACAAGCACTGAAGATTTTATATATTCATTAAATATTTCATATCTCACACCGTCTTAATATCTGACACTCATCACAATCTTTCTGCATCCTAGTTTTCAAAACAACTAATTCCTTTATGCAAATGCCCGCAAAAACAATGAAAAACACATATTTGTACCCCAAAACATGATAACAAGTATTAATTTTCAGTAAGTGTTAAAACCTTGCAACTATTATATGAGGGTAGATTGAATTTGTCGCAGTATTACACGCAAAATCCAGTCATGTCGAGTGCGATTGCTTAAAATCAAAAATGTTATAACATATTTTTAATTATGTCTTTTTTAAACTTATTTATTATTTATTTAACTTCATCTCTGTTGTTTATTTATTTACTTACTTATTATTACCAGTATTACTTACTTTTTTTTAACTCAATTTCTATTATCATCCCTGCCATTTTCTATTTTATTCCGTTTTTAATCTATTTATTTTTATGTCTATGATTCATTTATTACTCATTTTAACATTTATTGTCATTATTATTATTGTCATTCTTTTTTTTTAAACCAAATTTCTATTATCCCTCTTGCCATTTCTCAATTTACTTTGTTTTATCTTTCTTTATTTTTACGTCTATGGTTTATTTATTCATTTTTATATTTATTGTTATTATTATGAGAAGTAACAGTAGTAGTAGAAGTAGGAGAAGTAGTATTTTTAATTAAGTCTCTTTTTACTTCATTTTTATTATCACTATTACCATCTCTATATCTATTTGTCTGGAATATGGAATTGAAACTCAGACATTTAACTTTTGATACATGTATGACCTGAAGAAAAGAAAAGTCCAAAAACCTCATTTTCTCACCTGAGATTTTTGGACAGTTGGAGAAAATAATCACAACAGTCAGTGGGGTTAAACAGTCAAACACTCTCCACGCACGCACACACACACACACACACACACACACACACACACACACACACACACACACACACACACACACACACACCCACACACACACACATACACAAACATACACGTAACGGTGTCTCACCCTCGCTGACGTCGTGGCTGTGCGTCGCGTCAGCCTCGTTCTCCGTGGGCATCATGACATGCCAGGTTGTCATCCTGGCCTCTGCCTCCAGACCGAAGCCCTCCACGCTGCTGCGGAGACAAACACAGAGCGACTTAGTGCCGACCTGCCACGTTACGCCCTGAGGGGGGCGTCACAGGGACGGTGAGGCTGTTTGGCTTCTCTGCAGCAGATGAGTCCGCTCTCTGTCGTCGTACAGCGTGTCGTGTCACAGCATATTGTGTCCCCAGCATGGGAGGAAACTCGCTCTCCCCCACCTGCTGCACTTTTTGGAAACTATCAGTACTTCTGGCAGGACACACAGAAAAAGAGCTGCCACAATTTCACTCCAGTGGCGTGTAAGTGGACACGGCACAGTCTGAGTCCCAGAAAATAAACAACAAAGGTGTGAGACTCAGCAGCTCTGAAATAATCTCAGAGTTAAACCCAACAGATGGAGCCAAAAAACACTTAGTATAACTGTCAAAGTAAATTATTTAAGAAAGGTGTAAGTGAGGCTAACTAGCTCCAAAACTCCTAAATGTTTAATCTGGACTTCCTTTATGATTGTTTCACTCAGTCTCCTTTGATTTTGTATTATTTATCCCCAGAATATTGTTTTATCTTGATCAGAAACATGTCTGCAAATCCTTTATCTCATGCACTCTCATCAGTCTGTTATGAATCATTCACATTAGCACTGGGCGATATGGGCTAAAAAATTATAATGCCATATTTTTTAGGGCTATATCTCGATCTCAATATGTGATATGACAATATTGTAGGAATGACTATTAGTACTTTGAAGTAGAACTGTCTGATAAGTTGAGAAAAGTGCATCACTTTACTATAATGCACCCTTTAAAATCAGCAAAAAAACAATTTATTCCATATCAGGACACAACAATATCCGAAACAAAGACAATATAAATATAGTCTCATATCTTACAATATCTTTATATTACTCAGCACCAATTTACATGATATTCTTATGTATTTTTAACATCAAATCAATACTATCACAGTTATTGTCAACATCAGTACATCACGACACCCGTACATTCATCAGCTAATGATTAAAAAATTGTTTCACAAAAGTTTTACTAAAATGTCAAAATAATCAGTTTTGACTGAAATGTTCAAGATAATTTAATGACTAAAATGTGAAGAATTTAAAGACATAAAAAAAGGTTAAAATTTTCTTGACAAAGAGAATACTAAAATTGGCACTTTGTGCACACACACGAAAAAATGTACAGTACTGCCTCCACCTCAGACATGCCTTACAAAAGCTTACCTCCCGCTGTGCAGACAGATGAAGCAGTGAGCCAGACAGGCCACAAAGTCCTGGTCGTGGTTTCCCGGCCCGAGCACCAGGTTACGGTTGACGGTCAGGACCCGCAGAGCGTCCAGCAGGGCCACCTGCTGAGCCACCGTCTTGTGGGGTCGACAGAGCTGGTAGAGCACGGTCCGGTTCAGACAGTGGTAGATGGTGTCGAGGGACAGACCCTGGGAGCGTCTCTTGGACTGGAGGAGACGGAGGAAAACAAACAGGTGGAGGAGGTTTAGAGGGAAAGAGAGATGTCGGTTCTTGTGACACTGCTGCGCTCTGGATACGGTTAAAGCTGCTGTGGAAATATTTCTGTAGAAAGAAGATTTGTTTGAGCAAGCGGGGGGCTGAACTGGGTTAAGTGGGTCTCGGGTTGTGAAAGTAGCTTTGTTATTCTAGTGTTGTTTCATAGTCTGAGTGGAGAACTGCTGAGGGACTTCAAGTGGAAACACATTTGTAAAAATAAAATACGCTTCTTCCTGACAAGAACTGACGCTGTGGAAGTCAAAGAAGCAAACATTGAAATAACACTGCGACTATTAAAACTGTGTTTCGAGTCATTGGGCCTCATTCGCCAACATCTTCCTGAGGTTTTATTAAAATTTGTTCTTAAGAAAGGTCCTAACAATAGTCTTATTGTCTGGTTCATCATATGTTTTTAAACCTCAGAATTGTTTTGACCTCTGTTCTTATGATGATGAATCACAGGTCCTCGTAAATCGACGTGTGTGTGCCTGTTGATTCTTATTAGTATAGGTAAACACCCGAAAATTCCCATAACAGGGCATGAATCTGCAGAGCCGTGTGCAGGCACAGACTGAAAGATGAGGAAATATGGACAGAAATAATGCCTGAACAAAAGTCTGAAGCGGGCGGAGCACCAGACTCCAAAAAAAAAAACAAACCCAAAAAACGCTCTAGTACACAGGAAATTAATGGGGAATTATTTAAGTTTTCTTTGGTAAAAGGAGCTGCAGGGAAGAGTCCCGCGAGAGACCGTCCTCATCCAGCCCAGGCGTTACCCGCTTTTCATTGCTTTCATGTTCCCACTTTACAACGTCAAAGCACATGAACACAACAAAGTCGGAAGAACAACTTCCCAATTCGGAAACTACAACCTTTCGACATCACGTGAATGCAACATAAGAACACATCCCAAATAATAAAACATTTGTGAATGTCAGAATCTTTGTAAAAACTGCACAAGTGAGCTTTGAGAAAAATAAAATTAGGAACAGGTGATGAATGAGGCTCATTGTCCTACAACATTGATGAGTTTTGTCTTTAAGCCATTGGAAGTTACAAAGAAGTAGCAGAACTTTCTCGTTTGAGTTGCCTTTGATATGACATGAATAGTCAGACGTCAAAAACAGGATGAATAGATGAAAAGACGCGACTGAAGCACAGCTTCAAATCAACAGTGATAAAAGTCTGCATGCAGCGATAAAACCTGCGCTTTTAATACGCCACTTGACTCATAAAAAGGCTTTGGGTTTGTATTTAATGCACAGACTGTGTGGACTGGGTACTTACTGTATGTTTCAAGTCAACTGAATGAAATGAAAAGTAAATACATTCTAAGTCCTTCTGTACGCCTCAGCGTGAAGTGCACGGCCATCTGAATCACTAATCACAGCCAGACATTTCCAGGATACAAAAGGCTCATTATGGTTTGAAAAAATTAATTTCAGAGCGTAATCTCCTAATCTCCTCACTTGCACAGGCGTGTGTGCAGAAGGCGATGCAGACAAAGTAGAAAACTAAGTTCACACACATGACTTTAATTGGAAAAAGTCTCTGCGCTTAACTTAAATGATCACACATTCATGAAACCGTCCCTCAGAATTTTTCATTATGAAAAATGCCATCAATCAGTCAAAGCATAAACTTAACCATACATGCAGTAATTCACATGTATCTAGCTCCAGATATACGACATATAGACACACTGAGAAATACACATCTGTCAGTCAGTCAGGCCCTAAATGCACTAACAGCCGTATCTAATTTTTGTGCCTTCACGGGCTAAAATGAGTGAGTGCGGTCTGCAGTCAGACGGATACTGCTTATCTAATTTAATCCTGAGCGTGGTCACATTAAGAGGAAGAAGACTCATAGAAGGACGGTTATATTTCTCCATTCAGAGCAGCAGCACACAGACGCTGTCTGCATTTTGCCGGGCGTGATAAGTTCGTCTATAATTCGACTCTGGCTCACAGCCAAACATCACTGCTGTTGAAAATGCAGTCTGGCTTCTTTACGCCTGCGGCGACACTCTGCAGGTTCAGGAGGGGAAAGTGTGAATTTCCTTGGAGAGATGCAGGATATTCCCTTTTGATTTCAGTGAAAAAGAAGTCCCTTCTATTTATTATTCCAAGTAGGAAACTTCAGCATTACACATTTATAGAGTAACTTAACGGGATAGTTCACCCAAAAATGAAAATTCAGGTATTATCTACTCACCCTCATGCAGATGCAAAGTTGGGTGAAGTTTTGCAAACAACAAAAAACTGCCGGAGTTTCAGGGTGGAAAGGGAAAAGGTGTTGCACTCATCTCCCAAAGAATATAAGCAAATGGTGACCAGGATTCACACATTAAAAAAATACATAATAAAACCACAAAATGTCTCCATATGAAGTAATCCAAGTGTCCTGAAGCCCCGACATGCCAAGTTGTTTTGAAAAACATCCCTGCCGTCATGTTCACATATATGTGAGCTCGTGTGACACAGACGCACATCCACATGCCAGTGTTTGCATGCGACGTGGAAGCCTCCCACACACACAGCAGTTTTAAAACAGACAAAGGGACTTGTTGCTTGCTGCTGAGTCCAAAAGTCTCTCTCTCTCTGTGTGTGTGGGTTTTTTTTGGTCATTTAACCCTTTATAACCCAGATCAACATCAGTTTTGTTGTGCTGCATTTAGACACCTTCAACAAGCATTTAGACCTCTGAAACTTGACAAAAAACACGGAGAAAAGGCAACGAAAATCCTGGCAAAAAATGTCTGGCAAATTGCAAAAAAAAGAGTAAAATGTCACCATAGAATAGCCAGAAAAAAAAGTGGGGAGGATTATTAGATATTACCCAATAAATAGAGAAAAATGTCCAACTCAAAAAAAACCAACTCTTATTATTATATATTTAAAATTAAGGATTATTAATCATAGGATAATACTTTTCATGTCTTTTTCATCTGTTTGTTTTTTAATTTTTGTTTTGTTTCTTATTATTTTCAGGTAATTTTCTAATTTTGTTTTTTAATTATTATTATTATTATTATTTTTAATTTTGGCTTATTTTTGGGGCATTTCTGGTTATGCTGCTTATTGCCTTTTTGTCATATTTTTCAAAGAAATCCAGCCAGTTTGCTCGGGTTTCAACGTATTTAATAAGAATATTCTTTTAATTAAAAAATAATAATGCATATGAAATCTGTTTATCATTGGGTTTAATCTGTCAGTTCTGGACATTTCATGAATTTTTAAGGTGGTCGGGTTTGTACCTGTCCGATGAGCTGCACGATAAAGTCCACCACCAGCTTGGAGTCCTTGTTGAACATGCCCTGCCACAGCTTGTCCACCACCCGCTGGGTGAAGTAGAAGACGTTGTTGACCAAAATCTGATAACTTCCTCCGCTGCTGAGGGGCAGAGAGGCGTCTTCACCTGAACGGAGAGAAGCAGCAACAGAAGCCATGAGTAAACATTACATAACACAGTAAACATTATATATAAATAATAACTTAGTATCTCCAAACAATGAGAAGCTTTCTCCAAATAATGAGTTATCTCTAAAAATGGCTTAGTATTTCCAAATGATTAACTCAAAATAATGAGAAACATACTCAAAATTATGACTTGGTATCTCAAAATAATGAGAAATGTTTAAAATATAATGATTTGGTACCTCAAATGAGAAACTTTCTCAAAGTATATGTAACTTTTTTAAAATAACAAGAAACTCTCAAAATTATGACTTAATATCACAAAGAAAAGATAAACTTAAATGATGACATGGTATCTCAAAATAATTAGAAACGTTTTCAAAATAACAAGAAACTTTCTCAAAATAACGCCCAAGTATCTCAGAACAATGAGAAATATTTTCAAAATAATTAGTTAATATCTTAAAATTATGGAATAAAATCTCAAAACAAAGAGAGGCTTTCTCAAAATAGTGACTTAGTATCATTTCTCATTTCCCACCATGTCATTGTTTGTTACATTTTGAAATAAGTTTCTTATTAAAATGACTTACAGGATCTTTTATGGACTTCCATAGTATTTTAAGTACAGTATTTTGAGAATAATATCCTCCCATCAGGATAGAGACTTTTATCTTTAGCGACAGAAATGGTTTTACAAATTAAACAACAGCGTGTTGACAGTAGTATGGGCTGTGTTGTTGTTTTTTAAAATCCTGTTATAAATTATTGACTAAAAGCTTAAACTTAGGTCGCTAGCTCAGATAAATTCAAAGATGAGATCATCGTCTTATAATTTATGTTTTGGGAAAAAACAGACTGCAGCCTATAAACTAAATATAAATCGAGCAGCCAAGTGAAAAGCTGAAGGCACTTGCAGTTTTCTGGGCTTCAGACTGTGATTTGCTGAGTCATGATGCAGCCATCAGACCGTCTCATAGAGCCAGCTAAGAAATTGGTCCAAGCTGTCCCGCAGCATGCTGCTAATCCGGGCCATTTCCTGCCTCATCATCAGCTATTTTTGTCAAAAGCCTCCGGCCAAATTCTGTTCAATGAAATGGAGGGTTTGTTGTATTTACCAGCTACTTTGGCAACAGCATCAACATCAGTCAGCTGCATGAGGACATAATTTGGAGGCTATATTTATCATAAACCTATAGATTACTGGGGTTTACAGGTGTTGCAGGTAATAACAAACTGAGACAGGCTGGGTCCCTCTGTAAGGGGGACTGAGGACTTTGTTCTGACCTAGAAGGACGTCAGCAGCCAGAAGATGCTCCATGACGCCGTCCAGGATGTTGGACTGAAACTCTTTCTGCTGAGTCCTCGTGGAGCGCTCCGGGGAGGCCTAGTACCAGAAAACACACACACTTAATGATAACGATAACAACAACAACAACAACAACAACAACAAGAACAATAATAACAATAATAATAATGATAAAATAGAAACTAGTCAAAAAAACAACCTGAAAATAAGCAGAAAACAAAGAAAAATTGGGAAAGTAAAAAAAACAACAAAAAAAAACCCAACAAAAAACAAACAAGAAAAATAAGCTGGAAAAAAAACCTGCAAAAATGTAGAATAATAATTTTAAAAATACTGCAGAATTAAGATAAATATAGTTTAGCTGAAATGTTTTCCTGTGTTTTTGAAAATAATTTTCTAAATTACTACTACTTTCTTGCAAATTGCGCAAAAAGTTGCTCCTTGTCTTTCTCCGTGTTTTTAAGAGAAATCAAACCAATGTGCTTAAGGTTTGAAGGTTTAAATATTTGTTAAAGGAGTCAAGAGAGGAGACAAGAAAAATTATGCTGATCCAGGTTTCAAAGGGTTAAACTGATCGGGATTTATTTAGGTGGGACTTTTTTAAGGTGGCTAAAATACATTTTATTGCTGACATTATCCACAGAAGTACACTGCTTAGCTTTCATGTCAAACCTGCTTCTCCAAACTGAGCGTGTGCTGACTAACACCCCCACTTGAACTGTCCCTTTAAAACCAGTTTAACCCTTTAAAATCTGGTTACGTCCTCACCTCCAGCAGCAGGTCAATGATGGGCGTCTGCTTGCTGGCCGGGGTCATGCAGAGGTTGTCCATGATCAGCACCCTCATGAAGTCAAAGACGTACTTTTTGGCCGGGTGGTTCGTCAGCGACGTCTTGGAGCCCACGTTGCAATATTCAGACTGGCTGCGGTTCATACCCGAGTCCCCGCCGAAGGCTTTGAACTCCTCGGTAGGAGACCCCGCCTCGTCGTCCAAATCGCTCACCTGGAAGAGACGGATGGAGTGAGAAAATTTATAAACAGGTTTAATTTTTTTTGTTTTACAGGACAGCACTTCAGCAGGACACAGGATAAAATAATGTCATTGTTTAACAGAGGACCATAAAAAACAGTTAAATTCATCCTGCTGCCTTTCTGTGTTTACTTTTCTTTCTTTTTTTCCACTTTTCTTTGTTTCTTTCTTTCTGCTTATTTTCTGGTGATTTTCTTATAACTTTTTACTAATTTCTGGCTAAGTTTTTGGACAATTTCTTGTTGTGTTTCTCATGCCCCTCTTCTCAAAGATATCAAGCCAGTTTGCTCATGATTCAAAGGGTTAACACAGACTTAGAGACCGTTTAGAAATGCATAATAATGGGGTTTTAAACATGCAATAAAAAAGATGTAATTAGAGAAATGTATCCTTTGAATGCCCTTATTTTTAAAACCTTTTCAAGATATTTTTTAACCAAATTCAAAACTCATGTTTCAACAAATCATCCGTTTCGTACTCAAGCACTGCAGCTTAGTATAAAGGTAAGCAGTAAATATGTGGTCCTGTGCAGAGGTAGGTTTTATGTAGGAATGTCATTATTAAAATATTATATTTTCCCAAGAGACAAGTGCAAATAGTAGTAGGTTAATAGTAGGTTCAGTTGTAGGTTTAAAAATTTGTAATTTTTAATATAAAATGTGACTTTGACACAGAAGAGCTTGACTCATTTTGACAAAAAGAAATTAAAAGATGGATTATTTGAATTAGATCAAATGTTTGAGGCAATTAAAACCAAGAAATTCAAAATTAAGACTAAATGAAGACTAAAATTTAATTCTAAAACTTCTTACGGACCCGCAGACGCTGAATAGTTTTCATTCAGTCTTCATATCTCGAGGCAGTGGAAGTGCTTGTTTTCCAGTTTAAATCTCAGACTGGTTTGGAGGATCTAAATAAAGTGGAACTCGTTCAGCAGCACCGTGAGTAAGAGCGAGGCGCTTACTCACGAACATTTAAACACACAAACATTTAAATTCAAGGCTTTTCTTTAGTTTTTAATTCTGCAGTGCAGCCATCAAGCTCTTGCTGCTGCTTTTTGTGCATTCAGGCATTTTCTTTTGTTCACTAACAAGCAATTATCTTATTAAGTAAACTGTCTAAAAACACATTTTCCTCTGAGGAAAAACTGCAGTGTTTTGCACTTTGTTCTCAAAACTGCAGCAGTGACGATTACAGTGCCAGTAAAGGAGATTCCAAAGGGGCAATAAGTTTGAGTTTTTATTGCCCCATAAGAGAGAATCACAATATATCTGCAGCAGGTTGATAGAGTTACTGATCAATACCTGTGATTACTTGCTCTGCTGATGAGATTTTTTTTTGCTTTTAAGGCCAATTTTAGACCCATTCCGTCAGAGCAAAATCCCCAAACGTGCTCGAATTTAATGGAGGCGAGAGATTTGTGTAGAGGAAAGTGAGGAGCTGCTTCTTGCTCTAGTCACCAGTGAAGGTCACAGATTTTTTTTATTGCTCCAGGAAATGAGCCTTACCATCTCAGAGTACGGCCTGATGTTGAAAGGGAAGACGGTCGCCGCCAGGGCGCAGAGGAACTCAGCGCTGTGCCACATGGGCGCCAGGTCGGGCACGTTGTGGTAGAGATACCGAAAGAACTGCATGAGGGTGACCGGGTACTCCCTCAGCCAGGAGCCCTCCTCCTCTGACTGCCACGGCTGAAAGAGACACACAAAAAAACAAATCGAGTGAATCACAGGGTGTCTACAGGTATCAGACACTTCAATTTAATGCTTTTTAACGCTTTGTAACATGGATCGACATCAGTTTTATTGGGCTGTGCTCTAGCGCCATTTACAAGCTGTTTAACCCTTTGAAATTGGGGAAAATGGCAGTGAGCAACATGGCAAAAAAATGTCAAAAATTTGCAAGAAATAAGTCAAAGGTACAATAAACTAACCTGAAAATTACCATTATTTTTATTTTAAAAAGGAAGAAATTAAAAAAAAATGTTCAGAAAAATATGTTCCTATTTTTTAGAATTATATATATAGAAAACTATGTGACAAAAAATGTGTAAATTGTTTATTTTAAATTTTCAGCATATTCTTGAGGTCATTTTCTTGTTTGTTGTTGGTAAAGCAGATCACAATGACCTGAGAGATGAATGCGCTTGTGTCTTCATATTTCTTGTGATTTCTGTTAGATCAAAACGATGCACAATTAAAATGTGCTGGTAGCTTTTAATACTCTGCGCAGATCTTTGGTTTGATTCCTACCTTGTTTTTTTGTTTTTGTTTTTTTACCTTCTTTTTGTTTTAAACATATTTTCAGGTGATTTTCTTGCAACTTTTTGCTATTTTATTGCAAATATTTAGGCCATGTTGTGTTTTATTGCTAATTTTCCAGTATTTTGGTCAGAGGGTTAACTTATAAAGCTACATCACAGAGGTACTGTGGAAGTGCTTGTTTTCCAGTTAAAACCTCAGACTGGTTTGGAGGATCTAAATAAAGTGGAACTCGTTCAGCAGCAGCCTGCGCCGTGAGTGAGGCGCTTAGTTTCCCAGGGGGCCGAGTGAAGCTTCTCAGCGGCGAGCGCTGTGCGATCCACAGAGCGTGGACGAGTGAGGATAAAACCAGCATGTATGCCCAGTCATTTCTGATGGATTAATGGAGCTTAAAAAGACACCTTCAAAGAATCCAGGCAGCAAACTGCTGAGAAATCCTACATTAAGAACTACTTAAAAAAAGGGCCGATGAACATGAGAAACCTCTGACACTGAGTTTTAAAAGGTAAAGTAAAAGTAATCTGCTTTTGGGAAAAGGTGTAGGATTTAATCAGTGAAATTATGAAATTATGGGTAAATATGTCTCTCTTAAACCTCAACTATGCTGCTGGAATATTAATCCTGAGAGAATTATGTCCTCGAGACATTAAACAGCATTTTTCTGCACTATGTGTGAAAGGAAAAAAGGATATCTGTGGATCTCTGATGGCTGAAAGAGGCAACTTGTTTAAGCCAAAAACACACTCCAGCCTTTAACAAGCTCTGACTTTCTAAAACTCTCCTTTTAACATTTCAGACTGGTGTAATTAAAAAAAAAAGTTTTATCTTAAGTGTTTTCTTTATTTATGGTTTTATATAATGATTTTATGATTTAAAAAAACCTAATTTTTGTTTTAAACTGTTTTCAAATTTTATGCGGAATTTTTTTCGTGGCCTGTTTTTATTGTAAAGCACTTTAGCTCTTATTATTATTATTTGTTTTTTTTATTATTATCATTATTACTATTGTTATTATGTATTTTTAGTAGGGATATTTTAATATTTTACAAGAAAGAAAAAAGTATTTACAGAATTGAATGTAGTATAAAACTGATTTTATCAGCTGTTCAAAATTATTTCTTTCTTATTTTTTTTCCATGTTCTCATCCTGTACGGTGCGTCACAGGGGATGTCTGCCTTTGCCTTGATAATAATGCTCTTCTTAAAAAATGACAATAACGATGGATATAAAAAGTAGCGTCCGATAGCCCCTGATCCTTCACGGTGTAGTGTGAGCGATGGTTCTCACCAGGTTGAGCATGCTGCGCAGCATGGCGAGCAGCAGGAACGCCGCCTCGGTGTACACGTTGTGGATGGAGCCCACGACGGTCCCGCTGGAGGCCGGTATGCCGAAGATAAACGTCCAGATGGAGTCCAGGTCAAACTGAGAGGACAAACAAACACACACTGGGGTAATATACAGTCACATAAACACACTGTGTGTTGCTATTTATAGTGATGAATTGAGTTGTGTGTGTTATCCACCTATATTCTGACATCTGAAAACTGCTAATATCTGTATGCCAGGAATTTATTTTTCCATGTGGTCACAACTGATGGATTTCTACTGATTTGTTGTTAGTTATGCTGTTAAAAAAGACAAGACAAGAGCATGGACTAGAACTGAAGCCGTTTGACGGAAATGAAAAAATACTCAATTAGGGATAATTAATACTTAATTAGGGAAACTAGGAATAACAGACTGAGAACAAAGACAAAAAATGAATAATATTGCGTATTGTTAGAAGTAGAAAGAAGCTTGGGTATACTAACATGTACCTGCAGGCTGTCTGGCAGCTCGGTGACGGGCTGCTGCAGGAACAGCGCCATGAGCAGGAAGTAGAGCTCCGGCACGTTGGTGTGTTTGGGCAGCAGCGTCTGCAGCACGGGCAGTCCTGGGAAGTGGCACGCGTCCCGGTTGATCTCTCGCACCGTGGAGCGCCCACCGGCACTGCGGCCCACGTTGAAGCCTTGAAAGGAAAGTGGGGGAGTGAATGAATGATGAGAATATTGAAAGGAGGTAAAACAGGTGGCGTTAGCGCTTACGCCCTCTGACTAAGGCATCTACTGGGAACTCTGAGTACAGCTGCTGGGACAGGTTTATCAACCCAGGACGGAAATCCTCTAACTGAGCTAATTAGGCAGGATTTAAACTGGAAACGGAGCAAAATAACTTAAAAGATGAGGATTCAGTTGACAAACTCCAAATCTTAAAGAGACAGTTCACCCCAAAATCAGGATTACATATTTTTTCTTTCAGCTGTAGTGCTATTTATCAAGCTGTACTGTTTTGGTGTGAGTAACAGAGTGTTGGATATTTTGGCCATAGAGACATCTGCTTTCTCTCCAAAATAATGGAACTAGGTGGCACTTGGTTTATGGTGCTCAAAGCGCCAAAAACACATCTGAAAAACTCAACAGTAATGTCTCTTTCCAAAAATCATGAACCGGTTACTGAAGGTAATCCACAGACCTTAATGTGAACAGTTTCAAGTAGGAACTATTTTCTCTCTATTATTGAGAACAAAAAGGAAAGAGCAAATGAGGCCAGTTTTAGCTTCTCTGCACTGGCCTCCTGTGACATTTAGATCTGATTTCAAGGTCCTGCTCCTCGTATACAAAACTCTAAATGGCCTCGGACCATGCTCCCTTGTCAATTTTATTTACCTTCACAAACACTGCAATCATCTGCTGCTGGTTTGCTGGAGTTAAAAATAAAATTGTAATGCAGCCTTTGTTAATTTCCCCCCTAAAGCTCTGGAAGACATTACCTATAGATATGAGAGAAGCCAGCTCATTGAAAATGTTTTCAAAGAAATCTAAAAATGTGTCTGTTCACTTCCTTTTTGAACACTTTAGACGGCTGTATTCTTATAAATTGTTTTATCTTAATTGTCTTTATGATTAATGGTTTTATCCATCTTTTTACGATTTTAAGCACTTACTACTTGTTTTAAACTGTTTTCAAATGTCTTTCTCTTTTACGCTGAATTGCCTTGCTGGCTGCTTTTAATTATAAAGCAATATGTGCTACATTTCTTGTATGAAAGGTGGTAAATAAATAAAGTGTATTATTATTATCATTATTAATTATAGGAATATTTTATTATTTAACAAGAAAAAAAAAGTATTATTATAATTACTGAACTAAACCTGCAAACTGTATCACTGTACAGAAGGAAGAGTGCATGGACGCATGGACAAGAGGCTCATACTTTGACAGCTCGATGCTTGAACATTAATGCCGACACACCAAATCAATCTGGACTGATAAATAGCTCTACGGGTAAGAGGTAAAATATGTTCTTTGGATTTTTGAGTGGACTGTCCCTTTAATCAAACTAAGGGCTTCATCCTGATTGCACACACTCTGACAATGCTACAGCAGTGGTAGTTCTGTTAGGCCAAGTCACTACTCAGCGTGGTTTTCATAAGCGAGATCAGTAGCTCTCAACCTGGTAAAATGAGTTAAGAGAGAGAAAATAATAACAATCTATAATACAAATCCTGTAAAGGTAAAATAAAATCATCATATCGAGGGGAAAATTCACAAAAATGCAAGTTTATACCTGCTTCGAACTGAGCAGGTTGAAAACCACTGAGCTCAGGAGGGACTACGCTCGCAGCAGCAGGGAATGCAGGGAGGCAAAAAATGAGAAGACGAACCCTTGGCTGTGCGGCGCACAAACTGCGCAGCTTTCTGTTTACTGAACGAAGGCCAACTCCGACGGAAAGCGTTGCCAGAGTGAGGAGAGGCGTCTGCTGAGCCATATTACAACATACAGTATACACACTGCACATTATTACTGCATGCGTCTGAGTCTTGTGGAAGGGAACATTTTTAAAAAGTTTTGAGCCAATATCAAGCACACGTCCTTGCAAGACAATTGCCAAATATTCACTAAATCTGGATTTTGTCGTGAAGCCACCACGGGCTCGTGCACTCACCCAGCACCGTGCCGATCTTGTTGGTCAGGACGGAGTCGGTGTGGTCCAGCCAGCCTCCTCCGCACAGACCCTCTTTGAAGCGGTTGAGGATGGACTGATTGGAGAGCAGCACCACCAGGATCCACAGAGCCGCCGTGACCGTGCTCGAGTGAAGGTGCTCCTCCATGAACATCAAGAGCCAATCGAAGCCCAGCGTCCGCACCAGCTCCTCGCACGCCCTGCAGGTGGAAGACGGAGAACACACGGGGTAAAGTGACGGTCCAAAGCATTTTTACTTTTGATATACCGCCACGTGGTTGTACGCCTCCATGCTCAGGTCAAGTTACACCTACAGTTTACATCCGTGTCCGTGAAAACATGGACGCTTCACACACGACATCTCTACAGTCAGCACAGTTTCAAACTGGTTCTTGAGTTATGACCAAAAACATGCTGTATGAGGTCACTGTGACCTTGACCTTTGACCACCAGATTCTAATCAGTTCATTCTTGAGTCCAAGTGGACATTTGTGCCAAATTTGAGGAAACTCCTTCAAGGCCATCTTCAGATATTGCATTTGTGAAAATGAGACTGATGCAAGGTCACCAAGACCTTGACCTTTGAAAACCAAATTCTTATCAGCTCATGATTGGGTCCAAGTCAATGTTTGTGTCAAATTTAAAGAAATTCCCCAAAGGTGTTCTTAAGTTATTGCTTTCACAAGAATGAGAAGATTGCAAGATCACCTTGACCTTGACCTTTGACCATCAATATAATCAGTTAATCCTTGGGTCTACTCAAATATTTGTGTCAAATTTGAGTAAATTCCCTCAAGGTGTTCTTGAGATATCAATAGGCCAGACGTACGGACAAAAAAACCAAAAACATAATGCCAAAAACATAATGCCTCTGGCAAGGCTGTTGCTGATGCGGAGGCATAAAAAAGCCTCACTTGTTAAAAATAATTATTTATTCACTTTAAAATCTTTCTAAGATTGTGTTAAGTGTTAGCTTTTAAATAAATGGCTGCAGTGTGTTTAAAGTGTCTTGTGGAGCAGAAATTCTTGTTTATAGCAGCTTTTTTTTTTAGTGGTAAAATGCTTCAGGAAATTCACATTAGACTTAAACACATTTGACACTTTTTTTTGAATATTCACATTTTGCCCGAGGAAATTTGTTTTGGAGCTCAAAACTTTCAGGATAAGCAGATTCAGGAGGAGACTTCAGTCTTACTGGGCATTGACGGTGCACTTCTCTTTGGTGGTGAAGAGCAGCCTGAGCAGGTTGTCCAGCAGTCTGTTTCTCAGCAGGATGAGGTTGGCTGACAACAGCCCGCCGAAGTCATCGTCATTGCCTGGAGACAAAAAAAATCAGAATTTCAGTCAGGCTAGAACATAGAGTTATCTATTCTACAACCTGCTTTTGTATTAACCAGTATAAACAAGAATGTTTTTGTATTTAATTCACTGTTACCTCCATCAATCTTCTCCTCATTATTGATTTCCATGACGACAAACTTCTCACAAACAGCAAATGTGGGAAGAGTTGAGGAGATGAACTGACCAAACCTGTGAGGGGGAAAAACAAAAAGGAAAGATTTCTCATGTTTTATGTTTTTGCTGTGTGTTCTCACTTCCTGGCATCAAGCAAATGCAATATGTACAACAATCAGGGTTCAACATTGTTTTTTTCTGTGTACACGCTCTGAGGAGTGACACAGAAAATGGGGAGAAAACAAAGAAACGTACATGAAGGCAAATAAAACGTCACACATCGACTGATATTAGAGCTGCATTACTCGTGAGCTCCAGAAAATAAATTTACCTTTATGTTACATTAAATAGAAAGTGGAAGTCTTCTGTAACTACTGAATTCTATGACTTTTCCATAACTTTTAATGATTTTTACAAATACCAGGAAATTTCGAGGCCTAGAAAATGTGATTGTGCAATTATTTGACTTTTCCAGGATTTCCATGACTGTGGGAACCCTGAACAATTTTTTTGTACCAAGTTAGACACACGTCGAACTAAATATCACGTGCACAGCTTAAAATGTACATGCACTGTCGTGTGTGTGCATGTGTTACTGTCCACCACTTTCATGACATGAGCAAATTGACTGGATTTCTTTTGATAAATATTGGTGGGGTGAGCAGCTTAACAATATACTGCCGAAAATATCAACTAAGGAATTAGTAAAAAGAAAATTACCTGAAAAGTAAGCAAAAAAGAAAAGAAAAAAAAAAGTTGAGTAAAAAAAATAAATAAATAAAAATAAAAAAACAAAAAAAGCTGAAGAAAGTGCTGTAACATAATCTTCAAAATACACAATTAATAGAATTATAAACATTTCTTTGGACTTTTTTTCCTTCTTTTTTCCATCATATGCAATAATCCCCCGTTGTTAATTTTCAGGTCATTTCCTTGTCACTTTTTACTTATATGTTGCAGTTTGCAGGATATTTCCTGCTGTGTTGCTCATCGTTTTTTTCCCATATTTTTGAAAGATATCAAACCAACTTTCTCAGGTTTCAGCAGTTTAAATGCTTGTGAAAGGTGTCTAAAAACAGCAATGAAAAACTACTGTCAATCCAGGTGTTAAAGGGTTAACAGACTCCATTCTTTCTTTATCCTGCGTGGGTTAGATGCACAACAAGTTAATTTCTTGAGGACGTCTGAGTGTGTGTTTACCTGAGCAGATCGTACTGGTTGGGGAAGCCCTGCAGCAGCAGACTGAGCACGTTGCAGATGGCGGCGACGGTCGGCTGGGACAGCGAGGTGTCTCTGAGCGTCAGCAGCAGTCTGGGAATCAGCTGAAACTCCCGCAGAAGTTTGGCGTTTTTAGCCGCCTCGCTGTTCAATACAGAGAGTGGTACACACAGTTAGATCACAGTTTAGCTTCTCTGCTGAAATGCAAATGATACTTAACGCACTAGGCTGTGATTTAACTTTATTTAAACAAATATTTGATTAAGTGATTAAGCAATTTATTGATGTGATTTAAGATTATGAGTCATTATCACTGATTTTGCCTGGAATTAAAAGTAAAATAATGTAACAATTATCGTAAATATGATTTAAAAAGAGCATACAAGCATACAAGAGCATTTTTAAAAAATTGCAAAAAATACACTTAATAAATACGTGTCACAGCATTATATTGATTAAATTAAATATGGTATGAGATGATAAAACAATGTTCCCATTTAACAGTTTGATTGAAGTCAAGTGATTTTTATGTAAGACACAGATCAGTTGATGCACCTGACATGATTTATGTTATTAGATTATATATATGTGTGTGTGTATATATATATATATTATATATAAGTAACATAACATTCATCTAACTAACATGATTTCTTTTTCTTTGAGGTTTAAAACCTAACACTCGTACTATCGATCATCATTTCAATAAATTGAGTTAAAATGAGTGGAGTTGCCTCGCGTGCTCTGTGGTTAATCTATGCTGGGTCGTGCTCAGGCATTGAGGCTGAAACCCGCCAGACGCTCGACAATGCCAGATTACTTTTGTAATAAAATAATGTAATCATCATTCACTTTTTTTTCATCAGGGAACAAAAAGTTTTGACACTTGCCTGGATTCCGTCAGCAGCTCGATGAAATGCTCAAACAGAGACAGATGGAGCTCGTAGGGAGCGTGGAGCCAAACCTGAGGAGCAGAAGGAGCAGACTGAGACCTCCGCGGCACAAGTTGTGTTTGGCAACGCAAACTACTGGCAGAGAGAGGTGACATCTTGGCACAGAGCGGCCCGGTTTTCTAAAAGGTTCAACAGCCGCGTGAGAAACTTTTTTTCACGTTCGGTCACAGCAGCTGGCACATCCAAAATTATACCAGTGTCATCTGCCAGATCGGCGCTTATAGCTGCCACAATGGTTTTTTGAAGTACTGGAGTGCAATTATGCTGTCGGATCTAATCAGTCTGATGAAGAGTGCTTTGCTTCATTTGCATTTTAAATGCATTTACTGGCATCGTGGATCAATCTGCCCCCCGAGCCCTCACCTCGAAGTCACAGAGCAGGTCCTGGAAGGCGGTGGAGTTGGGAATGATGGAGGTCTCGTGGCCGCTGTCGACTGTTCCCACCAGAGAGAAGGTGAGGTGGAGGATGTGGCTGTTCAGCAGCGAGCGCTTCTTCTTCAGCAGCATAGCCAGCAGCTGTGAGAGACGGACAACAGCACAAACATCTCAACCAGCATATTCTGATGCTTTTTTTATGTCACGTTTCTTTTTTATCATTGTGAAAATAAAAATAACTATTTGCTTTCAGTTTGTGATAGTGCAGTTCAGAAAATGAGCAGTGGTACGTTTTGAGATCATAGCCTTGGTGGCATGAAACTAAAGAACTGAGAGATGAAATAGATGTTTTTTTGCTTTAACTCATCAATGAAATCAGTCATGCAAAGTCTAGAATGACACCATCTATGTTCAGACGGGTTCCTTATAAACCTCTCTTTTATTCTGCAATTCTACCACCAGCTTCAATCTCCTGCAAAAATGAAGACTTGATTTATGGCATAAATAAAGTGCGTCAACTATTGCGCAACCAAAACAGAAAGAGGACAGTGTTTTATTTTCCCCGACAGCTATCGGTAGCTATTCTTATTTATCAGTGAATTTTTGTGCAGTTACTTTCTGCAGTAGCAGAGATGGTGGACAGTGAAACAAAATAAATTAACTGTGGAAAACAAAATGCATCGTGTCCTGTGTTGTTGGTAGTTGCTTGGCCCTGAGGAAAACAGAAAGCGTTCCAGTTGTCTTTGGAACAGCGGAGACGATAATAATACCACATGAAACACAAGGGGGTGGGGAAGTTAAAAAGTTGTCTGTTTACACTTTAAAGTAGAAGACATACGAATTAAAAAACAAAAAAAATGATGCGATCTTAAACTGAATATGCATTCCAAAACCAACATAAATAAATAAATAAATAAAATCAAAAAGGTGTAATTCTCAATGCTAAAATTAAAAAAAAAAAAGTAACCCGAATAAAAACACCGGATGTAAAAAATAAGTTTGACAATTGAATAGTCTGGAATATAAAAGCCTGAAAAAAATCTTGTCACTTATGAAACCCCAAAGTGATCACACAATATCTGAATTCACCAACTAATGAGTTTTTGTTTTGTGCAGGTAAAATCCCGAAGATGAGATTTTGTCATGTGACCGCCGTTAAACTGCGCTCTTGTATCTAACCTGGTAGCCTTTGATGCGCTCCATCTCCTTACTGGCCAGCGGGTTGCTTTTAACAACACACACCAGAGCTTTGACGGCAGCGTACAGCCCCTCCACATCTGACGCCATGGCAACCAGCCCCAGGATGGCTGCAGCCCCGCCCACATACTGCAGGTTGGTGGCCACTGGTTTGGCCACGAAGGCACGAACACCTGAAGGAGTAAAAGTATGATGAGTTATGTTTTCCTTTAGTAACACTAAAGTATAAATATGAATATTTCAAATTCAAAGAAGAAAGTGATTTCTTCTGATATTATGGGATATTTTGTAGTTTACCTAAATATCCAATGACGGCAGCTCCGATGGTGCGCGCTGGTCCATTGAGGTGGCCGGCGGCGTTATGAATGAGCTTGACTGGAGTGGCGTTTTCATGAGAGGACACGGTGAGCTACGGAGGCAGAGAGAAGAGTTCAGTAAAAATATCCAAACCAAAAAACACACAGAGTTTATGTTTATGTCACCATTCTGCATGATGCTCTCGTGTTTAATTCAGCCCATGTAGTCTTTGCTTGTAGATTATTCTGTTTTATTGTTTATAACTGCTTGCTGTGGCTGCGGTCGTTTCAGGGGCTTTAAAATTTAGTGCTGAAAGCTGCAGTCTTGCATCTACGTTTGAACTTTCTAAAGGGCTTTTTTATTCAGCCTGTTAGAATGAAAAATGGGACCAATTTTAAAGTCAAGTGAAAAAGAGGCACCACACTCTGTTGCTCTTTAGAAAGTTACCGTATATATGGAGCTCTATTTATTTCATTTCAACATGACGGCCAATTTAGGGGGTGAAAAAGGTGTGAAAAACAGTTTTTAAATGCAATTTTTCTTGTTTTAATGAGAAAGCGGTGATAAACGTACAGTCTGTTTCTGTGTTAAAAACACTAATGTATTCTCTTAACTGCTGGCACTATAAACCGCTATCTTCCCATTCTCCAACAGGTCCCTGCGGCGGCAGAAATGCTGCCTCAGCACTTTTTTTGCCGCTTGCGTGCTGTGAGTCGCCGTGGGCCGAGGCTTAGCAGGGAGAGCGGAGCAGGCTGGGAAATAACTTGACAGGTGGGGACAGAGATAAGGACGGAGGAGGGAGCTCAAACACACACAGAATAGGACAGCGTGTTAGTAACTGTAAATGCGTATAAATGTGTGAACATCGATGCACGGAGATTGACTGCATATTATCTGTCGAAGGGTGAGTTTGACCTTTGCACGCCACGGTGCGCCTGCGTCAACTTCTGTGTGTGTGTGTGTGTGTGTGTGTGTGTGTGTGTGTGTGTAAACATTTATACAGAGTGATGGAAAGAAACCTCCAAAGAATCTTTTATAAGTGTATACATTTATTATTTACGATATAATCTTTCTCCTCTGCAAACTTTGCAATTTTGCTAAAGGTCTGAGCTGAAGACGTCGCTGCACTCTGCACGGGGAGGAAAGTTTCTTTTTTCAGGCCGTTACATCAGTCAGATATGATGTAATGTTAGTCAGTGAGCTCAACGCTCAGTCAGACCCCAGCTTTCTCCCACAGGACGCTCACTCAGTGAAACTTCGGAAAAAGGAAATCTGCTGCTGGAAGAAAGTGTTCAAAACATTTAAAACCAAAAGCTACAATTTTTTTTTTTGCACTTTTGAAAAAGAATAATCTAACAGTTTGTTTCAAATGTTATTTAGTCAGATGAAATTTAGGTTGGGCTGCACAATATGAAGAAAATATGCCACAACAATGTTGAATGTCATGACTTCACATGCAGTTAATAAGCAGATATTAAAGCATACTCAGATCTGCACTTCTGCTGCTCTCAGTATAAAGCTAGAAAACAACGTGAACAAGTGAACAAACTTAACACTGAACGGTACATAATTCCACAAATTAAGAAAAAGAACAACAGTTTTATTTTAAAATGCAGTTTTCTACTCTGTGTACTGTGTCTGTCACGCAAGTTGACATCAAAATGATGATAAAAACAATATATTGTTGCACTGTGCATCCCTAATGTGTGGATTCTTAATAAAATCTGTACTGTGTGTATGACAATAAAGACAGATGAATTATTATTTCAAAAGCAGCTCTTAGGAGTGAGCAAAGGTTTCACAGATAATTATTTTGGAAACATCTGTTCTCAATTTTTATTATCAACAGAGTGTGCACAGGGATGAGACACTCAGCTGAAATGCTTTTCAAGACCATTTCAAGATCCATTTTAACCAAATTTAAGACTATTTTTGGGACAAGTCAGATCTTTCTTTTTAAAGCATTTAAGCATACAGGTAAGTTGTGTATGTGGGCTCATGCAGAGGTAGGTTGAATGTTGCGATATGGTTATTAGAGTCGGTGAGGTTAATCTACATTTTGCCAACAGATTAATGATGTATAAAGTCAAAAGGTATAAAGTCAAAAGACAGCACTAATTTCAGTGGTAAGATTTGTAACACCTGAAATGCGGAGGATCAGTCAGGAGAATAATATGGACAAAAATAAATTAAAAGACAGATAAACAAAATTTCATAAAATGTTGAACTTTTAGACTGTTCAATGAAGGTCTAATATCTATAAATCTGAATTTAAGACATTTTTGGACTTTTTAAGGACCTTAGACATGCGCCCGGTTGCTCTCTGTCTCACTTTCTTCAGTCTTAATGCTTTTGACGTTTTCAAAAATGTGCATTTTAAGATTCTGCTTTGATAAATGCAGAGCCAACATGGTGACATTCATGGTATCGATCAGAGGTATGACCGACCTGTTTGGCGATGGCTTTGCTGTCCAGTTTGTTGTAGACTTTCCTGATCTTGGCCACAGTGAGAGTGGAGACAGACAGCGCGTAGAGACTGAAGGACACCTTCTCCTCAGGTACCAGCGCCACCGCGGAGGCAGGTGCTACCTCTGTCTTTGAGTCCTTACCTGGAACAAGAGAAGGTATTAAGATAAAGACAGCATTAAAACACTATCAGAGACGAGTGAGGAAAAGGGATAAAAATATGGGAAGTAAGGAGAGGTTAGGAAAGAGATGGAGGAGATGGCAGACTCACAGGGCAGGTAGACGGCCTGAAAGCTGCCTACGTAGTTGGGTCCCAGTTCATAGATGGCGGCGACGCTGGTGGCAGGGAGCACCTCCTCCAGGAAGTGGCTGGGCCCCAGGCGCCACACCAGGCTGGAGAGCTGGCGCTGCGCAGGCGGCGTCCCCACGTACCCATAAACGGTGCTCAGCACAGGAGGGTTGGTGGAGCCGGAGCCGCCAGGCGCACTGTGGACGTAGTGGAGCTGGAGGAAAAGGCAAAATACAGATGAGTGACTTCTGTTAGGATGAATAACGTTTAGAAATCTGACCTGAGTGCACGCAGAGACTGAGCTGGAGCTCTCAGCCGCACAGTTAGTCATCTGGTTACCATCACACCATCTCATAATCGTTCTGACAACAATTCAGCCTCTGGGGCCCACAGCCAATATGTGGTGCATAACAGTGTAGGAACAACAGATATCTGGGCCAAGACTTCCTCTTCCCTGAGCCGGTCACTGTTTACAGACTGATGAGCAACGCGAGACGCGAGAATGGAGGTAAGATTTTACGGATCACTTTTAAAGCTCGTCTGGGTCCGGCCCAAAGCTACCTAACAGGGAAGTTGACCCCATATAAAGCGGTTTGTAGCCGTAGATCCTCGGTTGAGGCCCTTCTGGCAGTTCCAAAGTTGGGGCCTAAATCTAAATGTAATTTTGCCATCAGGGCCCCTCAGCTTTGGAACAACATGCCTGCGGAGATAAGGCTCGCAGAATCAGTGACTATTTTTTAATCACTTTTTAAAACCCATTTTATCGAGTGGCCTTCAGGTGATGTCCTCTTTCTATTTCTTCTTTTTTTTATTTTACCTATTTTATTTATGCTTTTTTAATATAATTTCCTTTTATTTGCAGTGTTTTGCTTTTATTTGCTTCGGTTAAACTTATTTTTGGATGCAAATTCTAAAATAAATTGCTGAAACATAAGAATGTAGGCATACACTTTTTCAGCTTTGGAGATGGACGTGGATGATTATCTACCAAAGATTACTATAAGAATTAATTTTGTTCAAACAAAATTGCATGACTTTACCAAAACTTTTAACTTTTTTTTTTACTAATTTCATAATTTTCCCAGACCTGGAAAATGAGATTGAGAAATTACATGACTTTTTCAAGGTTTTCCATGACTGTGATATTACAGCTATCATCAATACGTGGATATTGCGACACCCCTTATGCACAACAGTGGTTAATGTAGAGCACTGATAGTCAGTTAAGATTCAATTGCAGACAAAAAATACTGTTACTGTTCACTTCAAGAGATGTGTAAATCTAAGTTGAGCTTTAATGAGCAGCAGCATTATGAAGAACAGAGTGAGAAAGCTGCACAATGTATCGTGTTCATTATTCACAAATCATCAGTTTGAGGGCAGATTGATGAGCAACTAATAGAAGCTGCTGTTATTTTTGTTGCTACTGAGTATTTTCCTTTCAAATTTGGCCATGAAGAACACCGAGTGATCCTCAGAGACTGAATTATAAAAAAAAAAAAACAATGTCCTTCACAGGCACCCATTCTCAGAGGGCAAAAAACCACAAGCACTAACACTAACATGCAAACAGACTCATAAGATTCACGTGAGCTGCTTGTTGTTTCCTGTATGACGACCTCAGCAGGAAATGAAGCCGTCGTTATCAGCAGCTCGGAAAGGAAGCTGAGACTTGTGGTCTGCCGAGCTGTTTCCCTGCTCTGCTCTCTAATCTCAGGGGGATCTAAAGTCACGAAAACCACAAGCCACATCACAGCACGCTGGCTGCTGAGCTGCAGGGCGACCGTGTAAAGCCTGATTTATGTAAACATACACCTGTGCATCTTTGTTATTGAAACGGTGGTCAGTTTTTGGAGAATTTTGGGCTTATTGTTCCATATTAGCATTTCCCATCAGAGCAGGATGAACAAAGGTTTCACAGCAGAAAACAGTGATTCAGTTAGCGGAGAGCTGATTTTATTACCTCTAACATCATCACTGTGTCATCCAGTGACTCTACACACACACTCAGCTGCTTCATATACAGGCCATCTGAATGACAGAAATGAAATCTACAACCCTTTTAATAAATCGCTGAACATTTCAGTTATTTATTGAGCAAAAATACAAAATCTTCTTTATTTTCAAATTCCCAAATGTGATGATTTGCTGCTTATATACTGGGTTCTGACACATTTTCATGGACAAAGCTTCACAACTTTTTCATGATTTTTCGTTTTTTTTTGCACAGCATTATTTAAACATATCAGTTCCAAACTCTATTCACACATAATTCAAGCTACCTGACACACATGAAATAAGAGACGCGACGAGGGGAGAAAATAAGAAACGTACGCGATCATGTATCAGCGCATTATAGAGCTACGCTAAGTTAAATGTTGCAGAAAATATTTTTGCTGGTACATTACATGGAAGGTTTTCTGCTGAGGATTATTGTAACGTCATTACATGGAATGAAATTCCGAGACTTTTCCAAAACTTTCAAGGATTTCACATATTCCATTACTTTTTTCTTGATGATTGTGAAACTATGACTTTTTTCAAGAACCTGAAAATCTGACTTCATGACACAGAGAAGAGGCAAAGATGCAAATCAGCATATTCTGAACGTAAGCATCGATTGGGAGTTGCGCTGAAACGACAAGCCGAATAATCACTTGGTCAATCGACAGAAAATTAAAGTACAACAATATTGATGATCAGGTAATCATATATCATTTATATCATATTCATTTATCGAGCAATTTGAAAATGTGACAATTTGCTGCTTTTCTCTGTTTTATTTTCATTGTAGTGTTGATATCTTTGGGGTTTGGACACATTTGAAAGCACATCTTGTGGGTTTTAGTACTCTGCAATGAGCTCCTTTCATTTTGTTTAAATACTATAAAAATAATCTATAGATAAATATAGATAATCATAACTTGCAGCCCCGATTTGGGAATCTATTAACAGTACAAAACTGTCCATAGATGATATATTGAAGAGATAAATTCTCTGTCCAGCAAACTGCTGAGGGAGACTGTTTTTGTGCATGTGTGACGTCACTCAGTGTGTATCTTTACCTTGACGGTGTTGATGAGCTGGCCGTCGATGTACAGCGTGGCCATGCTGTTCTTCAGCATGCCTTTGCTCATGACCAGCACCAGGTGGTGCCACTGGCCCTCCGCGATCAGCTCGCCGCAGCGGAAACGAGCACAGCAGGGCAGGATCTCATAGAAGGAGGCTTCTTCGCTCGACTCATCCGCTGCTTGATGGGGGGGGGGTCAGTATTGATGAGTCAGAGGGAGAGGACGGACATTAAAACATGACCTCTGGGTGACTGACGGAATCCCACAAGGGACGGCTTCATAAAGTAGATTAGATATGCAGATCTGCCCTCGACCCACCACACATTAACATGACTGTACTTTCAAAAATATAAACTTATAAACACAACATATAAACACTTTCTACTTTTAAATACATAATTAGATGAGTAATTCCTCGGCTGTGAACATGCATGCATAATATTCTATCATCAGTGATGTTTACAGAAACAGAAGCAGGTTTAACGCTGCACTCCGGTGTGTTTTAGCATTTTCTGAGTCGTGTCCTGACATTCGCTGCGTTTACATTCACACTTTTTCTCAATCTCATTGAATTTCAGGTTATCTGTTTACATGGGATATCCCAGAATACAATCTGGTGTTAACGTGCACGGACGCATGTACACAGAGCAGCTGTGTGCATAATGATGAATATAGTGACTTGACAGGGCTGCCAACTCTCACACTGACCATGAGACACACGCAACTGACACTTTTCACACACTCTCACGCCACAAGTGCATCTGCTCGCATTGAAAAATAAATAACGGATAACTTCTGACAGCAGCACAGCGCCCTGTCCCTCTCCTGTCACGCACCGGGGGGGAAAGAGCCAGTTACTATGGTAACAGGGCTAACATCTAAAATGGATATTTATCGTCTGTTCAGCGCAGCAGTTTCTATTGTTTTGATGCTGTTAATCTAGCGACAGCGTGATGCCCACGTACTTCTATTAAAGGCATGAAGAGGTGAAGAGGGCGAGCGTGCGCAGAAAGAAGGCAGCCGCAGAAGAATCAGCTTCATATTTTACATGATGCAAATTTTCTTTTGATCGGCTTATGAAAAAGTTTAAACTCCCCTTCTGCAACTGATTGAAATTTGAATCAGTTTGGGCCTTTATGATCATGTTTCATCTGTCTGGGCTTTTAAATCTAATTTAATCAGATTAGTAAGCATCATGTAAACGTGCCTATAGCCGGTGCCTCTTCAGCTTTTGGCTTTTCAACCTGCAGAGCCAGCGCCACCTGCCCGACTCCAGCTGGAGATGTGCTGGGAGACGAGCAAGAAGCAAGTTTACATCTGTCCACAAGCTCTCTTAGCTTTTCTAGTAATAAAATAATAAATAAACAACTGTTAGCTACCACAAACCTATAAACGCAAGCAGAACAGCTGTAATGAAACCTGCTTAATCAGTTCCAAAGTGAGCATGTAAACGCAGCTAATATCTCCCAAAATGTGAGCCACAGGCTTATATTTTATGTGTGACTATTAACCACACCCCCTTCTCTATTTGAGACAGGACGATAAAAAAAAAAAGAAAAAGGAAGCAACACTGGCTGCAGGTGCACTTTAAAACTGACAGTATACACCAAACCATTTAACCCTTTAACACTTACACTAAGAAAATTAAAACTATAGAATATGTTAATAAAATGCAGTAATTTCTTAAAAAGAAATCTGAAAAATAAATGTGACTTCACACAATAAACATATTAAAAAATATATAAAAAAATTAGAATCAAATAAAAAAGAATCTAGGAAAGAAAATTTGTATAAATTAAGGTAAAAAAAAAAAGAAATTGTCAAAGGTATATAATAAAAATCATAAAATGAAAGTTCTTTCATAAAATAAACAAACAAAATAAATACATATAAAAAATAAACAAATAAAAGTAATAATGAATATAGTTACAAAATCTGTTTAAAATAAAAGAAAATAATGTAATTAAATAGAATTACAGTATAATGAAAAAACTAAAATGCATTGTATAAAAAAATCTGTATAAAATGAAACTGGGTTTTGCAGAATTTGTAGTAAAGGAATGTCAACCGTACAGTTGCAATGCCTGTTAAAGGGTTAAAAGCCATACTGTATTTGTAGGTCAGGTTTGCACAAACATACTAAATATTTTAATGGCTCACAGTTATGTGCTCATGTTGACTTCATTCACAGCAGGGTCACCATTGTGGCCCATTCCAAAACCAAACTGAGCTCATTTTTTATTCATTTTTACTTTGCTTATTATCTGGACTCCATCTGAAGCCGTAAATGAAGCAGCTTGTTGTATGTTCATGCTGTACTCACAGTAAGTCTGCAGCAGCTCCTCCTTGGTGGAGACGGTGAGCGAGCGGTCTTTGGCAGACAGCACCACCGCCAGGCAGACGTAGTGCTGCTCCGAGGACGTGGCCCGACGGACGACGGTCAGCAGCCGCACCGGGTGAGCCTGAGGAGCTGAGCTGAAACGCTCCACGCAGAACCAGGTGGAGTAACTCAGGCCTGACGGAGGAGGGAACAAACGCTCTCCTGATGGGGAAAAAGGGGAAGAAAATGTTGATCTTTGATTTTAAAAACTATGTAAACTGACACAAGAGAGGGGGTTTGAAACAATACATGTACATCTTGATACTGCAACACTGAACTGTGTAAAATACGTCACACACATTCTTGCCTTCAGGACTGCTGGTTTGTACGCCATATTGGGTTTCTATCATTTTTGCCCGTGAGATATTTTCATTTATTTACTGCGTGCCACAAAGATAATGTCATTTCTGGACAGACTGCATGTTTACTCTTGTTTTCTTGTTTTCAGCTACTTGATATTACATCCAAAGTGGAGCTGGAGAGGTCTACAGTTTCTACAGCTCTGGAAAAACGAGGAATGTAAATTTTATTCATGCATACAGCTGCTTGGCTTTATTAATGCAAACTTTGTTCTTGAATGTTGTGTTTACACTTTTCTTTTGAGGCGAAACGTCAGTAAACCCCTGTGTCGTCTTATCTCACCTCTACAAATTCTTTTTTTTTCCAGCCATTCTTTGTCTGGCTTATCGCTGTATTTTGCACAAGGTTGTAATCACTTAAGTTCAGTGTATTATCTCTGGCGGATAAACCAAACTAAATTATGTCAGTATTTATAAAAGATAGCTTCTCGTCAGATAAACCGCAGAGCAGCACATTGATGGATGGATTTAGAAAAAGGATTGCAAGGCTTTTGTGGCTACTAAATCTGCACAAATAAGACAGAAAAAGGGCATGCAATCCTCAAAGCATCTGCAAAGTAATAGCATTAATATTAATATCAATAATAAAAATAAAACTACTTTGCATGGAGTATATTGAAAACAATTAATGTTGTGGGTTTTTGCCATCAAGACGGAAACCTGGAATCTAAAGGTTTAAAGTTCAGAAAATAATTATTTTTTGTAGTTATGATTAGGACTGATGTTGGCCAAAAAAATAAAGTCAGTGAATGTAGAAAATCATATTAATGTGTAATATTTTCTACAGCCTGATTTTGAATAGCGCATTTTGTGTGCAGAGCTGTAGCAGTATGGGTATCTGACACTGCACAAAAAATACAAAAATAAAAAACATATCAGCATCATGACAAAAGCCTGACATTTAAAGGGTGAAAATACTAAAAATTATGAACATTTCATTTTTATGATTAGGATTAAAATCTGAACTCAATGAAAAATTATATATATATCTTTTCTTAACTTTTTATTTATTCAACATAAAAAGTAGAAGATAATATTAATGTTTAATATTTTTTAAAAGTTTGATTTTGAAAAGTGCATTTTGTGTGCAGAGCAATACGAGTGTGTGTTATATTAATATTACGGCTTTAAAAGAGAGAACTGTGCATCACCATGGGAAAGTATTTTAATATCAGAGTGGGATTTAACCACCAACCAACAGCCAGTTTCATATTTGTCACTTTGGCAGCCAGTTTGTCAGACAACAAGCTGTTAGTTGGCAAAATAACTTTTTTCTTGCCTCTGTGGTTTTCACACGTTGCTTCATTGTTTCAGAAATGATTGAGGTCTAAAAAAATATTTCCGAAAGAGTAAGAACAGATTGTGTTTGAAGCCTGCTGCACATCCCACCTGTTGTTAATCTTTACTGACTGAAACACACACACATGAAACACATTATCTCCATCTTTACACACTTTTTTCCTCTGCACACCTCACTCACTATACAACTCCAGCTTCTTGTTGTATTTGTGCACCGTCTTCATCATCACCGCCTTGTGTTTTCTCCAGTTCACCTGTCTTCATTCTCACTTTTTCTTCTTCTTGGGGCTTTTTTTAAAAAAACTTCTCTAGATTTATTTTTTCGTCTCATCCACAAAGATGTTTTCTGTTTTCATCATCTGTGTACGTGAAAGAAAAACTACAACAATGAAAAAAAAACCCAAAACAACCCAAACAGACCTGAAGGCAGAGATAAAATGAATCTGTGACGCTCTGGTTGATTTTCTGATCTGTAGCTTCATATAGTATTTATGAAGCACAGCCAGACTCCTCCTCCTCTCCTCTCCTCTCCTCTCCTCTTGCTCCTTCTCTCCTAGTTTCTTCTCTCTTTTGTCCTTCTCTTCTCTTTTGTATCCTTGTCTCCTCACCTCTCCTCATTTCTGCTCTTCTCTTTCTCCTCACTTTCTTCTCCTCCATCTGTATCTTCCTTTCCCTTCCTGTTTTTCCTTTCCTCTATCCTTGTCTTGTCTCCTCTCCTATTTTTTCTCTATCCCCTTGTTCTGTCCCGTATCCTACTCTCCTCTCCTGCTTTCCTCTATCCTTGTTTCCTATCTCCTCTCCTCTCTACTTCTACCCTTCTGATCTCCCTTCTCTCCTTTTGTCCTCTGTCACCTCCTTTTCCTTTCCTTTCCTCCCCTTCTGTCCTCTGTCATCTCTATTTCTTTTCCTTTCCTCTGTCCTCTCCTCCCCTCTATTAATCGACCCTCCTCTCCTCTCCTCCTCATACACTGCTATCATTTCTTCATCTGTTTACTTCTTCATCTGCTCCCTCTGCACTCCTCCACCCCACGCTCTCCTCCTCTTGTCTTCTCCAGCCAGTCAAACTATTTATAGACCTCGCTCTTTCCCTCCTGTCACTCACATCTTCCCTTTTTCTGTCCTTTTCATCTCTCATCTCCGTCTCCAACCCTCCTCGATTCATTTTTGTCTTTCTTCCATCTTTTGCTCCTCTTTCTTTCCCTCCATGCTTCTTATTGTCACTTTACCTCCCCACCTTCCTCACCTCGTTTATCTCAATCTCCTTCACCTCCTCCTTCCTCCCCATCTTGCTCCTATCTGGCCCATATCATTGGATGACATCATCATGAAGCTCATTCATCAAAATATCCTCAGTCTGCTCAGAGCTCAAAGCTCCTCCGTTGTATCAAACATCTACTGATACACAAAGAAGAATGATGTATTCCCTCGCTTTTGTCTTTGTTCCTGCAGCAGCTACTCTTAAGTTTCTCTTGCAACATTTTTTTTTCCTAATCTTTGACCCACGAGTCCAAAGTCAGCTCCGCAAATACGAAAAAATGTAATGTGAACTTGCATTAAGCTTGCATTTGTCCTCGGGTAAGGCCGAATACAAAAAATCAATCCCCGCTCCTCTGACTCAGAGCAGATGGTGGCGAACCAGCACGACACTGAACTCTGCAACTCCGGCCGATTTTAATTTGGTCCAGTCTGATGACCTGTTGAGTGACAGTCTGATCCCGAGGCACAGCGAGTCTGCAGAGCTGTGAGCGGTTAGTTCGCCGAGCTGCAGGACAACAAGGCTCAAAGACTCATTTCTGCCTTCAGTCTCTGGCGGCTCAATTGGACATAGTGTGACTTATTTTGATGAGACTCTGTAATGTTAGCTCCTTTTGAAAGTAGCAAAAACATTATTTTCCAAATTCTGCCCTGAAGGCTGACTTTATCATTTCTATATAAACACAGGGGCGTATTCACATTTGCAGCCGCTGCTGGCAACATGAATTTCTCATCACTTGCAATCTCTATCTGCCCCGTCTCAAGATCTGATTAAAAAAAGATGATATTACATCGCAAATACGCATTTTTTAGCCGAGTGCAGTTTGTCCTTTTTTTGCAATTTATGTTGCCTTTGTGCCAAAAGCATAGTGGGAAGAACAATAAGAGAGAGAAAAAGAAAACTAAAATTTCAGACTGTGAGCTGCAGGTCCTGACTGACAGGTGCAGAGGCACGCCTGCCATGACGATGTCTTCTCAATCACTGCTGATGATTGTAGGAGAGTCTGGGAGTGACCCCCTCATAAATGCACTTCATTCGCCATTAACTCTCTAAAAACAGAAATAATTTCACTGTATTTGCATGCTGCTGTTAGCACTGATCTGTGTGAGTTTGACTGTTTTTGCACAAAAGGCTCCTTTGACTTAAGCTTTGAAGTGAACGCAGAGCCAGTTAGTCTGGTTTGGTTCTGAACTGGTGTCCTTTGCTGCATGTTGTCCCTCCTCTCACTCTGTGTCTCTTCAAATGTCCTCTCAAATAAAGGCAAAACAGACCCCCCAAAAAAACTATTTTGCTATTTTGTCTATCTTGTCTTTTTTTTTGTTGTTTTTGTTTGCTTAAATATTTTGAGTTTTGGACATTTTTTTGGGGGGTGTTTTTATTTTTTTTTAAATATATTTTGAGTTATTTAATGTGTTTTTTTATAATTTGGAATTCTGGGGTGTTTTCAATTTTTTTAATGATTTTGAGAGGTGATTTTATTTTAAGATTTTTCTACATTGGGTCCTTTAACTTTCAACACCTCAAGTACATTTTCTCAATTATACTTACTTTTACTGAAGTACCATTTTCAATGCTTTTACTTGTAGAAGAGTATTTTCACAATGTGGTATTAGTATTTTTAGTTAAGTAAAAGATTGGAATACTTCCTAAACGTAAACTATGACAATGACAAACACTCACCTGTACCCATCCCGCTCAGCACTGCTCCGTCGCTGACACCGGAGGCGTTGGTGTTGTTGGTGGGAGCGTTGTGCGGCGCCAGGCTGGGCAGAAACAGGCACCTGCACGGGACGACAGAGGGCAGATAAACGAGTGTTATCTGGTGAAACAGCTGTAACGGACACAAAACGTGTTGTCAGCTTACATGTGCAGTCACTGTGAAACAGATTTGCTGCTGCAGTTTGGCTCCATCCCCGAGATTAACTATTAGAAAGACTCATCCGAGGCTACAAAGAGCAGTCTGGTAATTCAAGCGCTGGAGACACAAGAGCTTTGTGTTTTAATATGGAAATCTCAACTGCCTAACACTCAGGGATTAATTATGTATGAGAGCAGGGTGGAGGTAGGATGAAAGCATACATTCACGCCGGTTTATCAAAAGGAATCCGCTCGCACTGCAGCTCGGGTCAGTGCGAATACTACGACTATTAACTGATGATGACTGCAGGGAGATATGACATTTTAAAGGTTTAAAAGTCTCCAGTGAGCTTCGTGCTAACATGACGGACCTTTACTTTGTTTGATAAGTGACTGATTATCTGTGTGAACTGTCAAACTGATTTTCAAGGACGTCTGCAGCGGACAAAGACTGACAGTCACTCCACAAAATTACAGAGAATCTGACTCGTGAGTCGGCGTTGTGTTTTGCTGACTCACTGCCTCTCGGGGAAGGTGCTATTTTCTCCTCTCTAATCATCCTGAACCAGCATAAAGACACTGGAGCTCTGGGAAATGGACATTAAGATTTGGGGATAAAAATGAAACCTTTGGTAGCCTAATCGAATAATAAAATCAACTGTTTTTTAGTCCACTCGATACATGTTGTTGCAATAAAAATGACTGAAGTAAGATGAATACTTTATCTTATTAGATAAAACCAGACACTGGCAAAGCTTTTCCTAAATTTGCAGTTGAAAAAAGGTAATAAATCAGCATACTGCAAAATATTTAAATTCGCAATAATCTTGGCATCATTACCTAAGCATTGTGATAATATCCTATCGTTATTACATAGATTAAATTAATTGTTAATTAAAAGAATAACTGATAGTTGTAGTCCAACATATAATTTACTTACTACACGACCTTTTCAAAGCTCTCTATAACTTATGATGCAGGACAGACACACTGATTGAGTTCCAAATGATCTTTTTTTTTCGTTTGTTTTTCCTGTGGCTGGTAGTGATTCAATGACTTATTCAAGGACCCTTCTCAAGGTCCGTTCTCGATCCACAGAAAATGATTTGTCAACTTTTTTGAGAAATGTTAATGTCTTTTTCATTCTTTTCGGGGTTTTTTTTGTTTGTTTAAAAATGTTGAGCTTTGGAAGGTGTTTTTTTTATTTTTATTTTTTTTAATAAATGTGATTTTTTTTCAAGTGTTTTTTTCTTCTTTTTTTAAATATTCGGGGTTTTGGAGTGTTTTTAAAAAAATAAGTTTTAGGTTTTTAGTGCTTTTTTTAAAAGATTTTTCTACATTGGGTATGTTTTACTTTTAAAAAATACTGCAGGAAAGAGACACTGTTTGAGCCTGAAAATGACCTAATTCATTTTTTTCTTTTTGTTTTTCCACCTGGACAGGAAGGTCTGAGGTTAGGGTTATCTGCAGGACAGCGTCCCTGAAGCTGGCAGGGATTCAATGACTTATTCAAGGACCCTTCTCAAGGGCAGACACTCACCCAAAAACCCAGCAACACCACTCTACTGCTTAACAGTAACCACATTTGCTGTCTGTTTTCTCCCCATTAGTCATCACCTTGAGTAGATTAAAGAAAATAAAAAAACACTCCAGGGATTTTACCTGCTGGCTATGCTAATTTCTCTTTTTTCCAGTCAGAATGAGATGCATTTTTTTCCTCTTCCTCTCCACCTCCATACACCCACACTGGATGGTGGCCCTTGTGAGATGTCAGACTGTGTGTCTGAGTGTGTGTGTAAGTATGTTGTGCATGATATGAAGCGGAGATGTGCATGTGTGTGTGTGTAAGAGAAGAGAGTGCCTGTGTGTGATTCCTAATAGCAGCAGGGGCATCAATATTTCATGGTGACAGATGGGAGAGGAAGGAGGGGTATGGGTTTGTGAGGTGTGTGTGTGTGTGTGTGTGTGTGTGTGTGTGTGTGTGTCCTCTGTTTATGCTGAGGAGAAAGTGGGCCAGTGCCTCGTTGCCTGTGTGCTGCTGCTTCGCCGTGTTTTCAGGAGAAACTCCATGTTCTATTCTGAGGCGGCTGAGACAAGTCAAATGGGTTCTTCTCGGGGAAAAAGATTTAAAAAAAGAAAACAGGAAGGCTGAGAAATGATAGACCAGGAAAAATGGTCAGTGGGTGGGCGAGGGGTTTCTAAAAGTAGCGAGTCAAAAGGAAACTGATCGTAAAGATCTGAAGTTTTGACACTTGCAGAACTAATGAAATCTCTGGAGTTCACAGATGATTTTTTCTTTTGTCCAGCGTCTGAGTAGATAAAGCTGTAAACTCTGTGAGCACAGATATAAGTGCTCGGAGATGACGATTTTTTTTTTTCGTTTAGCCATGACAACATTAGATTTCACATCATGCTCCAGATTAGTGAATAATTAACAGGGATTTTGCCAACCAAACCAAAAACTCTTCAGCTAAATCACTAAACAGGTATTGCAACTGCATGGTAGACATTGTTTTGCGATCAAATTGCTTTACTAAAAACTTGGCAAAATCCAATTTAATTTTATACAAATGTTTATATACAATGCATTTTATTATTTTGATTATATTGTAATTCTATTCAGTTCTATTTTTATCATATTGAACTGACAATATGTTTTTTATACTATATATTTGTGTTGTTTTTGATACTAAGTATTTATTATATGTATCAATTTTTATATATTTTTTGGGTTTTTTTTGTTTATTTTATTGAGTGAATTGTATTTTCAGATTTTTATTATATAACATTGCCAGTTTTTTGTAACCATAAATTCTTCACAGATTTGTTTTTATTGAATTTGTTTTTATTTTATGTATCTATTTATTTTTTATGTTTATTATATAATGTTACTTTTTCCCCTCAGATTTCTATTATATCACACTGATTTTTGCACTTTTTACATCGTATTATCCAAGGAAAATGTTTGTTTTTTTCTTAATAAATTGATGCATTTTGTTCACATGTTTAATGTTCTAATGTCGTATCATTTTTTGCGACAGTATTTCTTAGTGTGACTGTTAAAAGGTTAAAAGCTTATAGGTGAATCACAACTCAACCTGTGAGCTCTTCACTCCTCACAGCTGCAGCGTCAGGCCAGCTCTGTTCTTCAAGACTGTTCCTGTTCTTTGCATAACAAATTCAAGCTTCTTCATTCTGGCCTTCTGTTTACGGCCCGTTGGTGCATAAAAAAAACATATAGAAATACTTTTGTACCTGCAGCTATTATTTATTATTTATCTGTTTTTATCTACTTATCTTTGTTTTATCCCGTCTAATGTGATGTCGTCTTCTTACACTACTTCTTATATTATTTTACTGACTTTCTAATTTTCTTAAACTGATTAATTTAGTTCTTTAACTGCCGTTTCAGATCTGCCAGCCGTTTTAGTGCTGTCATGTTGTTGACCTTTTGTATACACATGTTGTTCTTTTGCTCTTCGTTTGACTGTTTTAGTCCTTTCTCTGTTTGGCATGTTTGCTGATGTTTATTTTATTGTTCCACTTTGCACTTTGTAAACAACTATTTTTAAAGGTGCTATATAAATAAAGTTATTATTATTATTACTACGTGTTTTTATTATTTTTCTTTTAACGTCCCTATATCTGCATCGCTGTGACGCCCTTTTGTGGATTGCTAATTTCCCATCTGCATAACAAATTTCGCCCCGGGTACTAACAAAGAACTTTGAACCTTGAATTTAACAAACAAACAAACAAAACAGAAGCAGTACGAAGAGAAACTGCAGCACTATAAGGAGAGCATGACACTGAAGACGCAGAAAGGCACCCAAAATGATGGAGGGCGACACAAGTCAGCGGCTTAAGATATGCATCAGAAAACCTATGCCTGGAGCTATATATTTTATATGCAATCTACAGCCGGATGCTGCCTTATACCAAATTAAGATATGCCACTGTTTCATTTCCCAGGTCCGGACTGGCAGCAATTTTATCAATTTAATTTGGCACATCCCGCCTACTGCGCCTTGACAACATCCTCTGTCTGAAAGACAAATCTGGCACGTGTGCAATGAATGTCGGCTCTGGCGTGTCAGACGACGCCGTGCACTGTGGCTGCTGTGTGTTGCCCTTGAAAGTGCGTTTGTTATGGGACACACAAAAGATTTAGGGACACTGGAATTGAGGTCTTACAGACGAGTTAATTTAAAATTTAAAATTCATCCCATCTCTGCTTCAGTCTATGACACCATAATATATTCACACAGTCCCGATCAAACTCATGCTATGCTGGTCAGGTAATGAGAGGAAATAACCTTTGGCATTGTGCCGCTAAACTGACAGAAAACGTCTACGATGACCTTTTAGAAGACGTCCACCCTTCTCTTAAACCTGTCTACTCATGAATATTAATGAAGAATGTAACGCATCATGGACTGAAGTTTCTCCTAACAGTTGTTTACTGTGTGTCAGCGTAACATGTGTACATGTGAAGAAGTGTGTGTGTGTGTGTGTGTGTGTGTGTGTGTGTGTGTGTGTGTGTACTGCCAAGGTCACATCCCACATACCCTCCTCTCCACCGACCCCAACAATTCACTGTTCGGCAAACATAAAACACACACGACACACACACACGGGGCACAGGAGAGCCCGCCAGCAGCGGCAGCAGCACCCACAACGCACAGGGTGTCGTGTGACATAAAAGGCGGAAAATGAACCTATTTGTATGCGCCGCTCCACAACTGGAGGCGAATAACAGCCTCCTGCTGGGACAGTTGCAGGTGCTGCTCAGGGGTAAAAAAAAAACATACAAAAAAAAAAACCCACAACCTGTTAAATTGCACAGAGAAATAACATGCAGCACCCTGAGGTGTGTGCATGTGTGTGCATGTGTGTGTGTGTGTGCGCGCGTGTGTGTGTGTGTGTGCGCGCGTGTGTGCATGTGTGTGCATGTGTGTGCGTGTGTGTGTGTGTGTGTGCGTGTGTGTCACCGGCGAGAAAAATTGCTCCATTAAGAGAAAGATTTAGACAAAAAGTGGTTCACAGAAGAGTGACATCATCTGTTGCTGCAACAGCTTTTTAAAAGCATTGTTCTGAAGACTGGTCAACGCTTAGGGAGAAGATTAATAAAAATATAACAGCAGGGTTTAGACCCTCTTTGCATCTACTTATCATCATAGTTTTAGGGATAACTATTCTTTAAGTTCCTCAAAAAAGTATTTTTTATTTAAAAAAAATGGATAAAATTACTAGATGTAATGAATAGAAAAATTAAAGGTGTTGCTTGAAGTGAATACCGGCTCCCTGACACTTTGGGCCCCTGGGCCTGCGTCCACTACGCCTATTCAGTAATCCATCCATGCTGATGAGATGTTCTTCACTGATCTACCAGCGCAGCAGTTTGACATGCAGCATAATGCAGTGTGTGTAGTACTGACGGAGCAAAACCATGGGCAAAACGGGCAAAATCGAAGCAATTTATGCTTATTATTATCACTTCTATTTATTGGCTAAAAGTTTTGTTATCGGTATTATCGGTATGATGTCATAAGTCCCATTACCAGGCCGATAATTATCGTGAATCACTAGAAAAAATAGTTATTTTCACTGGCCTCCATGCTACTTTCAATTTCCAGCTTGTTCATGACATTAAATGCAACACACCACAAAAAAACAAAAAAAAGAAAAGAAAAAGTAAAAACAGACAGGTTTGTTCCTTCTTTCTTGTCTGCAGAGCCGTGTACAACACTCTGGTCTACTGGCAATGGGAAAGCAGTCTATCAACTATGTTTGATAGAGTTTCCCGCATTTAAAAAAAATACACATACCTGGGCTAATTTTGGTGAAATTAGAGTTTTACATTAATCAGGTGGACAAAGACATGACTGGAAGTAAAGAAGTAAAACTATATGCTATTGCAGAGTGTGAAGAGAATATGACCAGAACCTTTGAAACCTGTAAATATATATATATATATATATATATATATATATATAAATGACCACATTAGTAAGTGTTTTGAAGGTTTATTAATTTTCATGCCGACTTACCCGAAGCCCTCCAGTGAGGTGTCAAACTCCACAAACGCAGGCGTGACGGCCGATCCGTGCAGGCGTATGTCATGAGGCGTTGTCATGGAGACCAGGCACTTGACTCGGGTGAGGGGCACGGTGCTGCCCTCGGCGGAGCGCACGAGACTGCGGCTGATGCGATACTGGCCGTTGTCCTCCGCGGGCGTTGCGAAAACGCTGTCGGGACCGAAGCCCTCCATGGACATGGTCATACTGTCTGTGAAGCCAGAAAGGACAGAATTTTAATTTAGGATGAATTCAGCTCAATCCAACATTCAGAGGGGGACTCTGAATCTAGTTTGGCTGTGTAGAAAATGTGTTTTCTTTTATGAAAAGCTATAATTGGGCAACTCTGAAGAAAATTTAGATTCACTGTTGGGCGTTTTAACATCAAATTTATGTTCTGTGATCCAAAAGAAGAGACACAAATCACAGTCGGCTGCTGTGAAAATGACACCTCCTCTAGTTCTCTCTGAATGAAACCAAGAGCTTTTGAAGCAATACATGAATCACACAGGTTTCTCAACTGTTTTCTCCTCCATTTTTTTTTGAGCGTCCTCACACCTGACCTGTTTGATTCGGTTAAAACAAACTCAGGTCTGTTCGCACGGTTGGTCTGGCTCATTTTGGCTGGTGTGAAAGCTGTCAATCGAACCCCTACGTGGACCAAACTACCGGACAGAGACTGACTGAAAATGTGCGTCTCCATCCGCTTCCAAACGGACTCTGGTACGGTGCATTTTTTGGTCAACACAGACACACTTAACACAGGATTTTATGATAGCAGATTGAGATTTTAGAATGACTTGAAAAGCTAATAAATCCATCTGCTGGTGCTGAAATCTCTTCACAACCTTTTAATTGATCTGTAGAGTCATGGCTACATTTATAACCCATTTATGCTGATTTATTGGTAACAATGGAAACAGGTATGCACTTTAAAAAGCTATTAAAGCTGCTGTCTTTGTGTCCAACTTCATGTACATTGTCAGTTCATGAAGTCCACAAAGTCCTGCATCATTACTGTCTCTACTTTTAAGTCAGAAATGATAATATTTACACAGTTAAATAAACACTAAATAGGCTTAAAATCAGTTCATTGTGACAGCAAATTAAATATATAAATACAGAAGCATAACAGTGCTTCATAAACGTGTCAGACACCATAATTTGATTTCTCCTCGTGCATCCTGATGATTTCGGGTGACAATCGCCAAAACTTTCCAATCCACCCATCTTGGGTTTTGTAGCACCGATTTCAAAAGTAACTGAGTCTTTATACTGCATACATGACCTAGTTTAATGCAAATACCTTCTTTATATGAGTAAAATACTTCTTATACTGTTGAAATGTTGTATTTGTTTGGGATAAATCATGTGATGCATACATGAATATACATATCTGCAGCACTACAGATTCAGACTCTTTGAAAGAAGATTTAGATCAAGCCTGGACCGTCATTGTCCCCCGAGGACGAGAATCAACTCATCGGTTTAAGGAGCAGTATTTTACACTCTACCAAGAACAACATAACTGCTTGTTAAGAGCCAGCACACCCAGCAAAGACAAATTAAGGCAGGTACTGCAACACTGGCGGCTAATAAACCATCCTGGATTATCTTCTCACAGGCGGAGAAAGATGGCTCTGTGTGTTCACACAGTGGCGGCTTGTACAGAGCAGTAATTAGTCGGGACTTAATATCCATTCTCAGCTGGGAGGAGACACAATGAGCAATTAGGACATGCTGGGGAGCCTGCAAAATTACAAACATTAATGGTTGGTAATAGAAAACAATCCATTTAGTGTAGATTCACAGTGGAAAGCCAATCTTTGTTTAAACAGGGAGTTTACGCATAAACAGGATTAATCAGAGGCCAAGACGACTACTTTTAGGTTTTCTACAACCTGCTGCTTTGTTTAATTTTTAGGTTTAAATGTTTGTAGACATTCAAAGAGAGCCAGGCTGCTCCACTGACTTTACAATCATCCAAACCTCCCTGAAAACCGACAGAATCGTCCCCTTTTCGCCTCCAAGCCAGTGCTAGTAATTCAACCCGGCAATTAAATGGCAACTGAGAGCTCATCCTCTGCAATCACAGCCTATTCACCGCAGGATTCGTCCCCATGAGCTGGCAGACAGAGCGAAGAAAAGAGCAAAGGATTGATGGAATTTTTTAGCTTTAAGCAAAGAATAAAACTTTCTCCCAGGAGGGACTGCTATCACGAGGCAGATGGGAATGGCTCCCAAACGACATTATCATTTCAGAAATGCACTGGAGGACAGCTATGGACTAAACTCTTCAATTCTCAGCTGTTAAACACTGATAGGTTCAAATGTGAAGGGGTTCCAAAACTAAGTTGTTATTCTTTGCATGCATATTATACTAAATGTGTGTTCCCTAATCTATCAGTTTGTATACAATTTGCACTTCAATAGATAAAAAACCCATTTAAGCAGTTTTAGCATGTAAAATTTTCACCCTTTAAAATCTGAGCAAATTGGCTTGATTTCTTTTTTAAAAATCTGGGAAGAAGGCAATGAGCAACAAAAGAAAAACTACCCCAAAATTAGCAAGACATTAGTAAAAAGTACAAAAAATGACCTGAAATTAGGGGGGGAAAAGACAGACCTAAAAAAAAAACAGTGTTTAATTTTTTTTGTTAATGCTGTAACATATTTTCAAACATTGAATTATAAGCTATAAATATATTTTTTTCCCTTTTTTTCCTTTTTCCCCATAGCTTTTTGAAAATAACCTCCTAAATCTGCTTATTTATTTCAATTTGTGGAACATTTTTACCAAGTTGCTCGTTGCCTTTTCTCCCATGTTTCTTAAAGAAATTGCACCGATTTGCTCAAGTCTTAAAGGTTTAAATATCTGTGAAAAGTGTTTTGAAGCACCACAAGAAATGTGATGATGCTCCACGTTTAAAATCGTTAATGTGCACCATTAGACCTCAAAAAAGTGACTTTTTTTTCAAAGAAAACTTCTTTCTTTCTAGAATGCGCAACTGGGACTAACACATTTGCAATTTTGTTATGCTTAAATATTGACGATAAGGATCTTGAAACTGACCTTATTGTTTTTTGACTGCTTATACAAAAAATCCAACCTGTATTCGGCAATTTAGAAATAATTTTGGGGGTTGTTATGCAGCTACAACATGAGACAATTACTGGTAAAAAGTCAGTTTTCTTGTGTTAATGTGAAAGCAAATACTTTGGGTATGACATTGATAATAACAACAAACTTTTATAACCCTAGAAATGTAATTTGCAGTGGTCCGTGTTGTTATTGTAGACCACAGTGCGACCCGACCCTCAGTAAATCCTCTGTATTAAACATGATGGATAAATACCAGCAGAACAGCATTTCTCTGAGTCTCATTGCACAGTGACTATTATGAGCTCAAAACTAAGAGAGGAGGGTTGTTGTTGTCTTACTTCTCATCTCGGCGTCGTAGCTGAGAGAACTGGGTTTGTGAACCCGGTACTGCTTCAGTAGTTTCTTGTCCCAGGCGCCGCAGTTCAGAGGGTTTCCAAGACGTAAGAACTCCCTGGAGGCGAAGAAGACCAAGATGTCAATAATGAAAATATATGAATACAAAGAAAGACAAATCAAAAGGCAATATTACTGTTACTCTCTTGATTATTATTGTTGAACTTTGCATAATTACCATAACAACTTTCATTTGAGCGTAATTCACCATATTCAAATAAAATGAACTGTTTTTGGCCCTTGTCTACTTCATTACTTCATAAAAAACTCAAAATCTGCATCTCAACATCCGTCTCTATTAAACTTCTTTCAGTGGCTTTTAAAGGGACAGTTCAACCCCAAATAAAAACACATGATATTCCTCTTACAGGTAGTGATATTTATCTATCTAGATTGTTTTAGTGTGAGTAGTTAGTGTTGGAGATATCAGCTGTAGAGATGTCTGCCTACTCTCCAAAGCTATGTATATTCATTTTTTATTTAAATTTTGACTTTACTATAAAAAAAAAGCTGCAGGGAACTTGCTGTATTTTATGCTTACAGTTCAGTTTTGATTAAACATTTGATAAAGGCACTTAAACTAAGTTTTGTGCTGGTGTGTTGTGTTCAAAATTCTTGATATTGACAGAAAAAAAATCATTTTTATTGTAAATGCATATCAGTTTCAAATATCTTTTATCAGTCTCATCAACCACTACGAATGTTATCGTTCCCGAAAAAACCAATATCGGTCGACCCCTAGTTTCATTTTACATTTTTATTTACGGTTTCTAAGGTCTGCAGTGAGTGGGCTTGCAGGTTTTTCTATTCCCGGAGCGACAGTCAATCATAAACTTGTCTTCTATGTTCTCATGAAACTGTAAAGCACTCTGGATAAAAGCATCCATCTAAAAGTGTGCAGCATGTAAAGTCAGCAGTTACTTTAGAGGTTGGCTTCTTCGCCTCAACAGCTGTGCTTAACGGCACGTTTTAGTCTGTTTAAAAGTCAATGATGAGGTTGACTGGCATGTAAATGACTTGAATGCAAAGAGCCCGGCGATGTCGGTCGTCAGAGCGCTGAGCGAGCAGCTGGAGCCAGACAGCTCCAGAGCAACGACACAGAGACGGAAAGACTCAAGAGCTTAGCCGGGGCTGATGTTAGCAGAGCGGAGACAAAATGAGAAATAAATCAGGAGGAGGAGAAGGAATTATGACAGAAGACTGACAGCACACGAGTGAGGCAGACAGACAGACAGACGGGGAGGAGAGGAGGGTGGGAAACAGATTGACAGCTACAGATATGTTTACCTCCAGCACAATCACAGGGGAGCGAGAATATCAGCGACAGGATTTACATATAAAAGAGCCAACCATGTGCAATGCATGTCAAATACCTTTCCCTCGTTCCTCGACCCCGGTCGCCCATCTCACTTAACTAGCCAAGCGGGAAATGAGAATCACTGGTTTTAGTCTGCAAACATGGCCCTCTTTCACACACTGAAACCTGTCAGAGCAGATTACACTTCCCAAACGTCACTAACTAACCTCACTGTATAGCCACATCAATATGCAAACAGCAGCATATTAGCAGGTGGACAGTAGGAGTCAACAGATTATCGGCCTGGGTGATAATGGAGCCGATATTTGGCACTTTGCATTTGTATCTGTGTTTTGTTTTAATGATTACCGATAAAAATTAAATAATCAAGAACTGCAGAGAAAGTGTCAGCATGGGAGGAAGTTTTACTTTGTAAAACCTCAGGAAGCTATTTATAGTGTTACATTTTTTATTTATATTTTCACTTAAATTTCTAAAAAAAAAAAAAAAAAAAAGAAGGAAAAACAAGTTGTGGGGAACTTGCTGTGTTTGATGCTGAACATTTCCGTTTTGATTAAACATTTGTAAAAGCCATTTAAACAAAGGTTTTTTTGTTGGAGTTTGTTATTTTCCAAATTCTAAATATTAACAGAAAGATTTTCATTTTTATTTGTAAATGCATATCGGTTCCAAATATCGATTATCTGTCCCATGAACTACAAATAATCGGTATCGGCACTTAAAAACCAAGTAGTAACAAAGAATATTTTCTCAAGTACTGGACATAAACCCAGTTTTTGAGTATCTGTACTCATGTTTTTTGGGTAGTAAAAGTACTCCACTACCTTTGAAAGATGAATATTGCACTCTTGACTCCACTGCATTTCTATGAAGGCTCTTGTTGCTCATTAGAAGTTTGCAAATTATTATTTTTGTCTAAAATGCATAAGTCCATAGACTGTGATTGTGTAGTCCTGCACGTGTTTTGTTTTTGAAAAAGGTGTTCCCGTACTTGGCAATAACTCAAATCTGTATTAAAAGCTTTTGCGATAAATAATGATCTGTATCGTTTTAAATATTTGCTCCGCTGACCGTGCACTAACTACATCACGGCATGGCAAGGTAAGAAAGCATTTCTTTATTTCCAGATTAATATTAAGCAAAGTTGCCCGTGCATGTAGCAGTTGCATTTTTTGTGCTGTTTTTGGTCAAATGCCCATGAATTTGTCCTACAATACAATATTTTTACTCAGCATTTCACTTCAGCTGTGGCTTCACCAATGTGTTGAGATTTTTTTTAACACATCAGCATGTCTTACATTTGCACATTTCAAGGTTATGATTTCAATAGTTTGCTCATTTATGAATTTATACTGACTTCAATTCATTTCTCATGTGCCTGAAACATTCACTTTTATTGCAGTAATATTTGAAGCATCTATATTTTGACTCAAGTAACAGAGTTGTGTATTCTGTCCATCACTATATATTAGTGGGGCGATTCACCACATTACACCTGGCGGGTGATGTTAAATTCAGGGATAAAGTAAACCACATTAGATTAAATATATGTAAGCTCCAGTACCTGAGTGCCATGGGCTGCAGCGCCTGCGAGGCCAGCCTCTCAAACATCCTCTGCAGCGGAGGGTGCAGCGGATGGTCTTCATCGCCCAGAGCCTGACTGCAGCGCTGCAGCAGCCGCTGGTGGAGGCAAGCTTCACACAGAACCTGCTGGTTCCTCTCACTGTTCACCAGGAGCTGCAGGATGTTGGCCACAGCCAGCTGCAGGTCCAGAGCATGCTGGGAGAAAACAGCAGGAGGACTTAAGCTTGATTTACAGTTTGTCATTGTGTTGAAGTTAATCTCATTTTTTCAGCATTTACTTTACTTGAAGGGACAGTTCACCGGGGTTAGGATATATGGGCCTTTTTAAGTTTTTTAGTTGTTTTATGTCAACATAAATGTAATAGTTGGCCTTCAAATATTCAGTAAAATTTTTAAAAAATCTTAAATTTCTTACTCTGTAAACTGCAATGGAGGATTAGGGCCAAGTTAAAAAAAAGTTAGATTTCGAGAATAAACTCATAATATTATGGGAATAACAAAATTTCGACAATGAATTCAAAACATTACCAGATTAAAGTCAGAATTTTACAAGGAAAAAAGTCGTAATTTTATGAGAATAAAGTTGTAATATTATGAGGATAAAGTTGTAATTTTACGAGAAAAATGTCGTAATTTTACAAGAAAATGAATATTATATTAAGAATATTGAATTTCTGCGTGCACACAACACCTATAGAGAGGTACAAAGACACGATGTGCTGCTCTGAGAAGTAGGTTGCAAAATGAGTCTAAAAAGTCCAGTGCTGTTTATAAAACCTTTCGGTCAGGCAGGCCTTATGATGCCACTCAGTCTACACCACTGAAGTCGCTCCCCTGTTTGGGTCTTCATTTTTCCACCGCGGAGCTGGAAGCAGTGAACTGTCCCTTTAATTCTCTGTGAATCATTTCTCATGTCACTCTCCACAATAAACATCATATCATTATTGTTTTTAAGAAAAATGCACAACAAAAACTGTCTGTCTGGCTTTGACATGTTAAAAAAACACTGTCCAACAGACATAAAAAGCTACTTCCTGCCCTGCGTAACCTCTTCTCCCACTTCAACAGGAAATGCATGTTAGCACATTTCCTTCCCGAGCTTCCTCACCTCTGGCTGACTGTCGGAGCAGACGGAGGGCAGCAGGTCCAGGATGGCCAGGACGGCTCCCGGGTGGATGACCACCATGTCAGACGATGACGAGGAGGAAACGGGGTGGGAGGCGTTGGCTAAGTGGAGCTTCAGGTCAGTCAAAGCTTTGACTGGGGCGGGAGGACCAGACGTACCGTAGTAGCCTTGTCTGGGAGCACAGGGAGAGGGGAAGTCACATTTAGTTAAGACCAGTTCAGTTAAGCCAAAGTTAGTCTCAAATCTTTGACAGGTGTGCCATTAAAGGCTATTTCTCAAACTGGACCCTTTTTTTCTCATGTTTTTATATCTGAGTGAATAATGGAGAAATCAATTTTTGAAAATGGTCCAAATCTGATCGAGAGCGTTGCAGCAGGAAGCTGCAAATAAGGCTCTAATGTCACGCCCTCAGTTTACATCCACCAAAGTGCTTGTTTTCGCCGCTGACCGGCTCACGTTGTTATTATGAGTGTTTGACAACTTAAGGATCCCTACACAGATAGACATTTTTGTTTATCTGTGAGAGTTTTGTTTCACTAAAATTGTTTCAACAAACCAATCAGAGTCCGAGGGGAACAAAATAAAACTTATTATCAGATCTTGGTTTGTTTTTTACTGTTACAACAATCACCAGCTCTGGTTTGGTTGAAATAAACTCTTAATTTAACTAGTGAGATGTGAAAATATGCTGGCTCTATACACCCTAAAATCAAATCAAGTTTATTGAAATAGCACTTTTAAAAAGAACCGCAGTTAAAACAAACGGCCCACAAACAGATAACATTTAAATAGGCTAAACAACCTGCAACAACAACTGCTGTCGCTCAATAAAGTTTTTGTCTCCATTAGTCATTTAGGCATAAAAACATCGGAAAAGAGGACCCAGTTTGAAAAAGTTATCCTGTAAGTGCTTTCTAAAAAACAACGTTCACAACAAAGGTGATGGAAATGGGTCAAATTAAAAAGATTTTTTTTTTTTGGCAGTGAGAAGAAACAATAATAATGTTTTTGTGTTTAGCATTTTGTTGTGCCACAGGAAAAACCTTGCTGATCTCTGTTAATATGTTAATAAGAATATGCTGATTAAGGCAACACAAAATTATCCCAATTCCAGTTCAATCTGAGGTGGGATTTTAACACTTGCCACTAGTGTGTTTACTCTCGCAGCCCCGAGCATTATTTAAAGGCCCTACTTCACTGTAAAATATGTAACTGGCTCATGGAAATAGGGAATGCGGCTGCTAAATATTCAGATTTTAGAGCTACAGTGTCTCCCCAAAAAATAAACTTTGTCTTGTAGCTCAGTGGAAACATTCATATCAAGAGGACGGAAATAATGACATCACTGGATCAATGTCAGTACTGAATCTAACTCTTTTTAGTATGACTCAGCGATCCTCACGCTTCGGAGATCAAGGTGTCAGTTGAGCCCTCCTCCTGTGCGGCGAGCAGCAGCTCTGCTGGGGCCTGCGGCCGGGCAATTAGACAAATAGGCCTGTTGCTGCGATGCAAATTACAGAGCGGCAGATCCCCCCTCAGGAGAGACGCGGAGCAGGAAAAGGCTGGAGTCAGCAGAAAGTGCCGGAGGGGTTGGACGTGGGGCAGGAAACTAACTGGGCTGTTCATGTTCACAGCGGCTGGAAGGGGCGCTTTAAGAGTTTTTGAGTAAAACTGGAATTGTTTAATTATTTTCTGCAAGAAGTTACCAGAAACAGACTCAGCTGACTTGTGATTGGCTTGTTTTGGGCTACATAAGAAGCTTAATATGTATTTTAACGAGGTGGTAAAAGCTTGCACAAGCAAATTAAAAAGGGTCCAAATTCGATATAACAAAGTAAATGTATATGCAGCAAATGTGCACGGACACAAAAGATAATAGAAAAAAAAGAAAAAAATATCAAAATCACAACAGAAAATTATCACACCCTGTTTTTTGCTGATTATTTCCCAAAACATTATAGAATTGTCCTTTTACAAATTTACACAATTTGTGTGCTGATGCTTGTCAATTAAACTGCAAATTTAAGGTTTTCAGCGCAAATTAAACTTCACAATTATATATCCAAAGGTTTTTCCAAGAATCTAATAGTTTTTTTGTGTTTTCTGGTGTTGTCAAGAAGCTTTTTTTTTTTTTTTTACATTTTTTCAGCAATCAATAGTCTTTTTAGTCTGCATTTCAGTTGTTTTTTGAGTATAATATTTTCGCACATTTCCAGCAGAAACATCTACATACTAAAGACCTGCTTAGATTTAGTGTAAACTATTGATATACTATCATTATTTTTATTGTTGATCAATAAATCTTGATAAATTTCTCAAATCTTCAAATGGTTTTTGAAACGTAAAGAAATGTGAAGTTGTAACGTATCCACTGCATAGTGACATACAAATGTAACACATCCGTGGGTTACAAAAATGGTAACATTTTTCTTAAGACTGAGATGAGATTCAGCCATTTTGCAGATTTAGCTTTGATGGAGATCTTTACGAAAAGTGTCTAAAAATGTGTTTCCGCACGTGTTTTTGCGCATGGACTTTCTGTAGTTTTAGACAGTTCATTGTGGACATAGTCTAAGGCATCAGTGGTGGAAATATCCTGAAGAGCCTGGGTTTATTCTTTAGCCTGTTACAAACATGGAAATTACAACACTGATTGATGCAATTTGCACATCACAAACAGCTGCCATGTTCTTCGACGAAAAACTCATTGCACAAAATATTTCAAAGCTGCTGCGCATCATCTGGATAAAGATTAAATCACAGGTGATGTTTTCATTTGAATCAAACCAGGCAAAGACTGAGCAGTTAGCATCTTGCTTTCCTCACGTCTTATGTGTTGTGAGATAAATCTGAGCGCAGAAAACTGTTTACCAATCCTCATAAAATCCTGTGACAATCACAGAACCTTTTACGTTGCTGAATGATGGCTGTAAGGCAGGAATAGTGTTTTTAAAAAAGCAATTAGGTGCACAAAGAGGAGCTCATGGTGAAGAACACAAACAAGGACGAGGGCCTTATCATCTCTAATTGTCAAATTAGTCCACCTCATGAATATGCAGCCTTGGAGCGGATCCAAACAGACAGAAGGGGAAGCCACTGAGAGGAGACCCCCAGTTTCACCTTGACAGTCTCACAGCGCACTAAAGTAGGCTACATTTAAAACCTCCCGACTGCTTTTTCTTTTGTTATTGGAATTCAAAGAGCAGCAGAGTCTGGGTTTAGGTGGAGGGGGCGACTTCAGCTGAGAGAGGAGAAGAAAAGGAGCAGCAGAGTGAGGGGAAATGTGATGAGAGGAAAAATGCTGCTTCAGACAGGCAGGCGGGTTTCCATTAACCCTCAAAATGTGCCAACTGAAATTGCGAATGTGAAATATGCTTAATGGAAACACGTCAATTTTGAAAAAAGTCTTTACGCTCACATGAGGTGGTATTTCAGGCAATTTGAAAAAGCCATATTTAGCAAAACTGTAATGGAAACACTTTTTTTTACCTTCTTTTCTAGGTCACATGATGCTATTTCTATGTGCTTGTCAGTAGGAACTGACTCCTATGATGCAGCAGGAGCTACAAGAGCTGTTATTGCATCACATAACTCTGAGAAAGTTATGAGCAGATCTTCTGAAAGCTTTGAATCCACAATTTCGCTGTGAAATCGTGGAATATCAGCTCCCACAAATCCCTCATTCGTGGCCGCTCCCACGTATAAGGGGCTCGCCTTTCCATTATGGCTCGCAACACGTCTGCATTTCTTTCAATTGTAAATAATGTCGGCTAGTGCAGTGGCTGCAATAGAAATAAACCTGCTAATGCTTTGAACACCATCCCTCATTGGAAACGCAGTCGTCTCGACATCTCATTAATTGAGATTGATGTATAAGTTGTGTAAAGTTTTTGGGTTTTTTACATGTTCAAAATAAAATAAAATAAAATAAAATTCAAACAGGTGCTATCTGATTTTTTTGGAGATCATCTCATCGATGAGTTGACTCATTGTCTCAGCTCTTATTTTTCTTGTTATTTGAATCTTTGCTGTTTGGACTGTTGGTTAGACAAAAAAAATGTTAGAAAATTGAGCTCTGTGACACAATGATGGGCTGTTTTCATTACCTTTTAGCATTTTATAAATAAATGACAACTAAATCATTCAAAAATATAAACAATATATAATTAAAATTAAACTAAAGGTAAACTTTAAATGCTGTAAAATGTCTGTTTCTTCTCTGTAAATAATGGAAAGCAGTAAAACAGTATCTTGGTAAACTGACATGATTTGCTAAAAGATTCAGGTGAAAGTTAGAAGAGTTTGTGATCATTTTGGCCTCTAGTGGGCACTCATAGTGTCGACTAGAAGTGAGGAGAAATGGAGAAGAAGGGATGAGGGTGAGAAAAGTGGCAGAGCGCTGTAGCTACCTCTTCCTGGCGAGTGCTGGCGTGCCCCACGGCGAGGGCAGCGAGGTCTCATGAGTCAGGCAGGGAGGCACCTGCTCCGCACGACTGCATGGCAGCACACACACACACACACACACACACACACACACACACACACACACACACACACACACACACACACACACACACACATTCAGACATACACATGCACATACACACACATAAATCACACCCATGTGCACACACACACCCACACACACATGCAGCCGCGCAGATGGACCAGGCCGAGGATGAACAGCCAGACAGCACCAGAGGTTAGAGGAAGAGAAAGAGGTGGAGAGAAAAGAGAAGAAGGGAAGAAGCTGTTAGTGGAAAGCTGGAAGGAGAAACAGGATCAGAGCTACAGCTGGAGCACATGCATGACGACAGCTCGAGCTACTCATGAGCCGGGCACCGAGCGACGTCACCATCACCAAGGACTTTAATACAGCTGGCAGGCGTTAAAATCCAGAGTTTAAAACTTTCAGCAAATGCAGTCAGAAACTTCTCCGCTCCAGGTGATGCAAACAAGCACAGAAGAAGAGGACTGATGATTCTGCAGTCTGTTTTTCTGCAGTCATAGGCGTAGATTTTGGAGGGACACGGGAAAAACGTCGCCCTCAATTGTTCGTTGATAGAGAATTTTTGGTGGAACAAGAGTTAGGTCAGTGCCAGGCCTTTAAGAAGCCTCGAGGTCAGATATTTGTCCCTCACACCTTTCCTTATCTTGGTCTCAGCGTCTCTTCTTGTGGACGTGCAGGGTGAGCAAACTTTGTTGGTTCAAACTTAAGGACCAATATAGTCTTCTTTCACTTATTGATGTATGCAAAGTAACCTTATTTTGGAACATGAAGTGTCTTCCTAGGGAGGACTGTTGTGGTGAAGTACCAGCCTCAGATAAGGACACCTTCATAATCTCTGCACTCTGTATCTTCCACTGTGATTCTCCTCGACTGCGTCTTTATTAAATACTGTGTGTAATTCATCAAAGTCTCCTGAGTTCTTCAGTCACTGAATCACCAGTTCACAACATTTTTTCCCGCATAACACGTGCATTATCCCCCTGGGTAAAAACATGAAAGTAGCAGGAGACTTTTATTTTGACAAACGCGAGAGCACGACTCATTGACACAGAAACGTCTCCAGTAAAGTAGATTTTGGTACAATGCAACCTCACAAGCGATGGTTGCAATGTGCCATAAAATGAAACCAAGATGAAGAAACTATGCAAAGCTAAAGCACAAAGTACCACGACATTTCCAAGAGGATTTTTAAAGAAAAGTGGATATGGCACTTTAGGCGGGGCAACTATACACGAAGGGCTGGGGACAATAAATCGATTTTATCAATTAATTTGAATTTGTGGTTCAGGGCAATTTTTAAAAATGCAAATCTCAATTTTCGCCTCCGCCATACATTCCCAAAAAAGAAACACACTGATCATTCATTTGGAACTGGTTTTGGTTTTGTAGCATCAGATCTCAAACAGACCACAGTGTTTATTTAAAGGCTGTTGTAACTAAAGGCAGCAGCGCGCCCACTTTGTTTCAACAAGTCAAAGAGAGACAGCAGCCGAGGGGGACAATGTGTCTCACTCAGAGATGCTCAGGACCGCATCAGCCCACAAATAGCCCGTAAAAAGCAGCCGACATTAGTGGAAGCATTTTCCCGCCGTGTCCCGTATGACAGGACAGCGACCCTCTGCAAATCTGCAGCGTTTCCCTAAAATGTTAACGAGACTAGAGCGTAGGACGGCAAAGTACACGGTATCTTTCCCCTTAGGAGGTAGAAGCAAACTTGCCAACCCGCCCGATTTTCCTAGGACAAGGTCTGTTTTTTCCGGCCCTCTCCCGGTGCCCTCCCTGCATCCCATTTCTCCCGTATTTTTCATGATTTAGACCCCCCGTCCACACACATAATCTCCACAGAGATCCAGGGGTAACGTCAGCCCCAATACACGAACAAGGGAAATTTGACGGAACAGTAATTAGCTTTTTTCTTTTTTTTCTCTAGACATTTTACTCCAGCTTTCTTTTTTTTTTAATCTAAATCTACTTTTTTTGCAGTTTTTTGAACATTTCTTACCAAGTCTCTCATTGCCTTCTTCCCCATGTTTTTAAAAGAAATTGCACCAAATGCATCTTAAAACAGTACAACACGTATGTCGCTCCAGGTTTCAAAGGGTTAAGAGCTCCAACATATTAGAAAAACACGAGGTTCTTGATCTACTGCAGAAATGTTCTTCAGGAACATGTGGTGGCAATCTGCTGAACTAAAAGGCTCCTCCACTTTCTCTCACATCAAGAACTCACTGACCCCGCTGTCATATAGAAACTCATTAAACTGCTGAATTATTTAACCACCAACAGTAAATGAATAACTTGTTGACAACAATCGTTATTCATTTATCAGCTCAGTGGTCGGACCACAGACAAAGAGATGCATTTGAACCTTCTGGCCTGATTTATGGTGCAATATATGCATCACTGACAGGCTCCTAACTCACATAAAACACAAAATATCGGCTGGCTTTTGTGTGAGCAGAGGAAACTGTCGATGGTCGTATTTTGGCATTTGGCTCCATGATAGCGCTACATTAGAAACAGTATGGGATTTATTCTCTGCAGAAGAGAATCAAACACTTTCACTAATAAAATCTGAGGGTTTCTGTGATCTACTGACCTGTCAAACGAGTCGGTGGCCATCTTGTACAGGTAGATGAAGAGCTTGCTGCAGTGTTTGAGCGTGGGACAGACGCTGTCTCCTGCGCAGCCTCCAGGGGCAGCCTCGTCCTCCAGCAGCCTCTGGAAAGGCTGAGCGTTGGAGGGGAACACGCTGGTGGGACCCAGCTTCTTAGTGTCTGAGAAGCAGCCCAGCAGCCTGGAGGAGAGAGCACAAAGTGGTTAACATGGAAAAGATTAATTACACAACATAATAATACAGCAAGAAACATAAAGAAGCACTGCCTAAATTCTGCCTTTGTTTGCTTCCTGTTTTCCTGTTGAGTGTTTTTCACATCGAGGTACAGTCACAAAAACTTGAGTCATTTCTGAAGTCCATTTTGGCAGAGCAGTGGTGCTCAAAACCTAAAAAGAAATCAGCTGAAGTAATTTGATCCTTTTTCGAAATGCAGATCTAGAACAAATTGACTACTTGTTGGGTTTTGCTTGCAGCCAATCATTTAAAGTATACTTCAATTTGATAAAATGCAACTGGCTCACGACAGCAGCAGCTACAACAGTTACAGTCTGTGGCGTGGTGAGTTCAGCGTGCTGAGACGCCACCAAAATAACTGAATGTAAAGCCATACTACACGCCTTTAGTTGAGACAGAAAGGTACTGTAGTACTGTAATGGTTTTGGTATCACTGTAAGGGTATTGTTATTGAATTATTAAGTTTGCTTTCACTCTCCCCTTCAGCAGCTGCTCCTCTAATTCATCAATTACTGATCTGATGATTAGCTTTGATCGGACCGACTGATTAATTATCCACCTGCGAGTAAAGACTCCACAAACTGCTGCTGAGGAAAGATCTCATGAAGAGTCCTGCCTGCACTGCGCTCACAGCCACGCCAAATGTTCAAATTTAGAGAGGGGACACAGAATGATACAAAGGGACACACGTTGATAAAAAAAGAAAAACAGAAGTTTGACTGTCGCAAAGACAGCCGGATTGCTTTCTGGGGTTTTTTCTGTTTGCTTTCTGCAACTTTCTTACAGCTATCAGCAACAAAGGACACGCTGCATTTTGTTTTTCCACAGTTTGGTTGTTCCACCATCCTCCATTCCTGCCTCTGGCAATAGTGACTGTTGATAACTTTCACTGATACTCTCGGGGCAAATAAAACCTCGACCCTCTTCCTGTTATGGTTGCGCAGTTGTTGATTCACTTCCTTTGTGCCGAAAATCAAGTCTTTTACTATTCCAGGAGATCGGATGCAGTGGCAGACAGAATTGCATAAAGCCAGGCTTATAGGAACCAATCTAAAGACTAATCGTTACATTTTTACAAATATTTTGACATTATACTGTGAATCAACATTTACTTCATAATGTCAAGTTAAAGAGAAAAAAAATGTCTATTTCCACTTGGAGAAAACAGACTAAGAAAAGTGACACGAGGGCCTCAGGTGTCACTGGTTCTATGTGAACAGATCTTACCTCACAGCATCAGCCAGCTTCTCATACTGGATCTCCGTGCGAAAGAAGTGTGAGTTGGCGGGTTCGTAGCGCATGGCAGCGGTCAGCGTGCAGAAGACGGTGTGCAGAAGCTCAAAGACCTGGTTCTGGTTGATGCGCTCCCAGCCGTGTCGCGGCGGCTGACACAGCGAGCGCTCCATGGCCACCAGCAGAGAGGTGACGTAGACGAAACCGCCCACTTTTCGGAACACCGTGCGTGTGCGGTGGCTCTCACGCAGCACCGCCAACAAAGCCTGAAGAGGAGAGGAACAGAGTATTGATTTATTTAATTAATTTAATTATTTATGTCACTAAAATAATGAGCTGTTTACAAATACATAAAAGATATTTAATGACAGGAAGAAAATGTTGTTTTATATTTGTTGTCAAAAAATTTATTTTGTAGATGTCACACTGTGTTTCACTTTCACTGCGCCTTTTTTTTTTTTGACATTTTGTGAATTTAGTATTTTAAATCTGTTTCCAACTGAGGTTTTTTTTTAACTTAAAAGTAGTGTGTAATGCATTGATAAATCTTTCTTAAATGAATTGCTGTTATACTGTATGCTGTCTGAAACAGGTCTCTGTTGAAAATGAAACCTCTTGTCTAACTGAGATTACGCGTATAAATAAGGGTTAAATAAATAAATTTAGTTTCACACATTTTAACCAGATACCCGATGTTATTAGGTAGCTGGTTACAGTAAAAAATCTCTGAATCCGATCTTCTCTGCACAACAGTTAATCTGGAAAATGATGAAAAGTTTAAAAAGACCAAAAAAAAGTAAAATGGCCACAGAAACCAGATCGTCATTGTCTGTCATCTTTTTTCTTTACATTTGGTGTTGTGCACCTGAAAAACCTGGAAATCGGAAGTCTGAAATTTCAATGGGAAATTCCAAAAACTGTTAGTTTCCCTCTTCCAGGTTTAAAAAAGAAAAAAAATCTTTTAATAATGGTGTTATTTACAATCTTGCCCTTCTGGAGTCTCCTCCATAGCTCTGAAATTACTTTAAGCCCTGAGTTTGTCCTTTAGGCACTCATAAAAACTTTCAATAAATCATCTTTCAAATGCCTTTTGAATCTGTAACATAGAGCTCTCTGAATCAGTTTTTACATACTTTTTTCGTCTTTTTATATACATTTTTAACATCTCTTACTTATTTTACATTCATTCTGGTACTCAGTTATTCTCTCCCATGTTGAGATTTCATGTCATTTGGGTTTTTTTTTCCTCATTCAATCTTATCTCAACTCATCTTCCTCTCATTCTTCTGCGGTGCAACATATTTATGAGCCCCTCAGGGTTAGTTTTTCTCACTGCAGTCACTGGATTTTTTTTTGTATATTTTCATGGTGTGCAAGTAACCTAAACTGAAACATCAAACTGTAACCCAGATAAGAGTTTGGGGACCTAAAAAAACAGCCTGAGAGCATAAAGTGAGTGTGACAGGTAAAGTTTTTAATTAGCAGCTGAAAATGTGGAGAAAACGTGGAGGATCGGCAGCAGATGAAGCTTTGAGTGATACATGTGAAGTTCAGTGCAGGCTCATGTCATGCAGAACAGGGCTAAGTACCACGAGGGGCATTTTAATTTTTAACTATTTCAATCCTGCTCCTGAAGGAAAGTCTTCCGAACTGTTTTTTGTTGAAAAATATATACTGTATGACAGAATATTTTTTTTCAAACACAATCAGTATGTTATCAGCATTTGGGTAAAGAGAAATGCTGAGAACCAGCCTGATTCATTTTGCAAAACGTACAAATGAGTATTAAAAAAATTCTGTAGTGATTTTTTCAGCACAATGGTGATTTTTTTAAGGTATTTGATTGAACAGCAGAGCTAAAAACAAGACACGTCTGTCTGATTATCTTAAACAATTGGTCCAAAATAAATAAATAAATAAATAATTAGAGCTTAAAACTTTGGCAGCTTTGGTAAAAGCTACAAAAATGACCTTGATTTCAAGTTATTTTGTTAAAAAATGAATAAAATAAAAATTCTAGGGTCGATGATGAACCTTCCAGCTCAAGAATCCTAAATACTTGGACCTAAAATTGACAAAATCATGATTATATCGTTACCACCATATAAACTGATACCCACTGACTTTTAGTTTAGACAGTTTCATTATCCAACAAAATAACTGGGATGGTTTCAGAAGGTTTCAGAAGTTCTGGTATTGTGACTTCAAATATAGTAGTAACAGTAAATTATTTCAGTCCTTACTAATAATTGGATTTTTTTTTTAAAGAAGGCAAATAATAATAAATAAATAACAATTAAGCATTGAATAAAAAGGAGAACAAAAAAATATTGACTGACATGATGTAGGCTGAAGCTAAAGCTTAATATGCCAACTCATATTATTACACAGCACATTCTCAAGAGTAACCCTTTCACTACTGGGTCAGCCTTTAGAATATATATATGTATGATATAATAATGGACCCCAGTTGAGCTGGAGAGTGAATAAAAGGGAAGTACAAACAGTGATGTGCTGCGCCACTGAGCCAGCTGTTTCCTAAATACTGACAGACTCAGCACAATGATTTTTGTTTTTTTAAACCAATCACAGGATGTTGCATACTTCCTCTTCCTGCTGGGAAATTACCAGCAGGCTGCGTCTACGTGCTGGTGAAATACAGTTTAGGGTGTTAACTTTACCAGCCATGTGGAGGCCTTGAGGATTAGATGCAACATATCAGTGTTGCCCTCCGGAGAGATTACGGGGTTAAATGTGAATTTTCACAAGGCTAATCAGCTTAATATTGAGATCTATTTGTGTGTCTGCAGTGTGTTACTGTCGACGGTACATAAACCCAGATGACGAGCAAGGAAAAAATTATTATTCTCAAACTGGATTAGATATAATTTCTTTGCAGTATCTGAGCTTTTTTTTTTTTTTTTTTTGAGGGTGATAATTAAAATCCCTGATTAGTGACATCGGGGCAAAATGCTGCCGGGTTAATCCGGCCAAAGCCTTCAGAAGGCGTGAGAATTACTTCGTCTGAAGAAGCAGAATTTAAAAATGCAATTACGCTCCAGAAAATGAGCCGTTATCCTCTCATCGCGCGTGTGTGTGAGTGTGTGTGTGCGTATGTGTTCATGTGCACCTTACACTTAGTGCCCCAGGTTTAAAGAAATTATTGTATGCAAGGCTTCAAATGCATATTGATTTTTTAAAATTACAGACTTTTCCTTTCCTCCATTTTCTCACTGACACTGAAAGGTTTGTGGGTGCTGACTACATTTTTCTGAACTCCTCTTGCAGGATCCCTACAGCTTAAAGCAAATGAAATTTTATACTTTAAAAAAAAAAAAATTGTGCCACTTGATATAGTATTTGAGACCAGTTTTACAATAACCAAAACTGAAAAAAATTAAATAAAAAAACATGATCCATAAACCAACTTCCTTTTTTACATAGAGTTGAAAACAATTTTGCCCCAAAATTTATTTTAACATAAAATATTACATTTTTGGGATCTGGTTAGAACTGGGAAATACCTAGCATTTATTGGTGAGTTTTATCACTGATGTTGTGTGTCTTACTCTCTTAATCTGGGATTATTCCAACCCTTAAACACCCACCATGAAGAGTTAAGAAGAGGGATTTGGTAAATTATTTTAAAAAATTAAATAAAATAAAAATGTTTCCAATCATTTTGAGATTTTACTATGCAATGTCAAAAAAAAAAACAATCCTACTTTCAATGTCTTTGCATTTTTAAGACTTTTGAACGATTTATTTAAGACGCTTTAATACCAATTAAGGCCTTATTTTTAATTCAATAAATTCAGCACCTTTAAAGACTTTAAAGACACACTGGAACCCTGTCTTAGCTACAATCCAGTTCATCAAGATACAATAAAAACTAATTGTACTTTTTTTTTGTTCAGAGACAATTTTTAAAGATAAGACTGTAAGACAGTGTAATACAACATACTTACCCGCAGTATGTCAGTTTTCAGCTGCAGTTCACTGGACGGTGCGGAGTGCATGAGGCCCAGCAGCGTTCCCATGTCGTCATCTCCGCTGGGCGATAGGACGAGCTGCTGGATGATGAGCAGGGCGTGTTCCCGACACTGACGGTACTTCACGATGTTGTGGACGCAGCGAGCGCCACCAAACTCCCTGAACAGAGCTGGAAGACAGAAACAAAAGAGGAACAGATATTAAGTCTTTGCACATCGTAAAGGGCTAGTTTTTAATAGTATTTGCAAATCGCAGTAGTGCTCCATGGTCACAAAATGTCAAAAAATAGTCACTGTGTGGGGCTCTGCAAAAGCCCTGCTTTGTGTGTGTGTCTGTGAAAGGCAGACAGACATAGAAGAGAGCGGGAGAGACAAAACTCCAGTGTCTTAAAAAAAATAACAAAACAATTTATACTCGATGCTCATGATATAGTCATTTCATACAACACACATAACCTATGCTGTCTAACTAACTAAAGTCAGATGCTCCAACCACAAAATATTCTGCATTTTAAATGCATTGATATATTTAAAAAAATGTTTTAGTGCATGGAAGATTTTTGGGATGGACAGTGGAGACGTTTATTACGCTGCAGGAAAGGTTAAGGAAGTGTCCATGGACATTTTTTAAAACATTCTCACACATATTTTGCTGTAAATCTCCTTTAAAACCTCCATTATAACGGTCTGATGTTTATAGCTGAAATCATCAAAGCTAAAAACCTTTAGTCTCCTTTAAATATTTCATCACATGACTGTTGTAAAGGTAATCGACATTAACGATTAAAAATTAGTTCCTTGTGATTTTGGCGATCTTATCTGACGAACCTAAATTTAAAAATTCTATCTGTTTGCTGATGCCCCTGAACTTTTCCTGCTGCGTTCTTGTCATCTGTGTGACGCACAGAATTTCACTCTACTGCTTAGCACTAATTGCCTCTCGAGATAAGACTGCCATCCGAGAGCCTCGTGCACAGAATGAAATGTAATCAATGTGTCGGAGAGGAGGCCCACAAACACACATATCATCCCGTTTCTCTGACGAAAGCAACCAGTCACCATCAAGGTCGAAGAGAGCTGTCGGTGTGCTGCCTGCTGGTTATCTTTGTGACTCACTGCATTTCTATAGCTGACTGAGACACACACACACGCACACGCGCAGGCGCACACACACACACACACACACACACACACACACACACACACACACACACACACAGGGTCAATAAGAGATGGAGAGATTCAAAAGGAGAGGGAGATTTAAGGAAACGTAACAAGATACTTTATTGATCCCCAGAGGAAAATTCCCTTTTCCCTTCACCTTAACAAAGAGGTCAGAGGTCAGGGGTCAGTAGCTCTGGATTTGGTGGTGGGAAATAAGTGTCTTGCTCAAGGACACTTCAGTAAGGTTGATACATGTAGACACAAACGGGCATTTTTTTCACATTCAAGGTTAAATCTTCAGGCCAAAAAGTGCAATTTGTGTACCGTCAGTAATTCTGACAGTGTGTGTCCTTCAGTGGTCCAGCTCAACATCCTGCTTTAAACAAGCCTCCTGCAGCTGCACGGTGGCTTTGTGTTTGGTTTAAATGGCCTGTAATCCAGCGTACTGTACTTTTAGACGAGAGGACGAATAATGCAAGATGCAAGGTGCAAAATGTCTATATAAAATAATACAAACAAATAGACTAAAAAAAACAACACAAGCAAATAAAGGTAAAAACACAAATAAAAGAAATAAAACATAAATAAAAGAAATAGAAAGAAATACAGCGATGAAAGAAGAAATGCCTCTGACCATGTCCCGGAGGCATAAAAAATAAAGCTAAATTGGGGAGTTCCCGATCTAATTCAAGCCTGGAAAATAATAAGAAATCACAGCCCGTCCCGAACCCAGCGGATCAGGTCGGACCCAATCAGGGTCGTGCAGAGAATCAGAGCTCTACTTTAAAGTTTATTTTCTTATTGTTTCTATTTATCAAATTAAGACTTAAATTTTAAGTTCAGACATTATAACTGAGAAGGAGATCTGAAAGTTAATTATTAAGCAGCATGAAGTCCTGCTGTGTCCTGACCTTGTATTAATCTATTAGGGAGGGTCATTACTGTCATCACATAATTAAAAAAGATATCCTCTGCCAGGATTTATTTTGTGATTTAAGACCTCTTTTAGCACCATCAATCCTCCACTGTATGGCATAATGTGCACGTGCCAGAAAGAGAGAGAGAGAGTGTGTGTGTGTGTGTGTGTGTGTGTGTGTGTGTGTTTACCTGCATTAGTGTTGGTGGTGTTGGAGCCCTGCAGGAGCACCGTCAGTGTCTCCATCACCAGCCAGGCCAACTGCTTCTGCTCCTCTGCCACCGTGTTGTTTTTACAGTCAGCTGGAGAGCGAGAGAGAGGAGACGTTAACATGAGACGACCTGTTTTACTGCCGTTCTATTTTTCTTTCGAGTCTCTTCCTGAAATATTTTACAGAACTGTTAAATGTGCACTTTGTCTCTCACAAATTGATTTATGTGTTATACCATAAACTGCCGTCCAGAAAGAAAAAAATAAACATTAGACAACATCATGACTGCATTAAATGCACACAGTGAGAAAATGACACAAATTACATGATAAAGAACATGCTTCATAATGAGGCCGTAACACAATAAAAAACAGAATTTAACTTTAATTTAAATCCATTTTATGTTTGGTCAATTATGATATACACCTCCATTTCCGATTAATAAATTCTCCTTGGACAAATGCCGCTGTGGCAAGAAAAGTTGTTACAAAAAAATAAAGGAGTTTTGATAAATGCTGCATCCTGTCAGAGTCTGACAGAGAACAGATAACCGCAGAGTAGCACCTCACCTTGGTCATTATTGTGTGGTTGTTGCTGCGTGGCCGGGTCTTTGAGCAAGGCAGCGTACTTGTGCAGCAGGTTGACCAGCACCTCCAGCAGGCCGACCTCCCGCAGCACGTCGCTGAACACCGGGTCGTGCCTGGCCAGCTTCAGCAGCGTCCTGACGGCCGTGATGCTGCAGGCGTGTGACGTGCTGGATTTGAGCAGCACGCTGACGCTGAACAGCTCTTTGCACGGCACGTAGTTGAGGCTGAAGACGACAAACTCCAGCAGCTCAAAGTACTTGGTCTGGGCCTCGGGGAGCTTGGCCACACGCTCTGCAAACTGCGACAGGGTGTGCTGCGACTCCAGGATGAAGTAGTTGGCGGGCTCGGCTGAGTAGATGTTTCCGATGGCGTCCAGCAGCATTGAGGCCAGGCGGCTTGTTTTAGCTCTCAAGAAGGCGTTCTGCAGCACCGAGAAGGCCTGGATGTTACGCACTGTGTGGCCTGCAGGAGAGGAGATGAAGGTTGGTTATCATGACAAAACAAATGTGAATTACTGATCACAAAGTTACATGAAATTAATTTTTAATGATCCCAATTGAGTAGCAAAAAGTAACTGCAAATTAAATTGTGTAAAAAGAATTTAAAAAATTGACCCAGCAGCACGTCAGTCCAGCGCAGCAGGGATGCATAATAAAGGTTGCATAATAAAGTTCAAATTTTGCATACAGTTTTAAACGCTTTAAAATCAAAGCATCACTAAAATGTAGGCTTGCCCCTTTAAAGTCTGAGATTTGAATCATCAGTTGTGGCTGTTCAAACCTAAAAACTTTATATGAAAAAAAAAACAAAACAAAACATGCCGTAATTTATTCATATTTAAAACGAATGCAATAGTTTAAGTTGTCACATTGATATTTAAGTTGTGTTGATAGATTCATGATGTCGAGTTATGCTTTGAGAATCACGGAAAAAAGTATTCCACCTTTAAAACTGCCCAGAGCTTTTAAGCAGTATTGTAAATAAATTATGTTTTTCTCAGCTATAGCTGTAACTCACACTTCTGACCGTTTCTTTTTTTAAAATAATTTTTATTTAAACATCAATGCACAATTTAAATTGCAATTTTCATGTTAGGAGCTGACAGAATTGCATTTGACTGGCATCATAGCATCTATGATTTGATGTGACAAATTTATTGATTGATGGACGTTTCTGTGAATCATCGCTGAATATTGACGCTGAATGATGATGATTGCGCCCGTCTGATGTCATTGAAACCCCGAACAAACAGCTTGAAGAAATGAATGAAAAGACTCACTGGAGGGAGCATCACTCTGCTTTGAATCCTTTATGAATTAAGTGTTATGATGCTTATTTTTTAGTAAAAGTAGCAAGACACAAAAAGAATCAAACATCAACAGAGTGGACACATAGAAGCTGATCTGACCCACATATACTATTTTTTTTTGCCTTTCAACCTCCTCGGACGTCTGTAAACCGACAGCAAATATTTGACACACTCCTGATGTGACATAAGACGAAAAAATGCCTCTAAGGTGCATGAAACCTAAAGAGCAGCTACTGCAGTAGGAGCAACGCTGAGAACAATGATGTTATGCAAACGTGCTGCTGGTAAGGAGATGAACTCTGTATCATTTTACAACTTTTCACAGTATTTAGTGCAGTATTTGTTCAAAAAAGGAAACCTAAACCCCAGTTACAGGCTCTAACCTGCAAACCAAACAAAAAGTTGATCTAATTTGCTTCTAAAGGGCAGCGTAAGTAAGCCAAGAGAAAGTTAGCAGAGTGGTTGCACCATCAGAGGTTTGGGGATAAATTATTTTCAAATAGCTTTATTGGCCACATTAGTTGGATACACACAAAAAAAACCTTCAATTGACAAAAATAAGCACACAAAGCTGGGCTCCAATTTTTAGTGGATTAGTCAAATATTTCATGACCTTGGTCGACTAACATGATTTCAGTCAGTTCATAGTTTTGTGTGGTCGTGTTGTGAGTAAGAATTTCCCTACTGTTAGTCATTGCTAAAGTATTATAATCACATCACACAAAAGAGCTTTTATTAAGCAAGGAATTTCTACCTCAGATTTTTTTTTTTTAATGACTCCAATGTCAAAAACTACATTTTGAAATATTAATGCAAAATCCCTTTTGTTTTTCATACATATTTTATATTTTTAATAAAAGTTTCCACTTTGCTTTGACAATTTGGTATTTGAAAATTAAGGCATTAAGACAGAAAATTCCTTACTTGATGTCAAAATTCACTTCAGTCCTGTAGAAGTTACGTTTTTAAAAAATGTAATAGGTGGTGCAAGAGCATGACGGATGTTATCTTTGAACTACGTTATACACACGAGCTGACCTCCATTTTGGGGTTGAGTATCCAACTGCTATGACACGCACACGTAGAAACACATACACGAAAAGTGACACTGACATGTGTCCCCACACAGATCAAAACACACACACAGCCGTGAAGTGAATGTGGCGGGCTAATTAGGCGTGTAAGCGGACCCTCACACCATGATGGCTTCTGGTAATGACTTTGCACACAGCTGGAGCTGTCATTAGGTGGGTAAACACAAGTGTGTGTTAGAGCGAGTGTCTCTGTGTGCTGGTGTGTGTGTGTGTGTGTGTGGTGAAACAGGCAGCAGAGCTCGGCGGTGTTCGTGCCAGGGTGTACGAGGTTAGAAAGCTAACACTTTTTGTGTTTGTGCCTGTGTGTGTGTGTGTGTGTGTGTGTGTGTGTGTGTTTTCAACTGGAAACTGTGTTTTACCATGAGGCACAGGTGACAGGCCAAGTTATAACGACGTACAGCTCAGAGAAATGTGAAAATCTGTCATCATCGTGTGCGCTTCCAACACAAGCAAAGCTGGAATTAAACATAATCAGGCCAAAGAAAAAGTAGCAGAGAAAAACATCATATTTGTAATTTATCTCACTGAAAACAGGAGCTGCTGGTGTAAAGCTGCCAAGATCTGTAGTTTGTTTGTGTTATTGTGTTATTTTGGTCAATCTGAATTTATCCTTTTAACCCAAAAATCACACAATAACAAAAACTAAGTGACTGAGGCAGCTGTGGACCAGCAGCTCTGTTCTTCAGTGAGATCAAATACAAATATGATTCTTTTTTCTATTTTTTTGTTTTTTCTATGTTAATTTTTAGTTAATGTTTTTGTCAGTGGAGTCTGGCATTGAAGATTTAAGAAATAAGTTTCCTTTTAGTTCAGCTCCACATCACAGGTTCACATCAAGGTTGTCTGTTTGGAAAGTACTGGACAGACGAGTGGATAAATGAGATTTACTGCACGAGTTGTTTGACAGATTGTTAAACGGTAAATGCTGTTTACATGACCCACATTGAATTCAGATTATTGTCGTATTTGGAATAAAAGGGGAACACTGGTGTGCATGTTACAGAAGCCACTGTCCTCTGTCAAATAAAGCAAAAATGCCCAAAAATTAAGTTTACATCTGTTCCAAAAACCGCTCCAATTCAAATAGCCCATAATTATTAGAATTTCCTTCAATGCACCCAAATTAAAGACTTCTATCGACGATGTTGAAGCACTGACAAAAAAACAAACAACAACATTTTGTTACTGGAGAGCAAAAGTATACTCAGAATACTCTTTTTTTCATTTTTGAAATTAAAAATGGAGAGATGTAAAACTGAAAATATTTTTTTTAATTTCAATATAATTTTCTGTCTTTTGGTTTTGTGGATTTTTTTAATACTTAAAATTAAAGATTAAAAGATGGAAAACTATGAAAATGTTTTTTTTAATTGAAAATAATTGTCTGTCTATTGGTATTTATAGTGGGTTTTTTTTCAAATACTTGATATTAAGGATGAAAAGGTGTAAAAGTATGAAAATAGTTTCTCTCATTTGGTAGTTTGTAGTGTTGATATTTAGAACATGTCACGCTTCAGTATTGTGCACATTATTTTGACAGGGTTTCTTCTTATTTATGGCTGTTTATATGTCTTTTTTAAAAATGTATCTTTATGGGTCTATTTTTTTCTTTGCATATGTATTTGAACAAAATATGATAATAATGTTCAGCTCGTTTCTTTTAAGACAGACTGTTAAAAAGCAGACAGAAGGTGAAGGCAGACAGGTTGCATCAGAGGTTAACGTGTAGCTCCAGACAATTCTCTAAACCACTAAAGCATCTCTGGACTCTGGAGAGCGCATTTGTATGCAGGAGGCTGCAGGCATTCATCTCCAGCAGTGTGACAGGCGGCAGAGTTGCCATGGTGTCTGTCAACAGGTTAAGCTGACTGGAATCAGCCAAGCATCAAAGTCATTTCAGGGATTAAGATCTGAGGGGGAGATGCAGCGGCCCGGGTCTACATGAAAACTTTTCCACATGTAATTCCTCTCTTGTTTCAGGGCTTTGGGCAAACGCAGTTGGTGGGATTGTGTAGATTTAAGAAGCGAGTCTGTGATCAGAAAATCACTGGGCTGTAACGCGGATGGGGGAGGGAGAGAGCATCTTTACTCCCTAAATATTTAACGTCAAAGTGTCCCTGAATCCAACTTTAGATGATGACAGTGGATGATCATTTCAGTAAAGAGGCACTTTACAAAAATGGGTGTTTTGGTGGTTTTCTCTGTTGCTTTTTTTTTTGCTGTTTTTCAAAGATCCGACACCTCCTTCTCCTCATCCTGTCTTCTCTGACAAATTTAGAGATGGTTTCTCAGCAACCATATTTCAGACTGAAAATATAAATCTTTATAAACTGATATAAAAATAAACTTATTATAATCTCATTGGAAAAAGGAAACATTTCCCAAAACAGCTTGGTATTGCACTTTTTAGCAAGTTATATAAAAGAGTGTAATAAAAGGAGCACAGCTGACTGAGCTGAGATGTTGCATGCAACATGCAATGAATAAAAGATCACAGGAAAATCCGAAAAGAAGAAGTGAGATGACTGTCTGTCAGGTTTGCCCTTTTTTAACTTAATTAAATTAAGCACACTCCACTCAGATCAGTCAGAGATTTCTCTTTATGCAGTGTGGCAATTAGAAGGAAGTGGCTGCAACAGACAGATGACATAATGTTTTGTTTCGTATATCTGGGATAAAATAAAAAGAAACTGATCAAGGTCAGATACCTTTCAATTATGTTGTTAATTTTTTTTTCTGTTTTTGCCAGCAGTTTTTTAAAATGTCACTTCTGTCCCAGGACTGCCAAATCAAAGGACATGATCAGTGCATCGATATGTTCTTTACTCTTCAGACTGGCTTGAAGCAGCTAATGAATTTTTGAGGAGTAACTAGCCATAGCTGCCAACACACCTTTCCCAGAAGACTGCGGGAGAACAAAGCCGGGCAGCAGGAAGGGGGCTCCAGTCGTCAGGCCGGCGGGTTTCAGCTCCGTCACCCCGTAAGTGGTCAGACAGGTGACCAGGTTAACCAGGTCCTTCAGTGCATCTTTTGATTCATCCTCTTTGGCCTGTTCCAGTCTGGATTCAGACAGAGAAGCATTTATAAATGTTCATACAACATACTGAACAATCACAGCGTGAGAGCTGTAGGAATGAAGCTGTACCTGAGCATGAGGTCGCAGAGGAAGGCGTAACCCTGGCACATTCGAAAATCGTCCAGCAGGGTCTGTGAAACGTCGCTGGAGTCCTTGAGGAAGCAGGAGAGGCCAGCGAACATCTCTACAATCTCCAGCGGTGACAGATCATCCGACTGCTGCATGTTCTGAACGCACGTGCCGAGGCATTCCTTCTCTGTAGATGGAGGGGATGAAGAAGAGGAACAATCAGTGAATTAATGATGAAATTCGACGACAGAAAGTGTTGTGTAACCATTTGAAAACCAAACACCTTTTAATTATGAAGCATATTTGCTTCATGCTTACTTTGATTAACGTTCTATAAAAAGGAAATGTGTCAGGTGGAAAAAAATAAGCAGCTCCGGCATATTTCTCTGCGCATGTCCACCAGTATAATGGTCTTTAGGACACAGTAATATGCCTTGTTCATCTTATTCCACATTCACCCCTGAATTAAAACACTCGCTTCCACAAATAGATTTCCTTTTTTTGCTGAACCGTTCATTAGGGGAGCTGTTGGAATATATATGCCATTCGGTTATTGAACAACACTCTCGGATCGCAGAGCATACTCTCAGGCACAGCTGGAGCAGCAGAACATCAGGCAAATTTAAGTAAAAATTAACCATTCATTCTTTAAGGTCTAAAAGTCTGCTTTCCCTAACAAACAGCTGCTCCTCTCATCCGTTGATCTGATCAGCTCTGAAGGGATGACAGACTAGTTACCCACTCCATGAATCACAAACTGCTGCTGAAGGAAAAAAAAACTCGCTTTGCCTGTGTTGCGTTCATGGACTTACAAAAACCTCTGAAATTAGAGAGGGGACAACAATGCATTTAAAAACTAAAAACTAAAAAATAACCCAAAAGTTTATTGTTCTGATCAGTTTTGACCAGATTATTGTCGACCCACCAACGGATCCTTATGTGCATTTTTTTCATATAAAATTATATATTTAATAAATATTTTAAAAAATAAGCAGATGTTTCTTATTACTTTCGTGTGACATGAACTATTTGTAAACCTTTCTATTATTAGTGTCACAGCAAAATGTGTAACCCCAAAGGGGTTTAAAAATTTAATTTACCCAAACGACAAACTATAAACTTTTAAATTATTTAAAAATGTCAGTAAAAAACTATTTTTTATGTTTTGCCTTTCTTTCAGTGCATTACTTGTTACTTAGTTGCAAGACAGATGTTTGTTTTACATGCGCTTCCTTGTTGGATCCACAGATTCAAGGTTATAGCTCCTCTATGCGGATTAATCTACATTTTCCACTTTTTTTAATGTGGCTTAAGGCCTGTTGGATAAACTGCAGATGTGGTTTGGATAATAGGGTCTTTAGTGTCTTGTGTGGGCTCACATACACAGTTTGTCCACCCACATTTAAACCAACTGGGATGCATGTGTGATTAACACCCACACATACACAGACATGAGAACATTTGCATATACCATGTATGTATTTGACCACGTTGACGCTGAGGCCGTGTCTGGAGATGGTGGTGAGCACCTCCCCCGCGCTCCTCCTCCAGGGCAGGTTGTGGGGGGGACACCAGGAGGTGATGGCACTGAACAGCAGCTGGAGGTCGTCCTTTTGGGCCAGCTCCTCCGCCGGAGACACAAAGGTGCACAGCTTCACCAGGATCTGCACAGAGTGGAAAGCAGGGGTGTAGTTCTATTTGTTTAAGTACAGCAGCACACCTAAGAAAAGTGCACATGTGTACACACCCACGGTTAAAATGTGGCTCAGTTCACAGGTTATGAAACCACTGGTCCTACAGTGGCAAGTTTACATGCCTTTGTCGACTTTAACTATAAAATTAAATTATGTTTTAGTGCTTTTACATCATTGCTTGTGCTGTATCTCTTGTATTTTATTTTGTTTTACTACTTTCTAGTTGTTTTGTACTTTGGTTTGACATTGGTTCAGCACTTTGGTCAATTCCGATTGTTTTTAATGTTCTATATAAATAAAATCGACATTGACATGACTTGTTAACAGTAAGCAGATATAGACTGGGAAAAATGATTTAATTCACTGTGCTGCTCAAAGACTATCACAGGCAGCTATGGGCAACTTATAAGGTGGAATTTTTTATCTCATATTATGCAGTTTATGGGTTTAAGTTTTGAATCAGTCAACACACCTTCAGTGTCAATATAACTTTTACCATTCCATTGGTTTTTATTGTACCTCCTGCATGACACTTTGGTGATCACTGGATCTTCAAGCCCATAAAAAAATGTATGTAAATTACAACCAGTTAATGCAGACTGCAAATATTCTATTTCTACTTGGAGAAAAAATTGCGGAGCATTGCTCTGGTGAGCTCCTGCAGCACTACATCCCTGATCTAAAGGGCAGGAAATTGACTCCAGCCGAAGGCACTGGCCTGGAAATGTGCTAATAAAACCACTGCTGGAAAATACAGCCAGTCGCACAGTCAAGCTCAAAGTCATTGACGACGGAGATAGAAGATTGTTTGTTACATGTGCCCTTTGTAACTGGCATTATTAATTTGTGTAAATGCAGAAAATTCAGAGACTATGTTCATAAAGGAAGTAACACGTCAGGCAGAATTTCCCACCATGATTACAGTAACGGATCCATCAATCCTTAAATATCACCGCACATGTGGCTTTAAAGCATCAACTAAATCAATAACCTGCTAATAATGTGCTGATGCAGAGAAGAAAAGATTCTCCAAATGCTTTATAATACTTGTGTTTCTGCTGAATTGACAAAAAAGGATTCGCTTTGTCTCCGCAGTAAAATATGGTTTTCTACATCATGACATCATTCTTAAACTCTTATAAAACTTTTTATTTTTTTCCTTTTTTTAATAAAATGGCTTTTTATTACAGGTTTCTTTTGCTGTTATTGTTCTCTCTTCTTTGATTTACACTTCCATTAATTTGCTCACTCTCATATTTTTAGTTACCGTCTCTTTTCATTGTTTCCATTTTTTAATGCATTATACTTATTACAATCTTTTTTTTTAAGTGTATAAAGCACATTGTAAACTTGTTTTTGAATAATGCAATACAAATAAACTTTATTGTTATTATTATTAAACATTATTATTAAAATGGCAAAAAAAAGGCAGAAAAACGCTATGTCTATATTTTTTGACAATGTTTTATCAATATTGGTCTTCTCTCTTCAAACTACACAAGGTAAATAAAATGTCACACTTTTTTTCTGTGTCCTTACTATAGTATATAAAACAATAAATTCTTTTTTTAAACTAAGTCCTTTAAAACAAAGGTAACTGGTAGTTTTGGTAGTAGAGACGGAAGAAGAAACTATGAATTCACAAGTGTGAAATTCCAATATCGATACCCACACCAATACCAATAGTAATGTTAAAATAACATTAAGACCAATGCCTAATACAAAACTGATTTTTTCTGCTGTTGCTGTCATTTATTTTTCATAAAGAAAAGAAAAAGAAATAAAAATCACCAGTATCTGATAAGCTACTGATTAAAAATATGTCTATATATCTTTGCAAAGACATGCATATCTGCATTGCTGAGTTGTCTATTTCTCCTCTTATCCAAAATATGAGATGCAGGGTTTGACTGCTGCTCACTGAAAACAAACCACATGTGCACACTGCACCTGTTTCTCTCTTACGTCAAGCAAGAGTCGCGTCCAGCAACCAGTGGCTTCTTCTCCCCCTCAGCGGCTTGGTATGCTAGCTACTGTTGTCTGACGGCAAATAACTGACACAATTTTAAGGTAGTGCAAAAATGATGTGACCCGACAGACAAACATCAGCTCCAGCCATCTTTGAATCCTATTTACTGGTAGGCTGATGACAATCGACACGGCGAATATCATCCGATAAACTGTCTGATTGTCTCGTTACCTGGACGAAGACTTTCTGGAGCAGCGCCCTGCGGTCGGCCAGGGGCAGCTCCGGCTGGGTGTGGCCCTGCCCTGGAGTCTTTTCTTGGGTGGGTGGCGGCGGCGGTGGCGGCGGCTGAGTGGGGCCTGGGGGGGCTTCGGCCATGTGCGGCAGGTCAAAGAACAGGTAGAGGCATTTGACCAGCGTGGAAGGTACGGACATGGTCGTCATGCAGTCCACCGTTTTCTGGTGGAGGAGATGAGAAGGAAAAGAGAACAAAACAGATTGTTAATTATAAATGAGAAACTCATTTCAGAAAAGAGCTCGGAAAGATCTAAAGGAATATGGGCGCCAGAATTTTGTTTGTAGCACTTTCACATGCATTATCGTTATGATTCAACTGGAATTGAATTGTTAAATCTTAGCCAGCCTTAACTGCACAACATCTACTGAATACATAAAGATGAAAAATGCTTTTGTTTTGATAAATGGGTATTTTTTTTGCCGCTGTGTTATGATTCATGGTTGCGTTTCTGTGAGGAAAAAAACGGCACGAGTGGCTGTGAGGGCTTTATGTGTGTGTTTGTTGTGTGTTATTGTGTGTGTGTGTGTGTGTTATCGTGGCAAGCAAAATGACTGGAGAAAGAGACGGGGTTTGTGCTCAGTGAGGCGGATGATTCAGATAATGAAACGCTGCCTCCTACACACACACACACACACACACACACACACACACACACACACACACACACACACACACACACACACACACACACACACACACACACAGAGCAAAGAAGCTCACCCTGACAAATGATCTTGTTCCTTCTGAGCTCTCTTATAAGACAATCACCACACACACACACAGAGACACACACACACACACACAGACACAGTGGCTGGTTGAGACGACCCTCCCATTTACTTCAGCTCTGCCCGCACCACAGGGAGAAGGTGGACACTCGAGAATGAAAAACGGAGCACAACAGGCACACACACTCAGTCAGTCCCTCAGCTGATCGATGGAGAGAAGGAGTTGGGGAGGGGGAGAGAGAAAAAAAGACATTGACAGTGGAAGCAGGTCTACAAGGAAGCTTTAGTTAATAGTGAGTCTGTATGATGGAAAGTACATCCAGTGAGTGAGGTTGAGTGTGTGTGTGTGTGTGTGTGTGTGTGTGTACAGGCTGTGACAGACAGATTGGCCCTGCTGCAGCTTTAAGGTCAAGGTTACTTGGAGCAGTCAATCACAGAGAAAACCAGAGAGGCAAAGACTTTTCCATGTTGTGAGTGTGTGTGTAAGTGAGAGAGAGAAGTCACTTTAACGCTGACTGTTCAAGGCGGGAATGTTGTGCCGTTGTAGCTTGTTTAAAGGCACGTGATCCTGAGCATGTGTGTAAGTCAGATGCAGGTCAGGAATTGAAGAATGCCAGTTGGAAATTGCTGGGAATGGAGGAAAGTAAATACAATAAAGCCGTTAGCGGGGTACACACTATAAGATAATCGGGCTGATTTTGGGCTCGATTCCCCCCTCCCGACCAAAGTCTGCTGGTTCTAAAGATTGTCTTGCTAATTTTTCCTGTGGTGTGAGGTGATTTATGAGTGACTTTACCCTCCCTGATCGGCTCAGAAGACGATCAGGCCCATCAGGAGGCAAGCTGACTGAAGACGGAAGCACAACAAACAGGAGACATGGCAACGGTGATGGACGTGAAGCATAAAGTGAGACGGACCTCAGAAGCGGAGGACCAACTTGTTGATTTGTGGCTACAATACGAGTGTTTGTACAACGTGTCCTGTAAAAGGCGGGTTCGCGACAAGGAAACGTTTAGATCTAAATTCATGACAAACTGATATTCTCCCAAACTATAAAGGTAATTTACCCGAAAACCCACGTCCACAGCATGCTAGTCTGTCCATCTGCATGGAAAATGTCAGATGTGCATGGACGGGCTAAAACCTGCCTCACAGGATCCCCATGAAGGGCTGTGTGTGCTGGCGTGACCTTACTTTGGCTGTAAGGACACTCTTGACCCTTGGCCCTTTGGAACGCCGGTATGCTATGTAATTTTAATTATGTAATTTTGACAGCGTTGATTGTTTCAGTGTAAAAAAAAGTCTTTGTTGCAGCAGTGTGGAGGAATCTCTGTAAAAAGGGCTTTAGATAAGACGGAGAGAGGGAGAGAGAAAGGCACAACGAGAGAGTAAGAGGAAGCCCGTCAAAAATCTAGTGTTTGTTTCAAAGACAGAGACGAGCACAGAGCGTGAAGGGCATCCTATAAAAGCAGAAGACGGCGTCGAGGTAGAGAGGCAACGCTACAAACACAAATACTGCTGTTTTATCATCTGAGGGAGGAGGCAGGAGGTGAGAGAGAGGGAGAGAGGGAGAGAGAGGGCGGCATTAAAGGCAGAGGAGGGTGACGTCAGGTTTATGGGAGGCCAGCTGCCAGGAGAGTCCTTTGTTTTACTGTCTGAGACACCAGAGGAAAGGAATACAAATCCATTAAACCCAGTCACTCTTTCACACAAACACACAAACACACACACAAACAGGACTGTGAGCCACCGTGCTCGATGGTAGGTCGTTCTTTTTCCTGTCAGTTTGTGTGATATCAGAGAGTATAAAGAAACTGTTGCCTGACTGTCAGAATGACTCACAGGCAGGTTGGGATTTTGGCAGCACTGTGCGCACCCCTACCAAAAAAAAGCAGCCCCTCATTAATCTAAATGAGGCCGCTGTGTTGGCACTGCATGTACGTCCAGCAGAAAACACAAGGTAGTCAACCAGAAATGCTCACTGTTTTTTCATTGTACTGTTTACATGACAAAACATTAAGGACGATAACGAACCATCTGCACGTTAAACTGTTCGTGGAACATTTCAGCAGCAAATATCTGCACATTAGGCTCATTTCACCATCTAGATCTAAGCCATCCTGTTCGATAACATTTGGAGAGTCTAAAGGGGACACAAGATTAGATTTTTTAAACCGCCATTCAAGCCAGCAAAGCGCTAAACTGTTCCTCCAACGGTGGAAGTTACCCGCTCTCTTTGCTTCATGCACCCATGAGCAGCTCTCAAAAGAATGAACAAGGCCCTGCCTCCATGGCTGTATCCAGATTTTCTTAAAGCATCCATACCGCGGTGTGGCACAAATATTAACTTTATTTGCATCTTTCTGCTGCACAGACGGCCTAGTTTTATCTGAGGACCACTTTTAGTCAATGCACTACTTCTTATTATGAAATCTTTTGCATTTGTCGTTCTAAAAAATCTCCTGGTGGAAAAAGGCTCTTGCACACAGGAAATGATCCATGTAGCATTTACGGCAGCTGCAATTGAATTATGTTTGGAATAAAATGAGCACGCTGGGTAGCAGCATATCTCATTTCATCTGTGATACATGGCAGCAGCAGCCTGGATGGCACAAAAGGGGGGCTGACATCTGATCGTCACCAGTTCAAACGCTCAAGTTCTGAGCTTTTGAAGATGAATAATGAGCTGGGAAGTTTTGTGTATATGTTTGTTTTCTTTTTAATGAGCCGACTGTGTGAGAGTTGTTGAAATAAAAGCTGGGATGTTGTTAATTCTCGCGTTGAGACTTGTGTGCCTCATTTTATAACTAACATCAAGGTTGTTTAGAGATAGGCACTTAAACCCAGAGGAGCTCTATTAAACACTTCTCAGGTTCAACAAATGAAATACAAGTAAAAATGTGGCATGTCTCCTACCATAAAATACGTTAGAGTCAATATGGCTTCACTTAGAACTTACAGGATGCTTTAACCACATAAAATGAACAAGAATGTCTTTTACAAAGGCTGAATGGACAATAAAGCTGAACCTCTAGTAGAAAAGAAATGTAATTTCACTGACATGCGAGTGGTTAAATCCTGGAGTGTTTGCTGCGGGCACCGCAAGGCCACTAGAGACAAGTATGAGTTAAAGCAAAAAGAGAAACTGGGAGAATAAATCTTATTCCCTGACAGTTAAGGATTTGCTTTCTGCATGCGTACAAGCCTGAGAGTGTGTATTTTTGAACTGTACACAGTAAGCAGCGGCACTTTAATGTCTCCCCTTGAGGCATTTATCCTTCAACTTTTCTGCATTCATACTGCAGAGAACACTGTTTTTAACACAATGCAGCAAAACAAACATTTCTCTCAAACTTTTGCATGTATTTCTTTTCACAAACGTCCTTTTAAAAGTGTACATAGCAGTGTTTGGGTAAATCTATAGTGAAAGCCCTCTGCAGTGGTATGTGTATGTTTGGACAAAAATAGGAAGAGCAGAGTGGATTTAAGTGGTTTTAAAACATGTCTGCAGAAGGAAAGAGGAAGCGTCTGACTCGACAACAACAACGGTGCATTTCTGATGTGCAACAGAGCAGGAAAAGCAGCCAGCCGGCCAGCTGACAGCGATGCTCCCCGCAAGACCTCCAGAGGAATGCGGGCCGAAAAGTTCAAAAGACGTCTGCTGGCCGCGGTGCAATAGCACAGACACAGAGCGAGACAAGACCTGAATATCTAACCTTTAATCCAGAAACCCAACAGGCTGCTATATTAAGATTCTGAATTATGTGGAGTCATGTTTCGTGGTTATTAGATTAAAGACACACAAATTCTATTTTGATCTTGATCTCACTACATGCAATTATGAAAATATGATGAAAATGCTGCTCATGTGAGATAACTTGCTCACTAATAATTTTTCCATAAAATATGGCAATCTTTGATAAACTATATGAAGAATCTCTCATCCCACATGATTTAATAATGGCCTGCATGATTTCCCCGTTTTCACCACACTTGTGTTATGATAGATCATGCTGTTATGGTTAATGTTTTCCTGTCTCCCATAATTTTTTTCCTTTTGTTGTATTGTTTTACTTAATGTAATTAGTTTGCATTTTTATATGAATGGTTACGTGCAATTATATTTTATTGTCTTTTAATTTGTTCAGCGGTTACTGTCAGAGACACCGGCGGAGAATGAGAGCGGAGCTGAGATTCAGAGACATCGGCGGACACATCGGCGGAGAACAAGAGCAGAGTGGACATTCGGAGACAACAGCGGAGACACCGGCGGACAATGAGAGCGGAGCGGATCAGTCAGCATCGGTAACTCATCCCCAACTTTCTCTTTCAGTCCGAAGCGCCGTCAGGTGTCATGGTGCAGGCTGGTCAGCAGGTCAACGATAACAAACAACAGGGGCGCTGAGTTTATGATTATTTCTCTATTTGTTTATTTGTTATTTTGAAGGCAGAACACGAAGAAAGGGCGCTAACGAGTGCAGAGAATTATTATCATTTTTTTTTGGGGGGGGGGGGATTGAGCCGCGACCAGCAGCACCCCTCCAGAGTGTGGCAGAGGTGACCTCCTATATCACCTATGCCAAGGGCCTTGAACAGTTTATTTTCTTCATGTTCACTGATGATCTAAATAAGTCGCTAAATGTTTCTCCTACGCCACTGAGAGGCCCAAAAAGCCGCTAGTTAGCGATCAAGTTGGCACGTTAGTAGTCTTCTCCTCCCGTCACCCTGGGACCTTAGATCGTCTTGTTCGTTTGTTTTTGGACGTGGAAATGTTGTTTTAAATACATTTATCCAGAACAGTGTCCCCTACACTACAGTGACAACACTGAGAGACGGAAAATCTTATCAGAGTTAAAAAAATTTAAAGAAACAATGGGTAAACCCTGCTGCTGACTGATGACATGTTGTGGGCTGATCTAGCAGTGCAGCAGCTTGACATGCACCATAATGCAGTGTGTGTAGTACTGGTGGAGCGAAACCATGGGCAAAACAGGCAAAATCAAAACAATTTATGCTCATATATTATTGGCCAAAAATGTTATTATCAGAATTATCGGTATGACGTCATAAGTCCCATAATCAGTCGATAATTATCACGCATCCCTAGTTTGTTGAGCTACTGTTGTTGACAGTGCCACTGGCAACTTACTCCATCACCTCAGCAGAAAACGTGTGCAGCAACCAAGCTTGTATGCAATTACGGTCCCCAGATTCAAGGCATACAACAACTAGTACCATCAGTGAAACAGTGAAGTAAAAAAAATTCAGATGTCGCTTAAAGAGGCATGAGCTTGAGGCACTGCAATAACAATCTACCAGTTGCAAGGACATGATCTCAATACAGAGAAGTAGAAGAGCTCTAAATTAGAGGTACTTGGGCAAAAACATTCATGACATTATGCAAATACAAAAAAGGCTTGCTTCTTACTACTGCAATAGAGTATCTTCGAGATATCTCTTTGAATACTTGTGTTGTTGAAACATGCTGTTTCATGTATTTGGATTCCTTCATATATCGTACAGTTTGGGGTCTTGAGGAAACTCCATAGTAATTAAAGCCTTCAGTACACAGATGATGACAATAAAGCGTTTAAATATCTAATGCAATCCTGACAGTAAAATAAACCATTATAACACCAAAAAAAATTATAAAAGTAGAAATGAAGATAATGTCATATACTGTGAAAAGCATCAGAATCTTAAAATACAGTACAATACAGAGTTTTAATAACACCACCGAGCATTAATTAAGGAACAAACATCATCTCCTTAGTACAGTAAAGCAGATTTAACAAATGACTGTGGAGAATAAGCTGAGATGGGTCAGGTGGGGATTTTTACTCGTACTCAAGAGCCTGTTTCTCTCGGTTCTTACAGAGGCTGATGCTATTTTCTGCTCGCTGATCAAAGAGGGGAGATGCAAATGGGTCAAAAGAGAGACAGAGAAAACCTCTGTTTTTACAAGATGCTTCCTCTGATTTCATCTTGCATCTACGCTCACGTGCATGAGGGCAATCCTTACCAAAAAAAAAAAAGCATACAGACGTAAAATAGATGTACAAACATGGAGCAAAAACAGGACATTGTGATGCAAATGAGTTTGGTGTTTTTCAACCAACCTGTCCGGAGGAGGCCAGCAGGTTAATGGTGGTCAGAAGCATCCAGCCACGACTCGCCTCCTCGCTCTGGTTCACCTCCAGGAACTGGACTATGGCTCGACTGGCCGCCTCTGGAGGAGCAAACACACACATGAAGATACAGATAACCAGATGGAAAGTGACAGCTCATTGTGGCAGGCAGATGGGCCGCTGGAACAATGATCAGTTATGCAACGAATAAATCATCTTTGTGAATGTGACATGTGTCTTGTCTACAACCCACTTCTGCAGGAGAAAAAGCACATATCATGAAGATGTTATCAGCAGCGCATGTCGTTACGTGATGTTCTAGATTATATCCTGTCTGAAATGTTTGTTCTGTTGTTTTATGCACAGTGAAGGAACCAGTCTTTTATAGATGAGTAAGATAAGTATATTTTCAATTATGCACACAGATCTGGTGACATGCACTGCATGTTTTAAGAAAACAGTGTGGAAAAAAGGCAACTGACAGCACCAGTAGCTTGTGGACACTGAAACCATTAAATAAACCAGTTTGCAGCTGCTGAACACCTCTATGTTAACTAGCCAAGTTAGCTAATTTCTTAGTGCAATTACAAATAGTTGTACTCCCATGTGAAGCTGGCTTTTTCTCAATTTTATATTCATATTTTAAGGAAGAGACATTTAACTAATGATTCAGAATCTCAAGATTTACGAAGATATAATAATTGTTGTGATAGGAGCAAAAGCTGCAGGGTGCATCTGCAGTAATTTACCACATAAACAAAGATTAAGGAAAGTGATCAAACTGTCAGCAATTAACAAAATATTTAGGATGTTCCAGTCTGTCTTTAGTGGCAGCCACGAAGGCTCTGATTGGCTGAATTCTGCACTCAGTCCTTTTTGTGCCTGGACATCTCTTCTCCTGGCAAACTGCTGCTGTGGTAGCTTGTGCTAACACGGATCTGGATCTGAATCTGAAAACCCAGCCCTTGCTGGACAACATTTCCCTGATGTTTAACTTTTAAGATGCTGGCCGTGCTGGTGTTTTTGTTGCTGCTGTTTACACGCCTCCTGATCTTGTTGTTTTTAAGAATAGTTGTTTTCATGTTTGAAGACAGATCTCAAGGTTCATTTATTGTCATTGTACAACACAGTTGCACGATGACGTAAGTTGTTTTATTTATTGTTTCTTTTTTATCAGACACAAAATGTAGGAGATGTCCTTTTTTTTTTACCTTGACGTGTTTCGACTGACAGCTGCAGCCTTACTCAGAAGCATCACCTGACCGCTGTGACAGAGACCATCAGACGGCGGGGGGCGTGGTCAGCCGGATAGACCTGTCAGGTCCGTCAGGCTGACCACGCCTGGGAATAGCAGCTGATAAGGACACGTCACAGCGGTCAGGTGACGCTTCTGAGGATTGCTGCAGCTGTCAGTCGAAACATGTCAAGTTAAAAAACATCTCCTCCTTTTTTGTCTGATAAAAAAGAAACAGAATAAATAATCAAACTAGGAAGAAAAACGAACTTGATCTGAAATGAGTTTTGGTCGCTTTATGTTACAAAAAACAACAACAAAAACCAGTGCTGTGTCCAAAATCAATCCCTCATTCACACATTCACTATTTCTACAACAGGCAAAAATTAGTTTACAGTGAGCAGTCGATTGATTTTCTGGACACTTATGAATCATTTTTTATCATCACTGACAGGTTTAGAATCACACAACTATAAAAAGAAGTACAAAACGTGCTTTTACAGCAAGGCACTAAAACCTCAATTACTCCCCTGACCTGAATGAAGGGGCGGCAGCAGTGGATGACTAATTTTAGTATTGCTTTGTATCACACATTCTGTTATCTTTAGATGGAGAGATAAACGTGCTGTTGAAAAATGTTTGCTTAAAGACTGACACATGAAACGAGCCACAGCCTCGTTGCTCACTGATGTTTTGTTTTTTTTATTTGATTTTGAGCAAATCAAAATCACTTGTTTTGATGATGACAGAGCACTGCAAAAATCAGTCGGGAGCCTGACTCAACTACTGACTCAGTCCTCAGAGGCCTGGTGACCAGCTGGAGGAGTGCGTTTTAAGACTGTCGTGTTGCAAAATCAGAGCCGCTCTGCTTGAAAACAACACGTCACATGTTCAGACAGAGACGAGGGAGAGATGATAAAGAATAAGAAATCAGAGACGGGAAGCTGGAGACATAAAACCTTATATATGTGTGTGTGTGTGTGTGTGTGTGTGTGTGTGTGTGTGTGTGTGTGTGTGTGTGTGTGTGTGTGTGTGTGTGTGTGTGTGTGTGTGTGTGTGTGTGTGTGTGTGTGTGTGTGTGTGTGTGTGTGTGTGTCTGTGTGCATGCAAATGTGTGTGTGGGTGTCAGTCTGTTTGACGTCTTTCCTGTGGGGAAGCCACAGTCAAAGCTTCGACTACTGTCGAAGCTTTGAGGAGATGCTGCTGGTGGTTAACCTGTAGCGAAGACTAAGCTTTAACTTTAACTAAACATACATTGCATTGCTCTTTTGTGCAAAACCATGAACTGAGTAAGAAAAACTTTATTTCATGTCACATTTTAAGTGTAAAACTTGACATTTATGTCAGTTGTAAGACAAACACTGTTCTGAGTGGATATTCTGCACATGACCCTTCTGAGCACCAAATAGCAAATCTTTCTTGCAATATCTTTGCTGCAACTTTACAGCAAACTTATAACAATCTTAACATCATAATTTTAACCATGAAAACATATAACCACACAGAGGGGGGAGGGAAAAGCAGACCTTCATTACAAGAATCAAACCAGTGATGGAAAATAATCCTGACCGATGCCAAAGAAATGATAAATCGATGTTTCCAGGTACATCTTATTCCGTCTTTATTGTTCTACATTTATGTGTCAGAGGGCTCACCTGTGGATTTATTCGAGGCTCTTCGTCTGATCTCGGTCACCATGAGCCGCGAGACCTGGGTGGTGAACTGCAGCAGGTCAGAGAACTTCTCCGTCATGCTGCTGGGTGGAGCGTTCCCAAACACCTAAAGAAGACAGATCAGCATCAGTTAAATCTGAATACATAAAATAAAACTCAAGTAGAAACGCTCTACAGACATACTTATACAGGTCACCTGAAAATCAAAGAAATGATAATGCATTTATCACAAGAGCTCATTCTGCTACAGAGTGGAAAATCAAACATTTATTCAATGGAGAGAAAAGAGACCTAGAATTACTGTCATACCGTTGTATGTCTCAGCGTACTGGTCAAGTTACACGTACAGTTTACATTCATGTCTGTGAAAACATGGATGCATCACACACATCTTCACCTGGCAGCACAGAAGATTTTTACAATCAGGACAGTTTGAAGGTGAACACCCAAGAGTTTCTGATCAAATGTCTCCCCTTCTGTTCCTCATTTTGATGTTAAGTAATAGCCAGAAAGGTGTTTTATGCAGAACATTTTTAAGTCACTGTGCAGCTGACCTTAAACCAGTCACCATTATTAACATTGTTTATATGATGTTTTTATTTTTTGAAGGCCGGGAGAAAACATTTGCACACCGGCAGGTCGATAGGTGCACAGGAGAAGACCGAGGGCCGACGAAAGCAGAACGAAAACTCCTGCACACTGTTCACCTCACTTGCGATTATGAGTGAACTTTCATAACAACGTTTCGGTGCAAAAACCCTCATCAGTTTAACCTTTTGAATATAAAAAGTCATCACTTCGTTATTTCATCCTGTTAGACATTTGTGTGAAATTTTGTCATAATTAGTGTATGAATTCTTGAGTTGTGGCCAAAAAGATATTTTGTGAGGTCACAGTAACCCTGCCCAGTTAAGTTATTCTTGAGATATTGAATTAAAAAAATGCTACAGCTGGCGTCACATTGACCTTGACCTTTGACCACCAAATTCTAATCAGTTTATCCTTAAACTTAAAGTGGACATTTGTACAACATTTAAAGAATATTAGTTTAGGTTTTCTTGAGATATTGTGGTCACGAGAATGAGTCGGATGCAAGGTCATAGTGACTTTCACCTTTGACCATCAAAATCTAAACAGTTCATTGTTGAGTCCAAGTGGCATTTGTGCCAAATTTGAAGAAATTCTCTCATTTCAAGGTGTTCTTAAAATATCATGTTTACAGAAGCGTGACGGACACAAGGTCACTGTGACCTTTACCTTTGACAAAAAAAATTTGATCAGCTCATCCTTGACTCAAAGTGGATGTTTGTATGAAATTTAATGACATTCCTTCCTTGAGATATCACGTTCATGAGAATAGGACAGACAAGGTCATGGTGAACTTGACCTTTGACCTATGAACATTCATATGTAATAGGCTGATTGTTGAGTCCAACTGAAGTGCCAAATTTGAAGAAATTCCCTCAAAAGTTCTTAAGATGTCACGTGAATGGGGCGGATAGATGGACAGACGAAGAGAAAACCTAAAAAACATTATGCCTCTGGCCACATCTATCTGGCGCAGAGGCGTAATCAAAGCCTACAGTTCAACAAAATTACAGCTGTAATGACATCAAGCAGGGACACACAGGAATCATCAAGGTGGAGATACACTGGCTTACATCACTCTGGGTTTTTCCCATCATGTCCTAATTTTACAACCACAGAGCAAACAGCAGCCTGAGCCTCTGGGAGAGCAGGTCGAAGATAAACTACACTCGATTCAACAACGACTCATCGTGTATTTATTTATCCAGCAAATCTGACAAGAAAGTAGGCCCGCAGCCTGATGTCCCGCTGCACCGGGACTACTCTACTTTTGAATTCTGACATGAATTATGCCACCAGTGAGTGAATCACAGCCAGCGCTGGGATAATTAGCCGACAAGTCAAGAGACCCTCGGTAAGGCACTCCAGTTTGATGGGAACACTTAACGGGGCTGTTTGCAGCAGCAGCTTCAAAACAAAGAGGCATACTGCTCCATCAGAGTAATAAAAAGATATACTGTAAATATCAGACTCATTTTACTGACATTTACATTCTCTGCTTTGTTGAATAAACACATACATAAACATTTTATACACTAATCTTTACCTATTCAAAGCTCACTTCCATGACTTCCCACTCACATCTCTCTGCATCAAAGCATTGCATATATAACACCACTTTTATTTTATTATTTATGCACTTTATACTGGAGCAAACTCATCAGTCTAATTTATTAGTTTATCGTCTTTTATCAGTCAACCAATAGAAATTTAATTAACAGTAATTTATCGAACATACAAGGGAAATATCAACATATTTGTTTCTTAAATGTAATCAATTTGCTACTTTTCTTGAAATATATATCATTTTACCCACTTTAGGTTTTGGATTGTTGGTCAAACACACAACAAGTTATTTGAAGATATTTGAAGATCTCATCTTTGGCTGTCTGAACTTTTATGCATGTTTTTATAGAATATTTTATAGATTAAATGATTAATCAGGGGGTGAAAAAAGACTAATTAATATGAAAATAATCATTGCTTGCAGCTCTATTTATCTTGACTTTTTTGTTGATGTATGAATGAGATTTCTCAGATGGTCTCGTATGGTTTATGATTTGTAAAGCAAACCGGATAACTTTTAAAACTACTACAACTGTTCTTTCAATGTAGGCTGGATTCTTTTTTTTTTTTGGTTATTATTATAATCCATGGATTCTGGAAATTACCAAGACATATGCATTGCTTGTCTAAGTTTATATATATTCTTTAAGTATTGTCAAGGTATCTCAGGTTGTCATTTTAACCTTTTTTGAAACTCAGCATTGAGAGTGTGTGGGCGTTCATGACCTTTGCATGGCTTCCTTCTCCTACGCGCCTGTCTACCAGGTGTCCGATAGACAATATTATCAGGTTGATCGCAGTATGCTCGTGTGTCATCATGGAGCTCAAGTGAAAATACAACAAATATACAATGACTAGGAATATGATAAAGTATTATTCTACGTACAATAGTGTAATAATTCACAGTAAATATTTGCAAACCAAAGCTAGAGTGAAAACATGCATTTTATTGTGCTTTATTTTGCTAAACTTAAACAGTCACATCGATAATTTTCAACCTGGCCGCTATTTTCAAATGTTTTTGTGTCTAAGTGACTGAAGAGAACAAGAGTTTTTGCAAAATGTTCAGTATTGAGCGAGAGGTCTGCAGTTGGCTGCAATGTAACCATTCAGAACATTTACACCCTCAATGTACATCCACCAAAAGTAATTGTTTTCACCACTGACAGGCTCATATCTTTATTATAAGTAGACAGACCTTTTTGTTTAGGAGTAAGATCCTTTTAGTTTAACCTTACTCTCTCACAAAAAGTCTATCTCTGTAGGGATCCTTTCCATAATGTTGTCAGACACTTTGAATAATAATCAGAGCCTGTAAGTGGCAGAAACAAGCACTTCAGTGGGAGTAATGTGACATAGCAAACATGCCCACACAGTTACATTGTTCAATTTCAGAAATTGTTGCTCCAGGTGGAAAATAGTAAAAATTACAAATTCAAAGGAAAAAGCCCAGAGTGATACCTAGAAATAATTAAATATATATACTTATGCTTTGATGGCTGAGGGATCGGAAATTGCACTTTTTGCACTTATCGGTATGAATATAACAATAATGTCTCCAAAGTGTATTTTAGATTTATTGTAGGAGCTGAGGTGGAAATTCCAAGCATAAACAAAAATACACAAGATTGCCAAAATGTATGCCGTATGCATCAACACAGCACAAATTATCCAAAAATTAAGAATGAAAAGCACATAAAATGCACCAAACAGTCCCTAAGGGTTAAGTCCATAACAAAAGAGGCACTGTGAGTTGATGGAGCGCCAGCTGGTCTGTAACATGAGTCCAACAGCGTCCCAGACAACAATTTTTCTTTCTTGAAAAGTAAAAGAACAACAAACACCTGGTCTGAATGCCAGCTTCATACATCACAGAGCCCAAATGACTTCTTTTCACTAAACTGTCAACTCGAAGTCCTTCTGAGAATTGATATTTGTTCTTGTCGAGCAGAATTGTAACTCAGCCTGCCAACATTCACCCGGCTGTGTCTGGACCGCCTCCAGCCCTCCCTCCACCCCCCTGCTGTGACTTACCCTGTTAAATACAGGAAGCATCATGTAGAGCTTCTCCTCCTGCTCCTTCTGGGTCATGTGGCGAGGAGGGTGGCACAGTTCGGAGAAGAGGCGTCGCAGGTGCATCAGGCCCAGTGCGTTGTCCTGGGGGCTGCACTCCTCCTGCCGCGGCCGCCCCATGATCCTTTTCACCATGTTCATCTTGAGCGGCTTTGTCAGGGCAATGGCAGCCCTGCAGAGGGGAGAGAGGAGGTTACAAACGTGTCTTAAAGCAACTAAATACTTACGGATACTACTTTTGAGTATCGAAACTCGAAATTGTTGTGATGATTTGTTTTGCCATATTGTCCAGCCCTTGTAGAAGTACCACTCAATATCTTTGAATTACGACAATTTTTCAGTATTAAACAGTATATTATTTAGGTTAAATTGTTGTAAAGCTGCTTGTCTGTATACAAAATTTGACAATTGGGAAGTTTGGCTTTGTTTGTAAAACAAACAAAGGGGATCTGTAGAGAAAATTCCACATTTGTCAAATTATCAGTAGTGTTCTAGTATCTGTACAAAAACTTAGGTATCATACAATTATTAATGTAAAAATTACTTTATATTTTCTTTTTCTCCTTTCCATATTTCATGTCTAAGAGATTTTCCATACAACAATCTGTAATTATGTTCATTTGAGTAATGGTAACTGCAAAATGTTAACAGTGGAATTATCCTCATTTGGTTTGCTGCATTTTTGGTTTTCCATCACCTCCACAAGCTCTGCACATCAGCTTTTTATATATTTATCTGTATTTGTGTGTGAGTTGTTTTTGTTTGTTTGTCATGTACCTTTAAAGTCACCACTGTTTTAATTTTGCACCATTAAAAAATACTATATTCAAATAGATATTCTGTCTTTCTGTTTAGGTTTTATTTTTATTATTTATCTATCTTTATTTTTGCTTTTCTAACAATTTTTCCTGTGTTGTTATTATGTTTTTTCTTTTGTGCTGCATTTTTATTTTTTTTTCCTGAGTATGTTTTGTAATTTTAAGTGTACAGCACTTTGTTGCATTGGCTTTGATAAGTGCTATATGAATAAACTATAACTATAATAACTATTATTATTATTATCATATTACTGGGCTGTAAGAAAAATTGGTTTTGTGAGCAATATGTGCATTCAGACATGGTAAAAAAGTTGAGTAAAGGTCACATAACAACAATAAAATCACCTAGCATGTTACCAAAAAAAACAGAACCCCACAAAACCAAAATATTTTACAAACCTTGCCTCCTCATTGGCCAGTTAATAAAGCCCTATTAGTGCTTATGCTAACAGATCAGACACATCATCTTCTGCAGCTCGCTCTGCGTTGGAGTACAGACTGAGTCCAGTTACTGCGTTTCTTTAGGCAATGTACTTTGAACTGTATTAATTTTACATATCTTTCTTCGTAGCACTGTTGATATATATTTAGCCAGTATTTCCACACATCAAACTCTCTCCAGACTATCTTTAAGATGGTTGCTAGGAGACCTCACAGAGCTGCAAAGCCCACATACAACACAGATAAACATCCACTGACAAAAACAGAATCAACAGCCAGGAACAGAGCAACAAATCTGCACATCAATCCCAAATATGACCACACTCACACAACATAGCTTGCTCAAGGGCACAATGACAGTGATGATTGAGGAAGAAAAAATAATTTTCCCATTTATTTTGCACACATGATAGAGTATGAGCCTCTGGGGACACTTGACATTATAGATAGAGGGGGAAAATGCATTATTTTGCTTAATGAGATATGTAAAAACCTCTAAACCTCCTTTCTCAGCTCTTGTTTTCCTTCCTAGCACTTCACCATGACACATATTTACTAGTGACGAGTACATTATTTTACACCATAATGACATAATATTGGCTCTAAGCCGTGGACTTTTTCATACTGTATGGGTGGAGATTTAGCTGCTGCAAGCTCGTCCTGCTTTTGAAACCTTATTTTGCTCAAGAGGATCAGCTTCCTCATGTGCAAAATTATTGCTTTGTAAAGAGACGTTTGCTAAAATAACGGGATTTCTCTTCCATCTAACCATCAGGTATGTACAGTGAAAATGTTACGCTGACGTGAACCACAGCTAAAGGGCTCTGACGGTTCAGTTTTACAAAGTGTGACAGTATACCGTGCAGTCGCTCTTTTCCTAGAGGAGAGTCTCACTTTAAAAAAAGACTGCTCTTTCAAAAATAAACCTGATGACTCAATCAGGATTTCTGATGCCAATCTTAATTATTTATTTGACTAATGAATATAGTTTATTAGAAAGGGACACAGTACAACTTCAGCCTGTTACAAAAAAGCTGTAGTAACTAATGTATCCCATATAGAGATTATAGTTATTGCTAATTTCCAATTCCTGTTTCTAGTTATGTATATATAGTTTACTTTTTAAACATGTGATATTTACGTTTAAGTGGCTCAAGTATTTGTTATTGAGGTTGATGTTGCTTTGTTTTTACTCACTGAACTTGGCTGTAAGGCTTGTTTGCTTTTATTTGTGTGTTCTGTTTTGTTTTTACAGGTTTGAAATAAAGATTTATTTATTCATTTATCCATACGTGAACTTCAAAATCTACATCGAAGTATCACTGTGCAGAGAAATAAGTTGCTGTCCTATCTGGTGGTGCACCACGCACACAGGTTTTCAAACGGCACCACTCTGCTTCACGTTTACACCTGCCAGTATAACCACAAGTTCTCCGACACAGATTCAGCATCATGCTTTACTCTACAGCCCTTGCTCAATGGTACCTCAGAAGCTGCTACTGAGGACTGAAAAACACATTTCATTCCCTTTTTTTCAGCTTCCTCTGTAAAGTCTGAACATATCTGGATTCAAACCAGCCACCCTCAGGGCAGGGGCCCCTCTGAGCAGACTAATTCACTCTTGGCAAGCTTCTCTGTCTGTTGGCTGTACAGAAATTTGATTCTACAAGTTCTGGAGATATTATTGTATTTTTAAAGTAGTTTGTAGACTTGACATCATGCCAAACATGGATGATTTTAAATAATGTGACAGAGGATGCTTCTCTTTACTGTTTGCTCTGGTGTTTCTTCTCTTCATGCAAACAACAGAATAGTGATCTGTTTTTGTGTTGTGCACATTTTTATTAAAATGTTTATGCTTGTGTATAATTAGCAACATATTCTCTAAATTATTCTTAGTCAATCAAACCATACTTCTATTTATTTGTAACAAAGAGATATTGACATTTAAGAGCTAGATTGGAATGAAATTCTCTTTCCCAAAGGAAAGAATTACTGATTTAATTGACCTAATGATATTTTCTCTAATTGCACCACCACTGTTTTTTCTGGAGAGTCATTAAAACACAATATTAACTGGACAACACCGAGCTCCAAACAGAAAATCTCACTAATTTGGCCTTATGACCTTTCTCTAGGACCAGAAATAAACCACAATTTAGCTACCGGTTCATAACTATTTTATCATCAAACAGCGAGATGTTCAGTGTGACCATAACAGCTAAGTGGTAAGATTATTAGCTATTCCACAAGGTCTGCCCTTTATTGAGTGCTTTCTTGTTCAAGGTCTGCTTTGCCCACGACTGGCATCTCAACAACCCACATCTACATTCCCCTCGTCCCTCTAATTCCTTTAAGGACTGACATAAAAGACAGCAAGAAGGTGTAAAGAAACATGACGGCCGAGGCAGACGGCTACAAAGAAGCTTCCAACTGTTGTTCTGATTTACAGGAACGTGGCATCTGTGGCACTAACGAAATTACTCCAGGCTGAGGACTTCAGTAGCTCATTTTGCCCACACAGCAGGGATGCCCTCTGCATGAACTCACACTCCAACAGCAATTCCATTTGGTACACTTTTATCTGAAGTGCCTGACCATGAGTGTCTGCATACGTTTTAGCATGCGCGGTCTCAAGGGACCGAGCGCCCTTCACCTGGATAGTGCTTCTCTTCATAACTACCGTAATCATGCACTTGTGAGTTACATAATTCCTCCTGTCACATCAATGTTTTGGGCTTCTTTTCCCAATTTTCTTATGACATTTTCTTTCACACATGTTGGATTAATCTCACACACGTTAGACACATGATGGAGATCAAATGTGACAGGACCTGAAAGGCTCAGGGTTTGACATTTACAATAGAGCCTGTGTTGGCAGCGATATACTCCACAATTCAGCTTTTACTCACCACCAGCTCTGCCCGTCTGAGATAAGGCATTAGAGCAAGCCCGGCAGTATATATCTTTCCAAAACAACACATTTATACCACAGCCGGCTGCAGACGCTGATAAAGTTAGGTGAACATGTGACGGGGGATTTTCGTTTTTACTGACAGGACTCAGGACGCAGCAATTGTAAATTGTGGCAATTCCATTTTCTGCATGCTCACTAATCAACATTACATATGAAGCCGTTTTAACATATTTCTGAAGGGATAAAGTTCACATTTGTTGCTTAAAAGAATAAAACATGAAAATGTATTAAAACAGGGCTCAAAATACTTTTTTTGTTAACATGCACTAGTACATGTAACTTTCTAATTACATGCACCATTATTTTTTTACCTGCACCAAAACATTTTATTAGTGCATCATTTGGTTTATTTATCCTTTCTCTGCGCTTTAGCCACAACCGCATTTCTCTATTATGACAGTCTAAATACAAGGAAATTGTCAATATGTTATAATGTAATTTGAGCAGACTTTCCCTTTAACTTAAAAACAAACAAACTGTAAAGTAAAATATCTTCAAGTTTGCTTGAGAATTTAGCAAACCTCTAAAGGAAAATATATTGATGAGAGTTTAAAATTTAGAATATCAGTTGACTTCTTGGTACAGTCATGTACAGTAAAACTACTTCAAATTTCATATGGTCAATATCAGGGTCACTTCTCAAAAAACCTGATACGAAAACATTTTTTACGACTCTTTGGTGATATCAAATATTCAACACTTATTAAATGATGTGCAATATATTATTGCTTAAATACAAGTCTTTATTTGTCACTTTCTCTCTTTTTTTTTTTTTTTTTTTTTGATGCTCCACGTACCGTAACACCACAAATAGACGTGCATCAAAATCCAAGCGGCAGCTTTCTTTACCAGAGTGTTTAACGGAGCTGCTCCTCTGTTTTGTCTAAACAATAGCTGTCCCTCTTCTCTTTTCATCATGCAGCCTTATCAGTTATAAATTTGGTTTTCAATGCATGAGAAAATGAAAGTGCAGCATGAGGGCGTGTAAAAAATGTCAATTGCATGAGTCAGCCCTGCACAACATATTTTCAGTATCAACCAATACATGTAGAGCTCAGCATAAACAGCAAATCTTTATCATGCTGCAGGCATTTGTTTTTGAATGATAAAAAAAGTACTTCTCTATACACTGACTGATAGCACACTACTGATTCACTTTCCCCCATTCATAAGAGGAAGTGACTGCAAAACATGAAGTATTTTCAGCCACAGGAAGCTGTATGGTCTGATTAACTACACTGTTTGGAGATGCTTAAGAATAATCTATAAAGTAGAAAAAATACTTTTCTGCAATATTACTGTGGGAGGATCACAAACCGATGAATTCAGGGCAGTTGTTTACAACAGCTATGTTTATTGGGAGGCATGCAATTAAATATTTATTCAGTTTTGCTTTGTGACTTTGTAAGCCAACTGAGATGCTCATAATCAACAAACAACACCATAAAAAGTGTTATCAGAATGAGCTGCTTACAGCACATACAGTTTAAGCTGACCTCAACAGTTTCCAACTGAACCATGGGTAGGTTTTTAAAAGGAAATGACTCTTTATTCATGACTGCATATGAGTTTGTTGTAGTCAGTACAGGAAATTGCTGTACCAAAAACAAAAAAAGGAAAAACTATTGTGTATATGTGGCTAAAAACACCAGACATTTTGATAATTTTACCTGTGTATTATTATTTACCATGAACACCTCTGGTTATATGTTAAACAAACAGTTTGGTAGCTGACTGAAACTCATCAGTGAGAAGTAAACATTGCATATGAACCATTTACTAGTACTTAGAGTATCTAATTAAGAACACATTAATGAGAGTACAAGTTCATTATTATTTTGGCTTGTCATAACACTGATGAGAGGAGCTATTCTCAGCAGCCTAATCAGCACTCTGCACTGCTAACATCCTTCCCCTTTCTGCGTTGACATGCATATCGTGTTTGTCCATTGCCTCTCAATCATAACATAATAATCCCTGGACAAAATCCTTATCGTAAATAGTGCAGATGATATCCCGCACTGGATGAATGGGCAGACAATTGATAGTAGAAAGAGACACAGAAAGAGCCACAGATCTAAAGCACATTTGGCCCAGCCGACGCACCAGCAGTGGGGTTACGAAGTGATCAACATGTACTCGTCTCAACAGCATCAGCAGAAAGCCAGTCTTCAGCTGTTGGCTAAAATGGAAAACTCAGACTGAGCTACAGACAAGTCTGTTGAAAATCCGCCAGTCAAGGAGAAAATCTTGCTGGATTTCAGAAACTGAGACTCCAAAAGCAGAAGTGGTCGGTCTGTGGTCGGTTTAAAAATATCCAGCCCAGTGGGTCCAGTTCCTGAGTCATTGTTAAAAACTGTGAGTTTTTCTCTGAGAAAAAAAAATAAACAGGAAGGATAGAAACTGGTGGGAGATTCTTTAGATATATGGGTTTGTTTGGAGAGTCTCAGTAGGTGTCACTCACTGAAACTTTGGGAAATTTTAAAAAAAAAAGATTGTCTGTTATAAATTTTGAAAAATCCCGATTCTGACCAGCATAATTCTGCGTACAACTCAGAAGCCAGAAAATCAATCAATCAAAAATCATCCAGTGAGGTCACAAGGGAAGTTAAACGTAAAAATTAAGTGCATTCTTTGACACAGATTTTTTTCTTAAATAAAAAATATTTGCTACCACTAAGATGTTTCAACACTGTATTCACCAAAATAATATAAAATGTAAACGTTCAGACATGTTGTAAACATGCCAACAGTTTAGCCAAATTAGCAAACACTTTTTTTTGAAGGTTGAAGGGACAGTTCCCCGGAAATAAAAAAAACAACAACATATTTTTCCTTTCTTTTCCTCAGTCTGAATTATTTCATTAACATTGAGTTGCAGAGTGTCTGCCTTCTTTTCAAATAATGGAGCTAGATGGCAACAGCAATGTCTCTTTCCAGATATCAGCCTCTCATATATGAGCAGATGCACGCTTCCCTCTGCGCAGTTTGTGGATGTAATTTGGTAGAAAGAAAATAATTTCTATATGCACCTGCTCACTACAATGTCTGTGGAGTATCTTGATTAAATGGTTCATGATTTCTGTAAAGAGACATTGCTCAAAACTTTCTGTGATGCGACAAACTCAGAACACAACTATCACTTTACCCAGACTTTGAACCAAATTTAAGACCTCCTGACATCTAAGTAAAAAAACATTGCACAGGGAAACTCTGCATGAACAGCTGCAGTTAATGCAGTAGACTGCAATTAAACAATAAAGTCAGCCTTTGAACCGTCTTGGATATTTACAAAGGACAGTTTGTAATAAAGTCCATGCCTTCATTTTATCTCCAAAAGACGTGCTGCGAACCCAGAGCTGCGCTGAGAGAACAAAAATAAAAATATATTCAAAGTAAGTAAATTACAATGAACTGGAAATATCCTTCAAGCTGTGTTGAAGATGAATTAGCGCACCTATCTTTTGTTCTATAATGTAGCCTCACCTCACATCAAAGGCAGTATTTATCTCTGAACAATGCTGACTGTTAACACTGCTGTACTGGGCCCTATATAACAGAGAGGCACTGAGGCAGACAAGAGTGCTGAGAGAATGGTAGAGCCGGAGCGCAGCAGGGCCGGGACCACAAACTGGGGCAAACACATGTCATACGACTCAGCATAAGGCTGAGCTGGAAAATCAACAAAAGGAAAGGCAGTGATCCGCAGACAAATGTAGGATTACAACTCCACTCCACCTATTTGGTAAGCAGAGAGCGTCATGAGACCACAGAATCCAGGACTCGCACACATCAGAGTTCAGTTTGTACCTTCCTCTCAGCACTAGGTGCTTAAGTGCAGTGGAAAATGAAACTAAGAGACATGGAAATTAAATTTAGGTGCACAAATTACCATCTTGGTGCAGCTTTACTTGATTTAATCTCAGGGAGGACTATTAGCTTTTACCAGAAAGAGACATTTAGTTTTTGATTGGCCTACTGAAGCTTCGTCTCAGAAGAGATATTTATTATTAAGAGAAATGGTTCCTCTACTCAAAATCACTTATGTGCAAAGCAGCTGGACTCTGTGGTAGTCTCAGATGTACATAATTGTACATTCATGTATGAAAAGTAAGATGTGATGCATCCAGAAACAATATTAAATATCTTTTCTTGTTCGACTTAACTCTTTAGATGCCAACTGAGTTGCTAAGGTTTTAACTGTCTCTTTGTAAAGTTACCCACCCTTTTTGTCAAGATTTGGTAAAAATCCCATAATAACCTTTATGCATATTGTAAATTAGGTGCTCTAAGAGAAAACTAGACTTCTCCACCTCATCTTGGCTCTATTTTTCACTCAATCAAGCTAAGTAGCTTTTGAACTAAACAGATCGAGGGCTATTACAGCTGACAATCAGGACACAGACCATATTTTGGATTTAACAGAAAATTTTGCAACATACATCATTGATATAACCTCCGTTCATCTGTCCATGAGTGCTCGGTTTGTTTACGAGGTACTGGGAGTGCCTGCGGTGTGACATGAATATCTGGTGCATCTCTTGATGCAATGAAAAGAATTATAGTTCACTGATCACTGATCACCAATCACCGGTTGCAGCAAATTGAATCCAGCCAGCTTAACTTTCTGTTGCTGCTGTTACACAGCGCCGCTGTGGCACTTGGGGGTTTGCACTGGCCAAAATCGAGCTGCTTCAACCACCGACCGATGCTGTTGTCCACATTCTTTCGTAGGTAGGGGGACTGTGGGTCGGCTAGCAGCTACTTCTTGTCTCAGCTTTGATCTGACAGAGAGAGCTTTACAATAAAATTAGGTTAAATAAATCAATATATGGGAAACACTGCGTAACTGTATGAAGCACGTGCATTTGCCCGTGGTTGACAGGGCTTAGGACAGATAGAGGAGAGCTGCAGGAGGAAGGTGTATTTTAAAATTCTGTTTGTTTTTTTAATTTGCCTTTTCCAGATTTCTGCCTACCCCAGCTTAAAGCAACAATATGTTGTGCAGAATTACACAAACACTGATATTTACTGGTTTATGTGAGAATGTTTTTTCTGTGTAGAAATGTATTGGATATCAAATATAAGGATTTAGGGAGTGTTTTATTTTCAGTGTTCGTCTCTAAATCAACATGCTCCATTTTTAATTCCAGATCCGGAAACACAGCCAGCAGAAAAACAAGATGCCCACACCTTTGGCAACAAAGCACTCTTACTTCCTCCAGAGAGATGAGGCCACCTTATCTGTTGATCTGAAATGTGTTGCGAGAAAATGGATGTTCCTCAAGGACTCAGAATTGTGAGCACAAGCAATTTAGATTCCTAGCACAGCGTCAACATGATGCTGCTGTTATCCGCAGCCCTGCCTTTGAGCAGCTTTGTGTGTGACACCAAATTTGTCATATACTAACACAAGCAAACAAGTTTATACCTTGTTGGCCCATTATTTGTCTCTCTGCCCTGATGTGAATTTCAGCGACCAGCCGCTGACCCGTGCAAGCAGACAGCTCACTGCATACTCGACCAACCACGGAGAGCAGTGACATAACAGGGAGGATTAAGATAGCAGCTCTGATGAGGATTAGAAACCCACAGCGCCATCATCATCTGAAGTGATTACCAACTTAAAGCTAATGATCCTTTTAAGAGACAGAACTGCATCCCTGATCGTGCTTTGCTATAGTTGTAACCGATCCACTTTAAAGGAAAAATCGGCATCAAACCACGTCTCGTCTTGGCTGAACCAAAGAAAATGAGTCAATGGCATCAATGGAATGTCAACTTGTATGCAGCGGGGAACTGAGCTCGCTTTCTCGGCCCTCCAATCTTTTTCAAAGCATTCTCTTTAAGCGGACGCCAGCTTCGATGAACGTCTAACGGAGTTTGCACTAACTCCTGGGAGATGAAGGCAGCCATTGCCCTGGAAAAGCCAAACTCTTCAAAGGCTTGTGTGGTTGCTCCTCTGGAGAAAGTGATGTAACCACAGAAATGTCTCCTGTCTGACAGTTTACGCGGGTAGGTGGAAGCTGGGGAGCTCCACGGAGAAAAAAAAAAAGAACTAGGTTGACAGGAGTTAGATAAAAAAACAAACTTGTAAAACAAAATGCAAATTTACAGAAAATAAAAGACTATGTAGGCAGAGTGATGAATTCACACCAGCCTCCAGCCAAATGCTGCTACAATATGACAACGGGTAAACTGTCTCCTCTGCAAGCCACCATGGCACATAACCTACAATTACATACATCTCTTTATCTGCCGAAAAACCGCTACATCTCCTGACTAGCAGTCAGCAATATGGCACCGAAATAATATCACGATATTTCAGGGGATTTTTATGAGAACAATATTCTTGATGAAATGACAAAATACTGAAAAATATAAAAAAGTATCTTAATATTAATTTCAAGAACAAACAATTGCAGCAAAATAAGTCATGAAGTTTAAAATGTCAGCATAAGTGTAAGTTTGCCTTCAAATATTCAGTAAAAACAAAAAAATTATCAATGTTTTTGTTTGTAAGTTTGTTTGTTACTCAGAATGAGATTATGATTCTGTTGAAAATATGAATAGTACAACAAAATCAAATCAACGACAATTTGACCATTTGATGCCACTGAATCTACAGTTGCTCCTTTAAAAAGAAACAACATAAAAAACTTTATGCCACCATCATAGAGCCTTTAGGCGTTAATTTTGCTTTTAGCCATGCTTGTTGTTGCTGCTGTGCGTAATAGTATGTTGTCATTATGTCAACATGTAAATAACTGCCATTATCACAATTTTTAGATCATAATAAAAGTTACAGCAGTATTATCACAAACAAAATAATATGTCACACCCAGATACATTTTAAAATCCTCACTAAAAACAACCTGACACATCATGGATGACTTTAGTGCAGCAAGAACCAGAAGGGCAGGAAATGATCTAAAGCAGAACAAGTCCAGACAGGACCAGACCTGACAGCGTCCTCACCGGATATATATAGTTACGCCAGGGGTGTCATCATCACAAACCATTACCACAAAGCCACCAGCTGAATGCTGTGAATTCTACCTGTGTCTCTGTTATGGCAGATAAACATTTATCAATGTAAATATTTAGTGTTTTGACTGGAAGATAAAAAATCAGTGAGCATTTCAGCATCTCCAGTTCCCCCGTCTCAAAGTCAATGGGTATTTTGAATGTATTTTTTGGTAGATGACTGAAATAAGGTCAACAAAAGCTTATGACACTTTCAAATTTTGTTCTGTGACAGAAAACACATCGGTAAATACCTAACACGTGAACTCTGAAGCTCTGATGTGTCTTAAAAGAGGCCGTTGCTAACAAGTTGCCTAATTACACCAAAGAATATCATCACGCTGAACCGTGCTGAACATGGCTTTACAGACGCGTAGCGGGGGCAAAGGGACCAAAGTGTCGTTCATTCATAGCCTAACGTTAGCCTTTTACTTTTGGCGATTACATTTAGGCTTCAAATATCATAAAAGTGGTGTTTATTTGTAAAGATGATCGTGCTGAACAAAACGTGCAAGTATCAGAAACATGTGATTACCACAGAGCTTATTTTCTGCAATGATCCAAAATCAAATGGAAACATCCCATGGGCTTTTTGATGAGGGCACCAGGGCGAAGCTAACTTCCACAACAGCATACAGAAAACGTCATCCCTGAGGGATATCCATGACAACAAGAGAGTCCAATACAATATTTGTGGCTGTCAACAACCATACTCTGTAACAAAATGCTGTGAAAATACAGCCAAATTCTAAAAGTGTGCCATTTTTCCAAAATACAGTAAAACGCCGTAATTCTACATATACAGTAGGCTGCTGTATCATTTTGCAGTATTTTTTATTTTACCAAAAGTAGGCCTAAAGGAAGGACAGAAACCACATGCAGGTAAGCTCATGTTCATCAAACTCTACTATGCAAAAACATAAGCTTCATTTTTTCAGTTAAATCCTATTATTTTCAATCACAACCCCAATATATTACACATTTTGAGTTTCGACATGTAGGCCACTAATATTACATATTTCCAAAAATTTGCCCTTTTAAGTGCATGTAGCATCAGCAACAACATGTTGTGGTCTATATGTACAATTTTAACCCAAATGCATCATGGAAACCTTTTTACAGAATCTGAAGGTCTGGCTCCAAATAACGATGATTCATGTTCACTTGGACACTAAGTAATGGTGTTATAACATGGTCTAATGTGGGCCAGGCTGTTCTCTACCATTTTTCTCTCTTCATTATTTCCAAAAACACTTCGCAACGTCTCTCTCTGTTCCATCAGACTTCTCCGTCTCAGCTTTTGTTTTGGTCACGAGTCTATTCACTTGTTGTTTGTATTTCATTTTACTCATCTAAAGTGTGAGTTTAAAGAAATTCAGAAAAATCGAGGAGCAGGTAAAAGCAGGCCTTAAGTGTTTAATGCAATTTAAACATCATGAATTATAAATTGTGCTCTAAAATTTTAACATTTGCGACTGGATGTTTCAACTTAAAAATCAGTGAAACTCTTGAGGACAATATTTGAGAGACACTTCTGTTTCACTTCATACCAAGCTTTAAACGAGCTATATTCAGACATTTTCTATGCTGTGGCATTGCTGCACTGCATGTGATTGCATGGACATAAATAATCCATTTATGAGGGCTATTGAGTGAATGATTGATTGACATGTAATACAAACAGAACAAAAACGAAAAAGAAGACATGATAATCATTGAATGGATACACAATTCAGTTTAGGCTACAGGTTCGAATAACCAACAAAAATTACATCTCACATGTTCAAAAAGAGTAAAAGGAAGTTTGAACAGATTATTTCTTACACTTCCTCACTTAATCCTAAATTAATTCATCTATCTATCTATCTATCTATCTACACATATACCTTATACACAGACACACACATATACATACAGTATATACATATACACATACTGTACATACATTTACATACAAGCATACACACACGTATCCATATATACATACAGTAAATACAGTACACCTACATATATAAATCCCTGTGTATTCCGGGTTATGATCATATTTAGGATATGGTGTTGAAATGAGCACAGAGAAATCAGGTTATTCATATTCCCCACATACATCCCAGTTTCTTTCAAAGTACTCCATAGCATATGTGTTTCTCATGAACATAATTTCATATGAACATTCTTACAAACACATAGCTGCTCAAACACATCAACAGGTCTCTCCAAAAACCCGACAATGAACGAGTTATTCATGTCCATGTAAACGTACTCAATGTTCAGATATTAAGGATGTTGTGCAAAGTAAAATGTAGCCCTCGAAAGCCCTTTTTTTTAATCCAGGACTAGAAGCTCTAGAGACATCAGGGTGTTTTGTTACATATACAGCAGCTCGGACTGTTGCATCCCTCGCTGCTCGGCGGTGGTAATCGAAGCTTATTACACGACTGCACTCAGGCACTCTGGATGTAAGCATTTACCAAACGGCTTCAATGTTAAGTATACATGTATGTATGTATAGCACTGACACTGAGAGGCATCAATAATAACAATAAACATGCTGCTCTGTATCAACCAAGGTCAGGCTCGCCACTAACAGTTAACAAACTCCCGGTCGCCGCGGAGACAAGCTCAGCACCCAGCTCTTGATTTTCCATACCTGCTGTTCTCTCTGCGCTCCGCCAGCATCTCAACAACATCAGCAGCAGAAAAGGCAAAAAAAAAATAATAATCCACTACACACCAAGACCAACTCCTCTCCTCTTAAAAACTGTCGTGCTGCTGATGAGGAAAGGCGACGACAATGGTGTCATGCCTTCCCCTCACGGCGGCGAGAAAAGAGGAGAGGCTAAGCGCGGAGGCATGGCTTGTCTTCATTGGCAGTGCCAGGGGCTTTGTTCACCAGCCAGCGTGCTGTGTGTGTGTGGCCTGCCGGGACTGGCACAGCTGATCCCCCCCTGACACCGGGTGGGGTGTTCAGGGCTTTGGAGGAAGAGGAGGGGAGGGTGGAGTGTGTGTGTGGGGGCTACGGCTGTCACAGCAAGAGGAGCATACCATTTAGACCAGAAAAGGAGGGGGGGGGGGGGATGAACATACAACAGTAGTAAGCACCATAAAAAATTTATCTTATGGGGATTTGGGCATTATTACATCTAGGCTCAGTGAGTTCACATTAACGTTGCATTATTATGACCGCAGATACATACAGGAGAATGGAAAGAGCTTTTTACTGGAGCAGCCTCTTAACCTTACAGGTGTGCATTTTATAAATAAAACTTCCTGCAGCACAAGACTGACATATTTATATTTGATGCATCAAAAAGAAAAAAAAAGTGTTTGATGGGCTACGGTTTCATAATTTCCTATGTAATATATATTTAGCTGTCTTTATGTTTTTGAAAACAGAATATTAGAGCTGGCAAAATAAATCAAGTACATGACTATTGTTGTATTATTGTGTCATGACTCTCAAATATGAGGATTTACTTTTTCTCTGCTAAAGTTTATCTTATCTTATGTTATCTTATCCTATTTTTAGTGTTAATTATAAACTGAATATCTTTTTGTTGGACAAAACAAGCCATTAAAAGAATCTGGAGCCATTTTTACACAGAAATCGCGCTTGCTATAAAGAGACTACAGAACGTCATCATGCCTTTACAGCCATGCAGTGGTGGTGGCATAAAGTCATGAGACTGTGATCAGGGTTTCCCCACACACACATTTATTTGTGGCAGCCTGTCACGATCAAAACATCTGTTGCCACAAAAACATGCTCCATTTTTGGAGCTGTACTGTTCATTAGGAGTGCTATACTGTTCAATTATTCGCTTTACCACACTCTCGGAGCGCACAGTGTACGCTGGGCACTGATGGAGCAGCAAATAGCTAGGCACATTGAAACTGAAACTTAACTGTTTATTCTGCTGAGTCTAAAAGTTGGCATTCACACCCAGTAGCTCATTCATCAACCTGATCAGCTCTGAACGGATCAACAGATCAATTATCCACTCCGCAACTTATAAACTGCTGCTGAGGGAAAAAGAACTCCGAGAGCTCCACCATTCACGAACCTGCAAAAACCTTCGAATTTAGAGAGTGGACACAGAATGATAGAAAGTGACACACACAGCGGGAAACACAGACGGTTGAGTTCATTTCTAGCCTAACGTTAGCTTTTTTTCTCAAGGCAATTGCATTTAGACCTAAAAAATTATAAAAGTGGTGTTCAAAATGTTTAAGTATAAAGGCTGGGCAATATATAGATATTATATCTATCATATCAAGATATGAAATGATAGCTCATCTTTTTTCGTTATTTTAAAGTCAATACCTTTACCCACTTAGTCTTCTTTTTAACATTACCAATGATTATTGATCAAAAATGGAATTGTTTTTCTATTTTTTAGAAGTACTAACAGTCAGTCCTACAATATTGTCACATCAAAGAGAGTATTTGGTTTTTTAAAAAAAAGTTGATTCTGTTTTCCAGTTCTAGCAAATAAAGAAGTGCTTTTAAGAAAATTTTAAAATATCAAGATCGTGTCTCAAGATACAGCTTTAAAATATCGCAATATAATTTTCAGTCCATATCACCCAGCCCTAGTAAGTATCAGAAATCTTTGTTGCCACAGAGCTTATTTTCTGGAGTAATCAAAAATCACATGAAAAAAATCCCATTGGCTTTCCGTTAAGGGATACAGGGTTTATAAGTGCCTGCAGCACTCTGTCAATTGGAGAATGTGTGAAAATTTTCAGAAACCCTCTCCTAAAGGCTGTAGTGGAACATCCTGAGAACCACTGAGTCTTCTGGTTCACTAAGAAAACACTGAAGTGAGGTTTCCAGCAGGAGCACACTGGGCCATATGGAAATGAGGCAGGGAGGGGGTAGCAGATCATCCACCTCACTGAATGAAGCCTGCAAAACAATCTCCTACTCAACATACCACCAGCGGCAATGTTGAATATACGACTGGAAAGTGAAGCAATCTGCAGCACCAGAAGCTTAACTGCAGCCGGAGAGACCTGTTGTGTTATATTGGAGCCTGAGGGCTTCTCAGACACTTGAATCACTTTGCAGTTAGGATGTGATTTGAGCTCTTCTCGGCCTGAAACTGCACTTACTACGCCAACTTGATAACTACTAATCATGCATCACAATTTCCCCCTAAGTTAGTGGAAAACTGATGACAGAATCCAACATGTTCATGAATAATTTAGTAAAAAAAAGTGTTGTTGATCAACACCAATAACCATAAACCACACATGTGATCACAAACACCAGACTCCAAACAGTTATTACCATCCAGTTTTGCAGAGTGGAGCAAAGTCTGTGAAAATCGCAGCCAATTAAACTAAACAAACAGAGCTGGGAAAATATCTGCTTCAGTATGTCCAGTGAAACTCCTTCAAACACTACAACATGCAGTAAATAAGCCATTACTTAGGTTTTACATCCATACCATAACAAAACCAGTTTAAACACATAGGCTATAGAAAAATTATACACTTTTTAATTCATGCTATTGTTAAAGAAAATTAAATGAATTAAATTGAAAAACAAAATATGTATTAGCTTTTGGATGAACTGCTGTATGTGTAATTAATGGACTACTGCAGATGTTATACTGTGTAATGAACACAACCAAACCAATAGTGTTTTTCTACATTTTTCTTCCCGTCAACAAATCCCAAAAAGAGACCAAAACCAATCAATGTGTTTGTCAGTCTCTTAACACTGTCTAACTTTCCTATTTTGTCTTTGGCTCTCATCCTAAAGACCACTGGTTACTACTGGTGATGTTATCCTTAAAAATGGTTCAAAAATATGTGGTTCAAATTTTTTTCAAAGGCTCACTTATTTCCTAAAATATCTGGGCCAGGGTACAAAATTAGCACCAGCAAATGATTGTAAAATGTGCACATAACTAGCAGATTTGCATTTTTCACCTGCCTAAAAAAATAATAATAATAATCTATCAAGTGGCTGGTTAAATAGTAATACAAAACAGGAGGAAACACCACATTTGTTGGGTACTACTTTTATTAATACACATAAAGTGTTATGAGTGTGTGGTACTGACCTCAGATAAATTGCTCATGTTCTTTGTAATCTCGAAAACTATTCACTATTGATGTGATTGTTGTAAGCCTCTGGGGAAGAGGGCCAATATTTCGGGCTTATTTGATGTAACCAGCTGATATATGAGCCAAGACTTCCTCTTTTCCAGTAATTTGGGGAAATCTCAGATATTTGCATGTAAATGTTAAAAAAGCTAACTCATCGTCTGACATAAATAGTAAAATCCAAGATTGCATTTTGGCCAATAAATTTCGCCACCCCATACAGACTGTTTACCTGCAATTCAAACACTTTTGTTCAAGAGAAAACTATGTGCTTATAGACATAAATGAAAAAAATATAACATAGAGTGCAACAGTGTGGGTCACTGATGTGTTTAAATAGTAGCACAAAGACGGGGCTATTTGGTACAAAGGAAAAACATCAGGCTTTGGCTACAGAAGCAACATTTGATGTAGGATCATTTTCTTGTTGGTTTCGGCCTTTTTATTGGATTTATTGACATTTACCAGAATGACTCAATCAACCCACTGCAATCCAATATCTAATTTGTGCAACAAAAAAAGCACAAAACACAGTATGTTTGTTTACGTGTATACTACAACAGACATTCATGTATACAAAGTACATGTGCCTACTACAGTATTCGTGTGTGCTGACACGCTCCACTGGCGCTCCACTGGCTCTCATGATGTGCACACCATTTCCCTGGGGCCTAATTAAGAATTATCCTCTCCTGGTTTAGGACTGCACGCTGCTTCTTCTCAAGAAAGATGACAACTGGTAAACTGCAACTGAAGTCTGGTGTCTGACATGACACACACACACACACACACAAACACACACACACAGACGGTCTCTTACTACGTAATGCATTTTAAATGGCCTGAGAAAGCTCACTTGGTGCACTGAGAGGGAAATTAGCATTGGCCTTGTGCTGCATTATCCTCAAGATTTTAATGTAGCTATGTGGCTACACTTAATCAATAACAAGCGCCTCACAAAACACACAACACACACTGCTGCTCCACAAATATGGGAACTGCATAAATAAAACCATAATCTCATCTGGTAATCTTTGCTGTGCCTGTGTACATGTTTGTTGATTTAAAAGTCTTTGTCTCATGCTATTTTGTGAGAACAGTTGTACTTATTTGCATTTCACATGTCTACATGTAGATTTTCCAATTTGGCCTCAGCAACAGGTGGCAGGTTGTCACAGCAACTACAACAAACAGTTATTCATATTTGTTCCAAATCATTCACAAAAATTACTTCAACTTTTCAGAAAGTCTTGTCAAGCTACTTGCACTATGAGAATTTACATACAATTTAAAAACAACAACAAAAAAAAGAAATTTCATTGAAAAATTTAACAACTATTACTGTAGTGGCACCCCCATACGTGGCTATAAAAGGCCATCAGGGTTGCAAAATATTGTTTTGTTTACCTTGTTCTACAGCTGGTAAATCCTCTAATATTCAGCCGGCTCTTTTACATATTTAATATCCAAACAGCTTTTAAGTAGTGAGTAAGAACTCAAAACTAATGTCTAGTACGAAACAAAAACCCATCAGCATTTAAATATTGGCTACAATAAAAGTGTCGGCAAGGGAATATTATATTACTTAACTACTGTAATCTATTGAAGAACTTTGGTAATGTTTAATCGCAATTAACCCTTTGAAATCTGAGAATTTGGGAAGAAGGAAATTAGGAATGAAAGAAGAAATGATGAAAAAATAAGCAAGAACTGTACAAAGAAATTACCTGAAAATTAGTACTAAAAAGCCACAAAAAAAAACAAAAAAATAAATAAAAAAAAACAAAACAAAACAAAAAACCACAACAAGGAAAAGACCTGGAAAAAGTGCTTAAAATTTAAAATGATTCTGAAACATAATTTTATATGTATAAGTATGGTAGTCATAAATGTGTTTCTTCCCTAGCTTTTCAAAAATCTTTTTCTAATTCTACTAATTTCTCACATTTCATGGAACATTAATTACAAAGTTGCTCACTGCCTTTTTTCCCATGTTTAAGAAAAAAATAGCACCAATTTCTCTCAAGTTTCAAAGGTTGAAGTACTTGTGAAAAGCATCTGAAAGCCGCAAAAGGAAAGTGATGTCGCTCCAGATTTCAAAGGGTTAACTGTCATAAAGCAGCCGGTTAACATTATGAAATTTCATATCATTGTTGCTGATGTTCATAAAACATAAGGAGTCGAAAAATAATGCAGAACATAAAGCTTGGATTTATGTCAAGTCATGTCTACTGGACTTACTACCACATCTACTGGCAACAAAACACAAAAATACAAACGGTGCAAATAAAAAAAGATATTTGCAGTTGTAAATTTGAAGAAAATTAACATTGCATGTATTTATTAAGTCACTGCAACCCTTGTTTTATCCCAGGAGCGTAAACCCAGCCAAATGACTGACCTGTGAGTTTCTCAGTTTCGATGTGTGTTAGCATTGAAAGCACGGTGGGGAAAAAGCAGAAGAAAGGAAGTCCCTGAGGCTGCAGTTATGACTTCATCACACCAACTACCGGCAGGTTTTGAGTAAATCTAAATTCTCAGTAAATCACAGCAAAACAGGAAGTTAAGAGTTAATTTCTGAAGAGAGAGGAAAAAAGGCCCCGAGGGTATTCTAACATACCATGATGTATTGTGCAAGTTTGAAGAATCATTTTGTAATATCTTGGATGTTTGTGGGTTGGATATTTGGCTTTCACAGACCAATTAGATGCAGACACTCTACACTTTATGATAAGTTTCACATGATATTATTACTTTTTTACAGCACTATTTATAGTCCTCTGTGCCTAACAAAGTGAAGGACATATTCTTTAAATCCAGATTAACTCTGTGAAACTGAGGACAAATTGGCTTGATTTCTCTCAAAACATGGGAAGAAGGCAATGAGCAACTTGAGAAAAAAAATGAACCAAAAACTAGAAGTAAATTAGTACAAAGCACATACAAGAAAGTACAAGAAAATTACATGAAACCCACCCTAAAAATACAACAACCAACCAACAACAAAAGAAGAAACAAAAAACCCCAACAACAGGAAAAAATAGAACAACTAAAAATATTTAAAATCCATATTTAAATATATATTTATCATAATTTGCTCATTGCCTATTATCCTATATTTTTAGAGGAATTCAAACCAATTTGCTCAGGGTTCAAAGATTTAAATTCTTTTGAAAGGCGTCTGAATGCAGCAGAAGAAAAGTGATGTCGACCCAGGTCTCAAAGGGTTATGAGTAACCAAACATTCACAATATATACTAATAGATCAATAAATAAGTACCACAGACGATGGCAACATCTGGAAACAAAGATCAGCTATTATTAGAAGTTGGCAGCATCATGTTTTCTGCTCTATGTAAATATTTTTGATGTTCATCTACTATTTAAACATTAGGGTGTAATTTGATTAGTACAGATAATCAGTAGTACGTTAAGATCAGTGAATGAAAACATGTTTTCACTGTAAACAACATGAACATGTCACAAGAGGCCTATTTTCTACACGAGCTGAGGGCTGTAACTCACTGTTTACACAAACGTGTCAACAAAGCAAAACTGGCTGATGTGGAACATTTCACAGTTAATGGAAATTAGCAGGAATCACATTTCTATGCATCTGGGTTTGTTTTTTTCTCCATAAATGTGTGTTACTTTTCTGATTATTTGTGGATTATTTATAGTGTTGCTCATTTAAAAGCATGCAGGTTGGTGACATCCATTGTTGTCAGTAGGTTAATCCGCCTAATTCATACTCAACATCTTATTTGTCTTTGGTAACTGCAGTTACTGCCTAACTATTTTGCTTTTTGATTTGTCTGACATAACACACAACTGTAAACTTGTGACACTGCACAGTGTATTGGGCGCATTCAAAGGTCTGTACCCAGGCAACTGTTATGCTATTAATTTCACGCAACCATATTTTAAAATTTTAATTACAATGTCCAAGACCAAAGAGGACCTCTTCAAATTGCTTATTTGGTCTTGCCAGCACTTCAAAATAAAACAAAATATTCAATCTCATCAACCAAATCCAGTTTCTGAATTCGTGCCCGCCAATTGGTTTTATAGCTTAGAAATCTTAACTTTCTGTAAACTGCACTTTTTGTAAAAAGATTCAACTTTACATAAAATCAGAGGCTTGTTTTCACAGCACAAACAAACCAGGCCCTGTTCACAGAAATAAGCTAAATTTTGCACACGTCTGCAGCTGCTTGAACTAATCTGGTTTTATATTAGATTAGGACATTCAAATGATGATTACTTATCTTCAAAGGTGGATGATAGTGTAAACAGAATTAGCTACATTTATTTTGGTGTTCGCTGCCATTCATTTACTTTGGCCCTGCTTAGTGATGGTGTTGGTGTAAAAGATAATATAATAATATAATATAGCCAGATACTGAAAAAGAGTGACAACAACTTCACCATCCCAGACAACTTGAACGTCAAACTGGCTTAAGTTTTTATCTCCCATCCAATAAAACAGCGTTATTAAATTTAGCTAAAATCCAGGTTGGACACACCAATGGTTTCGAAGCACGGTATCTGCTGCTACCAATACTTTATGTTGCATCTAATATTTACAGAAATATATATTTCTAAATTACTATTTAAAACTTCTTGAAACTGTCATTTATGTTCAACAATTACTTTTTAGTTATTTATTTCTTAGTCATCTCTACTGCCCATTATCATCTGTCTTTTTTTCTAATATGTTTTTGCCGCAGATCCTTTTAATTCTACTTTAAATTTTGTCTTGCCTTTGTTCGGCATTATTGTTTGGCTCTTATAGTTATGTTGCCTCTGAAAGAAACCCTTGTTGTCAAAGGACTCTGTAAACTCTGTTTTTAAAGGTGCTATATAAATAAAGTTATTATTATTATTATTAATAGTATTATTACTATTATCAGTATATCTTACATATTTCGTACGTATGCTGATTGCCTGTAGTCACTGTGCTGTTTTAATTACCTGCTTGTCCACTTATATTGCTTTTATTTCTATTCTTCAGGTCAGACAGAACAGCATGAGGTTTATACTATGCAGTAGCCCTGCAGTAGATTTTGGTCAAGTGCAAAAAGCTCAAATTATTCAAATTCTGCACTGAGACCTTGTTTTTAAACAGGAAAGGAAATTACTAAACAAATCATTATATTCTTTGAGGGTCAAAGGGTCCAGATTTGTACACCTGTTACAAAGAGTTGTGAGTGGGCATGATGTTGTTTTTGTCAGGTGAAACCTTAGAAAGAACGAGACAACCGGGATAATAAATTGAGCTGCATGAAACATCTATGACATTGCTATCAAGTGTGACTGAAAAGGATGCAAATTAACAATGCCAGAGTTAATTATTAAGGTAATTGGAAATGATAAGGATGTCAGACCCAAATAAACTACCTGATACTAAATGTAGATAACACATCTCAGGGTCAGCTGCAGCTGATTAAGTCCACAGTCTTCTGAGTAGATGATCTATATAGTCTGCTGTTTATGATGCAATTCCTTCGGTCCATAGCAGTTATTACATCGTGGAGCAACAACATGGAGCGAGGCAACAGCAACAATTGCACAAATGACGGAAACATGAAGTATTCCCTCACAGTATTACTTCAATAATCTTCCTACATACTTTTCTGTAAACTAAGCGTGTAAAACACAATTGCATGGAAACGGAGTAAACACTGCAAGAGCACGACACAAGTTTGTGTTAACATTAGTTGCATCATCTATTTAGCTTCAGCCTGCGAGCCAGACTGAGCTGCTGCTGGGTGGTTCTGTGACCCAACAGCAGGGACACTTAACCTGCTTTGCTTAACTTACTTAAGGGACACTTTTGCAAAATGACAGGAGACCAGGGGCCGCAGTGGCCCCATACATGTTTCTAAGATTTTAGGGATGTTTGTAGGATTTGAGGACATTTCTAGGACTTAAGTGACATTTCTAGGATTGTAGGACATTTTTAGGATTGTAGGACATTGCTGGGATTTTAGGACATTGCTTGGATTTTAGGATGTTTCTTGAATTTAGGTCATTTCTCGAATTTTAGGACACTGCTCGGATTTCAGAATGTTTTAGGACAGGTTTTGGATTAAAGGATATTTCTCAGATTTAAGGACGTTTTTAGGATTTTAAGACATTTTTTGGATTTTGGGATGTTTCCAGGACTTTAGGACATTTCTCGATTTTAGGGACATTTATCGAATTTAGGACATTTCTCAGATTTAAGGACATTTCTCGGATTTCAGGATGTTTCTAGGATTTTAGGGCAAATCTAGGATTAAAGGACATTTCCCAGATTTTAGGACGTTTCTAGAATTTTAAGACTTTTTTTTTGGATTTTGGGACATTTCCAGAATTTTGTACATTTGCCAAATTTAAGGACGTTTCTCTGTTTTCAGGATGTTTCTAGGATTTTAGGACAAATCTAGGACTAAAGGTCATTTCTCAGATTTTAGGACGTTTCTATGATTTAAGACATTTTTTGGATTTTGAGATATTTCCAGGATTTTAGAACATTTCTCAAATTTAGGAAATTTCTCTGATTTCAAGATCTTTCTAGGATTTTAGGACATTTCATCAGACTTTGGAACTTTTCCAGGATTTTAGGACATTTTGCCAATTTCAGCATATCTCTAGGGTTTTAAGATATTTCTAACAATTCATGGGATTTTGCTGATTTCAGGACAATTCTGGGATTTCAAGATGTTTCTAAGATTTTGGGACATTAGTGGCTTAGTTTGGACGTCTGCTGAGGGGTGCCAGGGATCCTCCACTGACATTTCTTTTTCAATAAACAAACTCTATTTTGATGCTGTTTTGTGCACTCTGGCACCTTATGTACACTTAAAGTACAAAAACAAGTCCCAGTGTTAATCACTACACTTAAATTGTGAATTAGAAAATGCTCGGGGTGGCATCCTAACAGGGGCCAGATGTGGCCCACGGGCCTTAAGTTGAGAATCCCTGCTTCAGTACAGGCAGCCAAGCATGTAACCTGGAGCAATGCGCTGGTCAGTGGCCACACAGCACAGGTGACTTCAAGTTACACAACATAAGGCCCATGTAATAGCACTAAATATGCCAGTCATTGCGACTTTGATAGCAGCAGATTTTGGCTATTACCGGTCAGTCACAACATCACAACAACCCAGCTTAGCCTGTCATATAATGTTGAGTAATAAATCCAGCCACAAACTATAAACGCAAACCCACACCAGTCTGCGTCCTTGTGTGTTTTCCAGTGACTGTTTTATTCAAATGCATTTAAGTGCGAGGACTCTGACTGAAAACACAACACAGCAGCAAACCTGTAATATTAACCGAAATACTGCCAGTTAGCTTACACCGTCAGTTAGCTAGCGACCAGCTGATCGCACTAGCCTTCAGCATCTGAACGACAACTGTCAAGCTAAAGGGTGACGCTGGCCTTCAATAAATACACAACAAATACACAAGTGTTTTTGTGTTTCAATATTGAACCTGGATACGGTGTTTGTTTCCGGACGTTGCTGCTGACATGCTAACGTTAGCTTTAGCGCCGCTGTGGGTAAAAACTAACCGTTGAGTCGAGATGGACATTCCTGTGTGTGTTAGCATGCTAGGCGGCTAGCAGCGCAGTGCTAACTAGCCGCTCCAGAGACCAGTGTGTCTGTCGTGTATCCGCCATCCAACTCACCAGTAAGCAGCGGAATCCTTCGGCTAGAAAGTCGGTGATAGCCCCCCAATATCTCAGTTACGTGGGGCCCTCCTTGCATATCCATATGTCACGAACGATGCTTTACACCCAAAGTGGTCACTGCTTCCTCCCCTTCCTTCTGGTAGCCATCTTTCTATGTCCAAATATCGCAGCTCGTCCCAGCAGCAGCCAAGTCCCGGCGCTGATTTTGCTCCAAAACAGCATCCTCGGATCCTCCTCCCGGTGCGGAGCGAGACCGCATCTCCGAGACAAACCTGACATCTGTTGGATGCATGGAAGAAGACACTTCATTTACCAAAAAAAAATAATAATAATTATAATAATTATAATAATAAATATGTATATATATGTTACTATTATTATCACATCTAAATTTGTATTTCTTTATATTCTTTTTTTAAATTATTTTACTTTTTTTCATTTTCTGGCTCTCCTTGTATAGAGGTATGAAATATTTTTTTACTTTGATATTTTTTGATCACTCTGACCATCTCCCTTTAACAGACATTGTTACCATTAGTATTATTTTTAAAAGGTGTATAAATATTTGATTTTCACGAGGTACAGGGATGAATGTGATTGACCATAACTGGGTGTTTACTTTGTTTTTATTTAGTTTATCTTTTCTTTTCTTCTTTGGTTTACGTCTATTCGAATTGGGTTTTTGGGGGTTTTGTTGGCTGGTTTTCTTTTGTTGTTGTTGTTTTTTTCCCTTCTTTTCTGCTCTATAAGTAGTAAATTTATATTTTATAAGACATATAGAATTGATAACTAATTTTGATTAGTTTAAGTAATAATTCATATGAGAGTATGTCAATAAGGAAGCTGGATAATTAATTAATTTATATATCGTCTTGTGAAGAAGCGGTGGGATTAAATAAATTTTTTATTTCAGCCCACTCCTTTTCGGACATGTGAACTCAAAACTGCCAAGTGCATCATTATTATCATTATTATTTTGTTGTTTTGTTTGTTTGGGGTTTTTTGGTATGTTGTTGATATTTATATTATTTATTATTTATTTTTCTCTTTTGTTGTTGATGATGTTTACTTAGTCTTTTACATGTTTACATGTTTGAAAAAAAGATTTCAATCAATCAATCAAAAAGCACAGCTGACTTTTTTTTTAGATCAAATTGCTTTTCTAAAAACTTTGCAAAACCCAATTTAATTTTATAGAGATGTTTTGATACGATGCATTTGTAGTATTTTGATTATACTGCAGTTATATTTTTATTAAACTAAATCGACTTTATTTTCTGCAGTCTATTTTAAACAAATTTTTGTCTTTTATTGTCAATTTTCTGTTTTGTGTTTCTTGTCTATTACTATACTATTATACCAATATATGTATATATATGTACTTGCTGGAGACTGGGTCAAGTTTAATTTGAAGAATCACTTTTTCTTCTATTCATGTACATTTTGTTTGACCTATTTTATATTTTTATTGTTTTGGATAGTCAATATTATAGTTTTTCTAGGGACTAAGACACTGCACAATCATTTCAACCTTTTTTTTTTTACGTAAATATTAAGTATTGTTGGTTTCTGAAGTGTTGGGTGAAGCTGTGACTCTGTCAATTCTTTGCAATGACGCACTGGGGTTGATTTTAAATTTGTCACTCACAGCAGAGATGTCAATCATTTCACTGATGCATTTGACACATTAACATTGTAATATCAGATATGAGGCACCAGGTGACAGCAGTTACCATCTGAGCATGAAAACTCACATCCAATCAAAGCCGCCTTGTGGGCGGTTTGGTTTGCAGAGTGATGTAAACCACAAACCTCAGCAGCCTCAGGCACTGAAAGTGATACTTTCATACCTGAGTAGTTTTGAGATTTCTTTCTTCAAAAGTAAACTGTTTCTAGGTACCTTGTAACTGGTCCTGGTCTTCCTGGTCTTTTGATGATAAACTAAGGTTACACAGTCTGGTACCATACCAGAATTTGCAGAATTTGTGACTCTTGTCAGTTGGACCTTTTGTCGTCTTCTGTGAACTGACACCTATAATCAAAAGTTAAATCTATTGTGTTGATTTATGGTTCAGGTCTGGAAAGTTTCCATCGTGAGAGATACCATTATTACTCAATAATCAAAGATGTCAGTACATGTCAGACCTGAAAAGCTGCCTTATTTTGGCGGTTGGGGATGGAGTTCATTCATTGTTGCTCAGTCCTGGGTCCTCCCTTGATGAAAAGAAATAGAGTCTGCCTTATATTAAGATTTCTCACTTTCTATGCATGAAGACGAAAAATATGAAAATAAGGTTTGGCTGGGCAGTAGTGCACATGGTTACAATGGACCCCAATGAAACTCTAACAAAATGCCTGTAGCTATCTAAAAAAAACAGTAATAGCTAGCTTCAACCTCCATAGTTTGTCTGGTCAAATTATATTAAATTACATAAAGTGCATATATAAATTAAATATAAACTAGATAACAGTAAGGTTTAAAATATAAGAACTAGGTCACACCAAGGTTCAAAATAAATATTATATTTAAAATATGAGAAAAGCTAACAGTATTGTTTAAAACATAAGAAGTAGGTCACAGTAAGGCAAAAAATATCTAAATATAAAATACAAAACTAGGTAACAGTAAGGTGCAAAATATAAAAACTCGCTAATAATAAGGTGCATGTTGAAAAACATCTACAAAAGTTAAAACTGAAATGAGTTCATTCTCAAACTTTTTGCAGACATCTAAGTGACTTAAATATTGTGTCAACAGTATATTTCTGGGTGTATTTAAAGCTTTCGTTACATCGAAATATAGTAATGTGAAGACCTTATGAGCAACATTTAAAAAGGTTTAACTTTGGCGTCATCCAGGGGAAGTATTAAAAATAATTTCTCTTCAAAATCACATACTACTCACAGCTTTGACCTCTGCAAATCGTGCCAAGGAAGAAATGCACAAAGGTTAACCAGTTAAAGAAAGACATGCACTAGCTTTAAAAATGTGTGTTTTATGTGACCACACGTCGAGGACAGCAGGTGGAAACACATGAATCACAAACTAACCAATGTTAAGGTGGCCGTTTGTGGAAATTACCCACCCCGGGGATAATTGTGTAAACACAAAAAGGACACAACAATGCGCCAGTCAACGATTCCTATTGGCCTCATTTCAAACTTCCAAAACGAGCCCCAACATGAAGCTTACAGTAAGTGTGCAGCTTTGATAAACAATGAGAGAAAACGAAACTTTTGCTGTTTGCACGGCACTCTATAGAGATGTTACTGCTGAAACTTGTCATTCATGTGCTAATGGCCATAATAAAAAATGATTTGTGTGTGTTTAAATGCAGGGTGCAGCATCGTGGATTTCTCATCAGCAGACTACAGTAGTGAAGGTTAACTGCTACGAGAGGAGGTCACTTCCTCCACAGCAGTGACTCACTGAGCGTGAAAAGAGTCCAAAACACATCGGACAAAGTGGATTGCACAGAAACAGAGAAATAAAGAGTTTCATTTCATCACAACAAAACTAACACAAACTCAAAAAAAAGAGAAATGTCACGTGTGAGGTGTTGCATTTTGGAATAGATTGTTTGTTTTTAAATGGAGATTTGTATTGTTGTCTTTTTGGTGTCACACATTCATCCATTACAGTTCTTCAATTCTTCTTCTCTGATCACACGCCAGAAATAGTCGAGTTTCACAGAAGCATAACTCGATTTTATCTACTTTCACTCTGAGTGTGCCCAGCAGGTCTGCCTCATCCCAGAAGAAGTGCATCCTGCATGATGTTCACTTTTCATGCAGATATAACTTGTTGTTGTGTCTTTCACAGTCTGTAAAAAAAATTCCTGAAGGCTACATTCCTGTATGATGAGCGAGACAGACCTTAAAACTTCTCTGATTTCTTTTGTTGACCAGTTCATGAATCATTATTCAGTTTGGCACGAGCGGCTGACTGACACTATAAGAAATTCAGAAAAATTAGGTTGCTTCTTTGCCCAAAGTTTAATGACAAGATTGATACCTGTCTTTCATTTGCCTTTTGAAGCATCCCAACTTGTCAATATCGACGCTTTGTTACGTCAACATATTATGTACTAGGAATCCTCCTGTGTCTGCTGTTGACATTATGAGACACTGTCAGTATACACCGCTTAAATGCATCGTGTCTTTTCAAAATACACTTCCGTTTTCACAAAAAAAGTGAAGCGTGAAGAGTTTCTGTTTGGTAGATGCAGACTGCCTTTTATTTAAGGAATAGTTCAACACACACACACACACAGACTGTGTGTGTGTGTGTGTGTGTGTGTGTGTGTGTGTGTGTGTATATTTCTATATGTATAGCCTATGAATCAAACATGTCAAGGTCCACTGTCCAAGAGCATCTGGATTGGCAAAGTGAATGCATCAGAGTACGACTACAGTTATTCTGCAAGTAGTCATTCATTCCTTAGCCGCTTAAACCTCTTAAAGGTCACTGGGGGGCAGGAGTCAATCCCAGCTGTCATTGATCGAGAGGCGGAGTACACCCTGGACAAGTCGCCAGACTATCACAGGGCTGACACATAGAGACAGACAACCATTCATCATATTCACACCAATGGTCATTTTACCACCTTATCGTGGTGGAGGGGTTTGCGTGTCCCAGTGATCCTAGGAGCTCAGTTGTCGGGGGCTTCATGCCCCTGGTAGAGGTCACCATAGCAAACAGGTCCTGGGGAGGGACCAGACAAGCGTAGCTCACAAGACCCCTATGATGACATCAACCGATGGTCCAGAGTTCCCCTCGCCCGGGACCTTGGTCACGGGCCCCCTGGAGCCAGGCCTGGGGTGGGGCACCGGCGGCGCCTGGTGGCGGGCCTTTACCCCATAGGGGCCCGGCCGGGCACACAGCTTTCCGAAGAGGTAACATGTGACCTCCTTCCCGTGGGCTCACCACTCATAGGAGGGGCCGTAGGGGTCGGGTGCAATGTGAGCTGGACGGCAGCCGAAGGCGGGGACCTTGGCGGTCCGATCCTCGGCTGCAGAAGCTAGCTCTGGGGACGTGGAATGTCACCTCTCTGGTGGGGAAGGAGCCTGAGCTGGTCTTGAGGTTGAGAAGTTCCGACTAGATATGGTCGGCCTCACCTCGGCAGCATGGCTTGGCTCGGAACCAGTCTTCTTGAGAGGGATGGACTCTCTTCCACTCTGGAGTTGCCACTGGTGAGGCGCCCGGGCAGGGGTGGCAATGCCCACTTGTGCCCCCGGCTCGGTGCCTGCAGTGGAGTTCGCCGGTGAATGAGAGGTAGCCTCCCTCCGCCTTCGGGTTGGGGGCGGATCCTGACTGTTGTTTGTGCCTATGGTCCAAACAGCAGTTCAGAGTATCCACCCTTTTGGAGTCATAGAGGGGGTGCTGGAGAGTGCTCCTTCACTGGGGACTCCCTCGTTCTGCTGGGGACTTCAGCGCTCACGTTGGCAGCGACAGTGAGACCTGGAGGCGTGATCGGGAGAATGGCCCCCAGATCTGAACCTGAGTGGTGTTTTGTTGTTGGACTTCTGTGCTCGCCACGGATTGTCCCTGCGCGAACACCATGTTCAACATAAGGGTGTCCATATGCGCACTTGGCATCCAGGACACCCTAGGCCGCGGTTCAATGATGTCGACTTTGTAGTCGTGTCGTTGGACTTGCGGCCGTATGTCTTGAACACTTTCGGGTGAAGAGAGGGGCTATCAACCGATCACCATCTGGTGGTGAAGTTGGCTCGATGGTGGGGAGGGCGCGGTCAGACCTGGCAGACCCAAGCGCATAGTGAGGTCTGCTGGGAACGTCTGGCAAGTCTCCGTCAGAAGGAGCTTCAACTCCCACCTCCGGAAGAGCTTCGACCATGTCCCGGGAGGCTGGGGACATTGAGTCGAGTGGGCGTGTTCCGTGCCTCCATTGCTGAGGCGGCGACCCGGTGCTGTGGCCGTGGGTGGTTGGTGCCTGTCGGGCGGCAACACGAACCCGTAAGGGGTGCCCGTCAAGCTGAAGAAGAGTCCTATCAGACCCTTCTTGGCCTGTGGGACTCCGGAGGCAACGAACAGAGTACCGACAGGCCAAGCGGAGTCTGCGGCGGCGGTCGCCGAAGCTCGGGCATGGGAGGAGTTGGCGAGGCCATGGAAAACTTCCGGACGGCTTCGAAGAGGTTCTGGACCACCATCCGGCGTCTCAGGAGGAGGAAGCAGTGCTCCGTCAACACACTGTGTATGGTGGCGACGGGGCACTGCTGACCTGACTTCGACTGGGGCGTTAATGGATCGGTGGAAGGAATACTTGAACCTCCTCAATCCCACCGACCGCCTTCCGTTGGGGAAGCAGGGCCTGGGGACCGGGGTGGGCTCCTCTATCTCTGGGGCTGAGTTGCAGAAGGTGGTCAAAAAGCTCTCCTCGGTGGCAGGGCCCCGGGGGTGGGCGAGGTCCGCCCAGAGTTCCTCAAGGCCTGGATGTTGTGGGGCTGTCGTGGCTGACACGACTCTGCAACGTGCGTGGACATCGAGGGCAGTGCCCTTGGACTGGCAGACTGGGGTGGTGGTCCCTCTTTTCAGAAGGGGGACGGTGTGTTCAACTACAGGGGATCACTCCTCAGCCTCCCTAGTAAGGTCTATTCGGGGTACTAGAGAGGAGGTCCGCCCGGATAGTGAACCCAGTTCAGGAGGAGCAATCTGGTTTTCGCCCGGTCGTGGAACTGTGGACCAGCTCTGGACCCTTGGCAGGATCCTTGAGGTGCTTGGAGTTTGCCCAACCAGTCCACATGTGCTTTGTGGACTTGGAGAAAACATTCGACCCGTGTCCCTCAGGGAGTCCTGTGGGGGAGTTCTCCGGGAATATGGGGTTCGGACTCCCTGATACGGGCTGTCCGTTCCCTGTATGACCAGTGCAGGAACCTTAGTCCGCATTACCGGCAATAAAAGTCGAACTTCGTTTCGGTGAGGTTGGACTCCGCCAGGGCTGCCCTTTGTCACCGATTCTGTTCACTTGCTTTTATGGACAGAATTTCTAAGCAACCAAGTGTTGAGGGGTCGGTTTGGTGACCTCAGGATTAGGTCTCTGCTCTTTGCAGATGATGTGGTCCTGTTGGCTTCATCAGACGCGACCTTCAGCTCTCACTGGATCGGTTACGCGGCAGTGTGAGCGGCTGGAATGAAAATCAGCACCTCCAAATCCGAGACCATGGTTCTCAGCCGGAAAAGGGTGGCGTGCCCCCTCCGGATCGGGGATGAAGTCCTGCCCCAAGTGGAGGAGTTTAAGTACCTCGGGGTCTTGTTCACGAGTGAGGGAAGGATGGAACGGGAGAACGACAGGCGGATCGGTGCGGCGTCTGCAGTAATCGGACTCTGCACCGGTCTGTCTGGTGAAAGGAGCTGAGCGAAAGGCAAAGCTCTCGATTTACCAGTCGATCTTCGTTCCTACCCTCTATAGTCCGCGAGCTTTGGGTAGTGACCGAAAGAACTAGATCGCGAGGTACAAGCAGCGAAATGAGTTTCCTCCGTAGGGTGGCTGGGCTCTCCCTTAGGGATGGGGTGAGAAGCTTCGGTCATCCGGGAGGAGCTTCGAGGTAAACCGCTGCTCCTCCGCATTGAAGAGCCAGATGAGGTGGCCGGGCATCTAATTAGGATGCCTCAGGGCGCCTCCTGGTGAGGTGTTCAGGAGCACGTCCACGGTAGGGAGGCCCAGGGAAGACCAGGACACGCTGGAGAAGTTCGTCTCTCAGCTGGCCTGGGAAGCATCTCGAGGTCCCCAGGAAGAAACTGGATGAAGTGGCGGGAGAGGGAAGTCTGGGTTTCCCTGCTTAGGCTGCTGCCCCCGCGACCCGACCCCGGATAAGCGGAAGAAAATGGATGGATGGATGGATGGGTCATTTTAAAGTCACCTGCATGTCTTTGGACTGTTGGAGGAAACTGGAGAACCTGGAGAAAACCCACGCTGACATGTGGAGAACATGAAAACTCCAAAACCTTGGACCCATTTGCTGTGAAGCTACAGTGCTAACACCACTATGCTGCCCTCCTCTGCAAGTGCATCGTTTCCAGCTATTTTTTTGCACATACAGCTCTGCATGGATGTGCAGGTGCAGCTCTTAAACAATACTTAAACACATATAAACCATATCTGCACGTACAAACATAATCACAGCTGCAGTTACACCGTTATACTCTCAGCTCTGCAACAGGACTGTTAGAAATCATCTGAGCTGAGTTTTGATTTCTTGTCAAATGGCTGGGTTAGTATTTACAACAGCCTCAGGGCTCCGTTTTCCCGTCTGCACACCATGCATTTTTTCTCATCTGCTTCCCTTTTTTCCCAGATCTGCTGTAGGGGCACTTGAACTGAATCTTACTCTTGATTTGAAGTCTGTCCCTGTTTCCTGAAAATCACGTGGTTCACCAGACATGTTTACACTCCCACTCCTGCATTTTCTCCAGTGTGAGACTTTATTCATGGAGGCTTGTCTTTGCCAAAAGAAGAGGTGGTTGTCCTCGGGGTGTGTGAGCGGTGAATGCTTCCATGGATCAGGCCACAATAAAGAATACTGTGAACACATTTTTGAAGTTAGACATAGAAGTTTCATTTTTATTGAAGACAAATAGCTCCACTTATATCTGATATCATAAGAAAAAAAAAACCCAAATCAACACTGGAGATAAATGCAGTTTTTTATCTTTTTTTTTCACTTATTGTTTTGGTCTTATTTTATTTGCATTTGAGCTCTTATCAGCTCTGTTTCCAGCTGCAGCAGCAGCTCCTATTTTCAGCAAAAAGCTCTGATAAAACCTGCTGTTCACTTAATGACCAGCACCAAACAACCAATCATGTATTTGCTACACGACATCATAAGAATATGATTTCCGGGGAAATGCTTTTCTGTCTGTTTCAATAGTGTAATAATAATGAATATACGTCTATGGGGATTTGGAGTGTGTTATAGGTAGGGTCTTGACGCTCTTCAGAGTCTGTCAGAGCTGATCTGATGTGATCCTGATCTCAGCGGGGGCAGTTATCCAAGTGGTTTGGATCTTTAATGATCCTCCTGGCCTTATTTTCTGGTATAAACATCTTTTATACAGAGCCGAGTAGCGCCTGTGTTGTGTTCAGCTGAACAAAAAACACGTTCTCATCCCAGGTCATCATATATTGCCGCTTTGCAATGGACTTCCACGTCTACACTTCACGCTCCAAATATCCTCCTGCGTCTGCTATTGACGCTGCGGGAATGCCGCTTACAGTAATGTGTACACAAGTGTTTCCTTAATCCTACAAAAACTAAAAATCCTACAAAAACTTTCAACATGACAAAACTGTCATGTTGAAAGTCCAAACTGTGGCTCTCAGCCAGTCATCGACCAGAATCGTCTGTGAAACTTAGCTGAAACAGAAACGCAACTTGTTTTTTTTGTTTATATCTAAACTGTTTTATAAGAAACATAGCCAAAAGAAATAAACAAGACAGCAGATCAGAATTAGAATTAAAGTTAGTCAATGTTCTTCGACCCAACCTTAGTTTTGCTCAGAAACATCCAGTTTCACATCGTTTCACTCCAATAACTTTAAAGTCAAACCAGCTTAACATGGCTGCTGGATTCACGAGAGGCCTAAAACTCTGCAGCTACGTCTGGATTAAATTTATCCTGATGCAATTTCGGTTGTGAGAAATGCGAGTGGGGTAATGAGGGAAAGATGTTTTAATAAGGACTTAACGCTGTCATGCAATCCATGTTTTACTTGATCTTGACACATGGTAAAGTCCCAACATTTTATTCCAGCCAAGAAGTGTTTCTGCCAGTTTTATTGTATTAATTTATTTTTTAACAACCTCTTTATTGGGGGGGTCTATTATAATAGATATTATATATGAATAAAATAGTCTTGGGAGCAAATATGGTATACCATAAAATGAAAAGGCAAACCAAAACGAAACAAAACAAATTAAAATCAGCAGCAATTAAAAAACATAAAACATAAAAGAAAAACATAAAAAGAAAACAGAGGTAAAAACAGATGTTTTTACTGTAATTGGATTACATGGGCCACAACACTTTATGATCTTATTTTCCAATTGCCCCAACTCCATTCCCGTCTTTGGTTTTATTGGTCTTTATCAAAATTTAGTTTTAAAAAGTCCATAACTAAAGGTTGAAAACTGCCAGTTTTCTTTTGAAATATATGTTTGATAAAACAAACTAATTATTTGATTTCATTCAATATAATGTGTAATTTATGTTTTTCCAAAGCAGCACAGGTTGATAAATCCTTAATATTCTGCTTTATATTTGGTTTGTTAAATCTTTCCCTCCTATAGTTATTGTTCTCTTAGCTTGTAAGAGACACAAATCTCTTACAAGCACACGGTCACTCATCAGGGTCGTAAAATCACCCGAATAAACATCCACAATGTACAACTTTGGCCAATAAGGGATTTTCAGTTTTTTGTCTTTCTACCATGTCAATAACCTCCCTCCGAATTTTTGGGCATATTTCATTCCCACAAGCAGTGAAAGAGAGTGCCTGTATTACATTTGAAGTATATGTGTGGCGTATTAGGATTAAAGTTGTGTAGATTTGATGGTGCAATAGGTGATTTTTGTATTATTGCTTGATTGTAGTTTGACCTTAGGATGTGTAAATTCATCTCTCTGCAGAAATTACAATAGAAACCGTTCAGCGGTTAGGGGGGATTTCTGTTGCTCACTTTGTCACTCGCTCAGAACTTTTCCAGATAAATGATTGCGATATGCTGATCCACGATATAAAACAAAAACTCCTCTGTCTTTGAGTCAAGCAGAAGAGGCTTTAAACTTCCCCTTTTTTCTTACAGCTGCAGCTTCCCCCTGAACAGAAGAAATACACATGAAAGACAACACAGACATATGAAAGTGCAGCAAAGGAGGTCAGCATTACGTTAAAGTCATAATCATTTAAGGAAGTAAAAAAATATTTCCATAAAAAATCCAAAAACGGCATTATTAGTGGTGAAAAGGAGGGTGACCACAAGACCACAGTGTGCGTCAAAGGAATAGTTTGACATATTGAGAAACACACTAATTTGTTTCCTTGCAAGTGAAATAAGGTGTGTACTCTGGGAGGCTCCTGCACCTTCTGAAGGAATACACTCACACAGTGCTGCACCTCTTTAAAATGTTGTATTTCCTGAATTTAATGCACTTTATACATTCCATTTTTAGATTGATTTTTATCAATATATCTCTATATATATCTCAATTTATAATTTAATTTATTTTCCATCTTATGTTATGCATTCATTCTATATTTATTCTTATTTTTACTAGTTTTATCAAGTTATATCCATGTGAAGATGCATTCTATATATTCTATTGTTATTTTATCTGACTTTTACAAGCAAGTTTTATCGTGTCTTTATGTCTTCTGTGTCTTTTTATGTGAGGCATTTGGTGTATGTAATTTCTGTTGTAAAAAGCACGCTGAGCTGCATTTCTTGTATAAACGGTGCTATACAAATAAAGTTTATTATTATTATTATTATTATTAAATAATCCAGCGTGTAGTAGCCCCCTACATCACAGTGTTTTTACACTTTGGTTTTTTGCTTATAGTGTGTTTATTGGTGAGCTTAAAGGCTCCTACATAGACATTTTATTTCTGTTGGACAGATCCCAGACTAGCTGCTTCCCCATTTCCAGTCTTTGTGCTACATTAAACCAACTGATGGTGTAGCCTCGTAGTCATCTGATTAATCAGAAAAGTATCAGTCATCTTCTCATCCAACTCTGCAGTAAAAAGACAAAAATACTTTTGAAATTGGTGCCATAAGACAAGAGAAAACCAAGAAAAAGGACTTTGGCATGCGGTGTAACCCTACCTTCAGATGCTCCAGCTTTCGGGTGGTGTAATTCAAACTCATCTGTTTGACACAATAGCAGCTGACTGGTGACAAACAGTCCAGTATTAGAGTTAAACGGTAACATTTGAAGTGAGAAATATGCATCTCAATAACAGAATCTTGGTTTATATTTGATCAGCGCTGCTTAGTATTACCGTTTGACCTCCGTTTTTTCAGCCTCCGTTTTCACGGTACAGGAAACAGCATGGCACCTGCTTCACGTTCACAAACTCTTGTCATTACAGTGAAATAAGACATCAAAAGAGAAATAAACAGCGTTGTAACAGAATCTTGATTTGCTATCAGTCAGCACTGCCTTGTTTACCGTTTCAGACTTTGGAGGAGGTATATCGAGGCACTGATTAGTCATTTGTCACAGTTCACCACTACACACATTGTTTTGATACAAAACTGGTTGAAAATCATTAAAGTATCCTTTTAAAGTTTAAATTGTCTCATGTCACTCTTACAAAAAAAAGCAAATACATGTAATTCCCCAAATGTTAAACTATTCCTTAAATAAAATGGTATCGATTCTGACCGACAGGAAGTTGCCCAAATTAGCAGACAAAGCCCCCTGTTAAAAAAGTCCATCTGGTTACCGGTTGCACCACTCTTGGCATAACTTGCACTTCTGTCAGGAAAGGTTTGTCTCCTGTTGCTCAACAACTCCTACAATCCAACGGATTGTCATCTAGGACTCGTATGCATGCACAAACACGCATAAACATTCAGAAAAACTCAAATGCGGCTGCTGCTGGTTTGCATTCCAAGAAAAATCCCCAAACCACACTGTCAACACACTGATTACAAATGTGGGATTATTACTGAGAATAAAAATGAACATCAGATATGTTGGTTTATTGCACCACTCTCAACTCTGTGACACTTCTCAGATACGAAACTTTAGGCACCAACAGGCCTCTGACTGGTGTTTAAGTGATTCAGTGTAGTTACCTTTTATTTTTAGATAACAGATATGAAATCTATAACTGAAATACTGAATATTTAACTGCAAAATAATGAGGTATAAATGTTAAATGAGGTCTAATGTTGGCACAGAATTTTTGCTGCTAATACGTGATTGAACATTAAAAAAACACACAGTAGTTGCTGATTTATGCTTGTCATAACACATATATTATCTCATTGTAATGCTTGTATGGACTGTATGAAGCGTGGAAGGCATTTCTCATGAAACAGGAATGCCCTGATAAGGAGCTGCCTCAGGGAAGCGTATGGAGAGACAGGTAGGGAGGTTTTTGGCAGGGAACAAAAGACAGAGGAGGAGTGCAGAGCTAATTGGCCGGACTCGTGTGAGTCTGTTGCCAAATTTTTTCCCCACTTCCAGTCAATGAGCATCGATCACACTTTCACTTTCTGTGGAAATGTCTGTATAAATACACCTGCAGCAGCTCTCCTCTTCACAGCGAACACCTTCTCTGAAGAGACTCGCAGAAGCAGCTGACCTGAGCTCAGAGCTACGCAGAGACAGAGACAGAGACAGAGACAGAGACAGAGACAGAGACAGAGACATGGCCTCTCGCATTGCAGTCCTCGTCCTGCTGGGTGTCATCTGTGTTGGGTTTGCAGCAGGTAAGATTCTTTGCTTTAGCATTAACAAAGAATGCTTCAGTGCATTTGTAAGATGCATGTGATTTTTTCACTTTAAAGCTGTGCACATTGTCTTCTCTCACTGATGAATTTGTCTCTGCGTCTTCTTGCAGCTGAGATTCCTGTGGACTGCTGTCTGACCATCTCTGAGAAGCCCATGCCGCTCCAAATCATTGTTAGCTACAACATTCAGGATGCAGGAAACGGCTGTGAGATTGATGCTACTGCGTAAGTCAAAAATGCAAAATGTTGTAAAATATTTTATATTTTAGCGTTGTAGTCTGCAGATTAAAATCTCACTTCTCTGTCTCTCATCTCTTCTTTCAGATTCTTTACAAAGAACAAAAGGACACTGTGCGTCTCCCACCCCAAACATAAGGCATGGGTGAGAGGTCACATCGAGTATCTGAAAGACAAAAAACTGAAATCTCAATAAAGGTAAATTACCTTGCAGAGCTTTAAAAACAAATATTACGCTTAAATGTTCATGCACCTTTCCATTTTGCTTCTGCAAACGTTTCCATTTTTCAACCTTGCTGCACCTCATCTCTGCACTTTCTTCCTCCTCCTTGCAGGTGTAGCGAGGAGTGGTGAAACTGAAGATCAAGAAGGACTGACTCTAAACTTAGATGTCAGAATCGTTTTCAGAATGGCCACATCGTGCTGAAGAAGATCAACGCCGTTCGAAACGATCAGAGCTGTGAGATCAATGAGGAATCAACGCTTCATATGCTGTATGATGATGAAACAGAAGTTAAATGTACAGTTTTGTATATGTTTTCTCATGCATAGTTAAGCGTGAGTTTTGTGAACGGCTTTTTTTCTTTTTCCTGCTTTGTATTCTGAGTAAAATAGAAAGATTCGCCTTGACTTGCCGAAAGGGGCGAACCGTGGAACTAACAGTGACACCCTGCTGTCTTTGTTGTTTTCATAATAAGACTGTAAAAAAAAAGTCAATGTTTGATGATGTGTTTATATTTTGTGGCCATGTTCTACAATTTCAGTGAATTTACAGAAAACTTGTACAAAATGTTGAGATAATTTGTGTACAAAACTATAAGTGAGAGTTTTTCCAGAATAAAGTTTTATTCTATTTTGTAACCTCTCGTTGCCACCTTTTTTAAAAAAAAATCAAAACACACATATGACTGCATCCTCTGCACCGAGTTTCTCTAACAAGCATACGAATCTTGTTTAGAAATCAGTGACATTTTGAAAAGATGCATGCACTTTTTCAGCAGCATGTTAGTGTGTTTTAAATTATAACGGGACAGAATAACAGGAGCTTTAAAGGAAAAATACACAGCAAAAAAAGCAGTAGCAACTTTGATAGTGTGGAGGGGAATGAGAGGAATTTGGCGGGATATGAACTGAGACGCTGACGAGGAAATGAGATGCAGGTGAGCAGGTGGGCGGGGAGTATTAGGGAACTGCAGGGCTGATGAGGAAAGTGGGAGCAGGTGTGCAGACGGGCGGAGCAGTCAAGTCTGAGGGCACCTGGTGGACGGATCAAAAATGGCAATAAAGGAGAGAGGACGTGACTGGAGAAGGACACACACACACTTTTTGAAAGTTTACCACACCTTATGGTTAGTGGTTTGGATGGATAGTGGGTTTAACTATCTGTATGGAGAGGTAGTTCTACATGAGTGTTTTTAAAACTGCATTTTGTCATCCAACAACATGGACACAGCAATTTAGGAAACAAATCTTTAACAGTTACATAAAAAAGATACAACTGAAAATCCAATCCAAATTTATTTATAAAGCATATTTAAAAACAACAGTTGACCAAAGTGTTGTACATTGTTAAAATAAATTAAAAAAACAATAGTGATAAAAAATAATAAATAAAAATTTGCCTAAAAGAGGACAAGAGGGGAAGAAAAAGACCCACGCTATTTAAAAAGGCAGCAAAACCACAAGGCAAAGACTACAGAAACTGTCAACTCTCATACATGGTTTGAGAAAGCCAAGGAGAATAAATGAGTTTTTAAATGAGATTTAAAAACAGGCAAGGTTTGGGCCTGTCTTATCTGTTACAAAATGAATAACACATGAGCAATTAAAAGAATATACTAACACAAAAACATTCAAAACACACAATATATAATATATATATATAAATATATATATATATATATATATATATATATATATATATATATATATATATATATATATATATATATATATATATATATATATATATATATATATAATAAAGGCGTGCACCAAAACCACATTGGAAACAAAGAGATACATAAATGCTGCAGTTGAAGTTTCCAGAGGACACAAAAATATAATAAACACATAATCAGTGAAAAGATAACCCTTGTAGCGAATACATCAACTAATAAAATGTGGGAATTTTGCTGCCTGAATGTTTAGGGTAAAATAAAAGATAAAAAAAACAACAACTCACGGATCACTTGCTTGTTTCAGAGCTTTTGACTGTCTAATATCAGCAATAACAGCAGATAAAGTTTTTGTCATGTTAACTTTCCACAATGCTGAGTTTTACATCAGCTGATGACGACTCTCCGGTACGCCTGAAACAGGCGAATAACGGGACCTTGAGTTGAGATTGTTTTGTCAGCTGTTTCCAAGGTGAAGAAAAACTGCCAGGAGCTAACAAAAATTAAAAAAATAACAAAATTTTCTACTCTTTTCCAGCACCATTGAAAACTGTAACAAATGGTCTGTTTTTAATGTATTTCTCAATTAAACAGTGATTTTTTTCCCTCAATGTGACGTGTGTGATTTTGAAGTGGTTAAGATGTTAACTTCATGGTGTTTTTTCATGCATGTGTTTTTCGTCAGTGTCGAGCTCTTGTCTCCACTGACACGTCCCATTTGGGAATTGCCCTGCACAGCAACAGTCGTCTGCTGTGAGACTCTGGCCCCTGTTTACAGTCTTAAAAACAGAGACCGCATGCAGGAAGTACAACAGGCTGCAGATTTGTTTTTACTTCAAAAGCTCCTTAAAACATTGACACTTAGTTTAAGTTAAAAAGGGCATACAATGACTGCAACCTGTAACACCAGTTATTTTGATCTCTAAAAGACCAGTAAAGCCATAAAAGTTTCTAATCTCCTTCAGACTGTTCTCATCTTAACGATGGACAATATGAACATAATTTAAGATGAGTCAGCAGCCAGATTTTGTTATTTACAGGAATAACGAAGATTTGAGGGACTTTATATTGAGGGACGTGCATTGAAATTTATAATTTACTATAATTATAATTATTATAATTTATATAAATTAATAATTTTTTTTCAATAATAATATTTTTTTCTTCTATGAGGGGTTTTGATTTTCTCAGTAATGCAGTCGCATTTTTCTTTTCAGGATAATGATCATCTTTTCAGATCAGAATTAGGGTAACTTTGCCTGCTTTATGTATTGAAAGTTTATTTTTTGCATTTGTATAATAATCATAAGTTACAATAACAATAATAATAATAGTACCTTTAAAAATCTTCTTTTTAAAAATAATTGTATGACACAAAATATTTACAGAAGCCTGATATCTAAGACTTTATTCTGTATTTAGGGTTATCTGCATATTGTGAGTAATGAGCAAAAATTGATATTCATTCCTGACATTTCCAAGAATGGGCCGCCATTGAACGCTGGGACATCGCAACATTTGACAGGAAGTCTCGCCAATTACATTTAACCGTTTGACCTCCTCATGACAGGACAGCGTCTCAGATCTCAGCCAAAAACTCTCCCTCTAAGGCCAAAGAACAAGGCTCCTAATGTCTCCCACAAGTTTCCCACAAAAACATGTGGGGCTGCATTACATCACCACAGACCACCCAAAAATACAACTCAGCTCCCTGAGCATTCATTTACAACTTTATTTACACGAAGCAGGTTTACTGTGGGTCTTCTTTTTAAGCAAAACAGGCTACGATGTAAACACACCATCAGTTTACTTCCACTAAAAATGCTTGTTTTTGCTACCAAAAGGCTCAGATTATTACTCTGAGCGTCTGGCAACTTCAGCATCCCCCAAAGTCGCCTTTGCCAATTCCACCACACTCAATATAATAACTGTAATTTTAGAATGTATGTTAACAGCATGTTTTTAAATCTAAATGGGTGAATAAAGGATTTACTTTGACCTAATCCAGAGTCGGTGATTGTTTGAATAAGTTCATATCCAGGCAGCTCCACTCATTATCACTAACAATGAATCAATGACAAAACCACAGGAACTGACACCAAACTTTGATGTTTCCTTAAGCTTAAAGGAGCATTTAAGCTCATTTCAGTTTCATGCACTGTTTGGGTTTTTGCAGCCTGCAACTTTTGGTCCGCTCCTCTCGTTCTCATTCATGTTGTTTTTGGCTGCCTACTGAACAGTGCACAGACAAAGTTGGCAACTTGCTGGCTAACGTCATAGACTGTATATAAATATGTAAAATATATATCTTTTTCTACAGTTTACGGTGACCGTAGTACAGCATTTCGCTGCTAAAGACAGATTTTCTTCTCAGGAGCTAAAAGGACATTTGGTTATCAGAAACAAGTGAATGTTGTTCTGTGTCTGCTGGGATGTGAACGTAAAATCATTGACGTAACTGCAACAACACCCATTAGTTTGTGGACTCCGGCTTTGAAGCCTTGAGTTTGGCATTTTGGCTGTTACCATTTTGGGTTTTTGGAGCCAGATGTGACCATATTTAGCTCAAAGTGCGGAGCTGAGAAGCTGAGGACACCATCGTCAGACAGCCTGTCACTAAAGCAGCCCGCCCTCAATTATGTGTAACTCTACACCTTAAATATAAATGGGAATTTATTTATTTATTTATTTGTTTAAATCATCCCTTTACAGTCTTTATTAATGTTGAAATAAGCTTTGGAGACCAAAACTGCCTTTTGTTCCAGGCTGTAAACATGTTTATTTCTGCTGTAACATTGGACATTTTAACACGGACGTCTAAGGAGACTCACTTTGTTTTGGAGCCAGTCTCAAGTGGACATTAGAGGAAATACAGTTTTTGGCACTTGTGCGTTGGCTTCCTTTAGTAAGTGCTAATTTGTTCACCAAATCCACTGTATTAGGTCATATGTCAGTGTGGGGTTAACTGCTGAATTTGCTACTCAGAGTTAACAAAAAATATTTTAACAGGTTTGAATTCATTTAAAATCAAAGCAAACATACGTCCCAATCTAGGATCTCACATGCAGTGCCATTAGTGGACAAAAATGAAATAAAATAAAAACAATGTGCACTTTATGGAAATTTAAAAGGGCCCTTCATGTCTCTGCAATGATGCACTTTATAGGTTTTAATTATTGATGCTTATAATTTCTTGTTAGGATTATTATTTACTTGGACTTTTATCTACTTTATTTGTTCTGCTATTTATTGTCGATTCACACTGACTTGCACTGTTTTTATCTTTTTTTTTCACGTGGTAGTGCATAATGACAATGACAAATAAATCTTAATTTCAAACTTCATGTGTAACTAAATGAAGAAAATAAAATTTAAAAAGTTCATAAATGGTAATTTGAATTAAACTGCATTATAATTGAATTTCTCTGACCTTGACATTCAAGATCAGAGGCATGTGAACACGAGAATCATTATAGGCAAAATTACTCATGACTCCTCAAGGAAGGTAAAGCATGTTTTTTTTTCTTCCCGTCAGTCCTGGATGTGGATATGTAACGACACGCTCGCTCTTAAAACACTTGACAAGGACAGGATTCCTGCCAGATTTTTCTCCGCAGGCAACACCTCAAGTCCATCAACTTTTTTTTATTTTCCTGTAATAGCTTTCAGTAGGGAAAGTCCGGGACAGCGGAGAGATAAGGCAAACTTCCAACCAGTGGCTTACAAGAAAGAGAAACTTTCTCTGTAAATGCTCCACTGGCAGTGACAGCGCTATGAAGTCAATCTGGCTGCTTACAACTCAAATAAAGGCTCGTTAAATGTCAACACAAAGAGGTCACGGTTCAGCTTTCACAGAAAAGTGAGTGAGGAAGAGAAAGTTGCTCTTTACTGACACTTGATGCAAATGTGGAAGGCATGTTTTTCCAGAGTAGTGTTGCTCATCTTTCTCACAGGAGTAAATAAACAAAGGAAGTAGAGACAAATTGTGTAGTAATGCAAGTGTTTGTTCTTACTGATTTATTTTCAATGAGTGCAACTTCTTCTCTCATGATAATATTCCAAGAAGTGTTGTGATGGATGTTGAAAACATTACCAGCTTTATTTCTATTGCAGCCACTGCACTAGCCGTCATTATTTCCAACCGAAGGCGACGTAGACGTGTTATGCAACCAAAAATGGACGTGCAAGCTGTGGGAGCGCCCACGTCTGAGGGGTTTCTGGGAGCTGATAGACCACGATTTCACAGAGAAAATGTGGATTCAAAACTTTCAGATAATCGCTCAACTTCTGAAGAGTTATGTGATGCACTAACAGCTCTTGCAGCTCCTGCTGCATCATGAGGGAGCCATATGCACATAGCCATAACATCATGTGACCTAGAAAAGCCCAAAAAGTGTTTCCATTGCAGCTTTAATTAAAAAATAAGTCATTTTAATAACTAAGCCTCCTCCTTGTTGAGTAGACATTTTGGAGACAAGTCGCCAGTAATGTGCAGATTATTCAAAGAAGTTTGTTTTATGCAGGACTCACTGTGGTGTTAAAGGGAGCCAGTATGTCAGCTTCTCAAAAATCATTTGTTTATCATTGACTTTAACCCTGTCCCTCCCACAGTGGGTTTTTTTCTTACCCTTAACATCTTAATATATTCCAGATTGCTCCCATGGGGCACATAAAACAAAATCATGGTCATTTTATTTCTGTTGTTAAGATTTTATCCAATACAAAGTCTAAATTTGAGTCACAGATTAGGATTATGTTTCTGTTTCACTGCCTCTATTGAAGCATAAATGTATGTATGTAATATTTATATTTATGATCTTTTTTGTTTCTTTGTGGAATTTGATGTAATTTTCTTGTAATTTTTTCTATCAGTGATTTTATGATCATTTCTTGCTCATTGCCTACTTTCCTTGTTTTCAAGCCAATTTGCTCAGGTGTTAAATGGTTAAACCGCTAAGTGCTACTGTGTTTGTTTGTGCAGAGATTAGAGAAGTGAACTTGTGACTGAGCGGTGACTCAAAATGTGATCAGTTGTTCCTGTTACCTTAGAAGAGAGGAGGTGGGAAGGGTTTTAAAATTAAAATAAGGGGTTTTTTTTTATTTTGGGAGGGAGTTAAACTTGTTGGCTTGTTGGAGCTTCTTACCTTATGATGTACTTAGATAACTGGAGTGACCATGGAGGAGGGGCAACGAAAATAAAAGTGAAACTGGCTGGACACTGTCAGACCTCACAGCATAAAAGAGGCTGTCAGACCTCGCAGTGGCAGTCACCTCGCCTCCTTTGCCACTGCAGGTGTTGAAAGGAAGAGCAGGCTCAGCCAATCAGCCTCCAGAGAGACACGAAGAGACGACCTCACCAGCTCAGTAACCAGACATGGCTCCTTGGGGTGACAAGCTCTTCTTCTGCATCCTCTTCATCACCTGCTGCTGCTGCATGAGTGAGTGTTTTTCTTCCCATGCATCCTCCCAGGCTCCTCATCACTCCATGATGCCTTTATTTTCTATCTTGTGAAATGAGTTGAATGTTTTTTAGCTGAAAAAGACAACAGGATGTGATGTATTTGTATGAATATACTTGGAACAGCTCCAGAAGGAAGCAGCAGTTTACAACAGTGATCACAAAAAAAGAGGAAATTTCTCAATGAGGCCACGTTCGAGGTTTAAATACACATCTGTGGCTCTTCACTTGACTTAAAAATTCATCTTTTTGTCATTGTATTTAGAATGCAGCTGTTTCTGAAATCTGTCTGCAAAAATTCATCTCATCTTAAAGCTCACTTTCATCCATTTCTTCAAGTTATTTTTATTGTTTCTCCTGTCTGAAATCAGAAATTGTGTCTAAAAGATGTTTACAGTGAGCAGTCTGTACATGATATATCATTATTTATCATTAGACTCTTAAAGGGGAAGTTCATATTTTTTTAAGCGTGGTTGTATCAAGTACTTCTCTTTAGACAGTATATTACATACAGTAGATGTCAGTCAGCATGGCTCCAGTTTGGAGAAGCAGGCTGGAAGCGGAGCATTGCACTGCTGTGGATGAAGCCAGCAACAAAACAAATTTTAGCCATCTAAAAAAAAGTCCCACCCAAAAAAGGTAATAAAATTTTAAATGTACACTATATTTAAAATATTTTTACTATATCAAGAATATTTTTACTGTTTAGCCCTTTCCATCAGACCGTGATTTCAAACAGGAAAATGCTGCCGTTTTATGGCTGTCTTCAAAGCCAGATTTCATTGAGAAAAACAGTGATTTAAAATCGCTGAACACAGAAGCTGCTGATCTACTGCTGTCTTGAATAGTCATTTTGTTTGTGTTATTGTGTGACTTTGGCATTTAAAAGGGTTAGTTTGGATTCACCAAAGTCACACAATAACACAAAATAACTAAATGATGGAGGTAGCGTTACCCCAGCAACTCCTGTGTCCTGGGAGCTAAAATGACTGTTTTTCTTAATGGAGTCTGGTGACTGACGAAATCATAGATGGGGAATTTCTGACTTTCCTGTTTCTGTTTCCTCATGAAGAGGTAAAGAAATGAAAATACTCTCAATATAGCGTACACTTAAACTGATATTGATTTTTTTTAGGTGAAACTCATTTTAGGTGGCTAAAATACATTTCGTTGCTGACCCCTAACCACAGCAGTACATTGCTCAGCATCTGTGTCGGACTCTGGCCTGCTTCTCCAAACTTGCCGTTTACCAACTGACATCTACTGTATGTTATACAGACTATGGATAGGTACCTCATACAACTTCACTTAAAAAAATAAATAAATAAAAATCATCAATAATTATCCCTTTAATCCAGATAAGAAAATGCACCATAAAAACCCTTTAACTGGATTAAAAAACAGTCAGTACCTTGCCGAGCAGACAAAAGTACCCAAACGGTTATAGTTTTGCAATATGAAGAAACAGTAAATAAAGGTAAAGTATAATATATAAAATACAATATAAAGTAAATATTAGTGATATCTATGCAGCAGTACCAGCAGTAAAATTACATAATTTTATCATATGAGAGTATTAATAATCAGAGGTCAGTAAACACAGGGAGGCTGTGGTGAGGGAGAGTTTTGGGTGCAGGGCGTCGCACTGCTGGCATTCCCCTCCCTTCTGCTCCTGCTTGTAGGTTAAAGATTAACTGCTGGAAATCCCAGTCAGGTGACGAAAGCCACTGAGGCCACTTTTACTTTGTAACTGTGTGTGTGTGTGTGTGTGTGTGTGTGTGTGTGTGTGTGTGTGTGTGTGTGTGTGTGTGTGTGTGTCCTGCACTTGGCTCTCAGAGAAGACGTCAACACATCCGGAGTCATTATAAATTGCCCTCGAGCAAAACTCGTAACCACAGATTTTTTCCATCACGGATCTCAGCTCACATACAGCGCTCTATGAAAACAATGATTAATCATTTTTTAAAATATTTTTTCTATATATATTATATTTAATTATATTTTTCTGCAACATTAGTCCTTCTAGAATGATATTATAATTATGGTTTTATGGACTTTTTTTCCCTTTTTTTTTGGATAATTGTCTAATAATATTTCCCTTTTCTTTAAAACTGATTTTGGGCTAATTTTCTTCGCCCCTTTTTCAATTATTTTCCACTTTGTGGGACATTTCTTACCCTGTTGGTCATTGTTTATTTTTCCCATGTTTTCGAATATAATCAAACCAATTGGCTCCATTTTTAAAGGGTCAAGTAGCTTGTGAATTGTGTCTGAATGCAACACAAGAAAAATGATGGGAATCCAAGTTTCAAAGGGTTAAATGACATAAATTCTGCAGACATTTCAGCGACTTGAGATGGAGACAAACTGATCTGATGTTTTTCGTGTTTCAGTGACGCTGGCGCAGGTGCCCATGGACTGCTGCTTGAGTGTCGCAAACAAAACCATCGACAAACCCAAGGTGGCAGATTACCGTCGACAGATCAGCGGACAGGGCTGCTCTATTGATGCCATGATGTGAGTTTAGGCGACGAAAAGTGGATGAATGCTTTTTGACACGCTGCAAATGGTCACATTCTCACTCTGATCTGGATTATTTGGTTTTCTTGGGCAGTTTTGTGACCAGATTTGACAGGAAGCTCTGTGCGCCCGCTGACGAGCTGTGGGTGGAAGAGCTGGTGAAACACGTGGATTCCCTGAAGAAATACTGCAAGAAACACCACTACATGGTACTTAAACTCTGAACATTACACTGCTCTGCAAACTTGAATATATTTGTTGTCTCAAACTGAAAGTCTCAAAAAATGCAAAATTTTAACGTGATCTCACAGACAAGTGAGCAAAACTGTCACAAAAGCTATTCATGCTGAATGTGGCAGTGCCTAATGTGGCAGACACAAAATCTGGCTTTCTGGCCAATAATACCATGAAATATGATGTTATTCTTTTTATATCCCATGCCCGTTTACTGTCTCCAGCCCAACATGTGATTATCAAATATCGTCGATTTCTCGGTTGACTTTCTACGTATTACTCTCTAGTTATCCTCCTGCATCTGCTGTTAACATTTCGGGATGCCACAAACACCAACACATCAACAAAAGCACATGTTTAGGTAACAAATTCACTCGGTCAGGTTTAGAAAACAAAATATGGCTCAACATTTATGTCAGAGGTGAACATCGGGCTCCCAGGTGAAAGTCCGGGGTTTGTTTGGCACATTCACGCCCCCTCCTGTCCACCCTGAGGCGGTTGTTGTTGAGCTCCTTATGTTACATCGTTACCCAGCAGCTTTTCAAACTGATGCTGCGGCGTTTCATCATAACACTGCGAAAGGTTCAGTCCGGCCACGTTAGCAACTGACACTGCCCGTCAAAGGTGGCTATCAGCATTGGTGTCTGACGCCGAAATCACTGCAAAAGTGCCGTCATATGACAACTTAGTTTAGTTTAGTTGTTTCACATAATGCAAAACAAGATGGGGATAAAATATATAAAAAGTAAAGCGTCTTACAGAAAAAACAAACCCACAAATCATATTAATTGTAAAATACAAGCAAGATTACTTCCTACAGTTTAAACTCCAAAACCACACACACACACACACACCTCCATAAACCCCAAAACTGTGAAATTTCTTCAAGAAAGCAAATATATTTACAAGATGTCGAACTATTCTTTTAAGTGAGAAGCGAGAAGTCAAAGTTTAAAAGTTTTTGCATTTTTCAACACACAATTTTATCACACTTTAACTTTAACACTCCACTTTATGAGGTTACGTCAAAAAGAAGCTGAATTTAGGGGAAAAGGGTCATTAGGATTTCCGACTTTGAGTTGTTTGACATTATTCCAAAACCTCAGCCTGTTTCAAGCCTCATTAAGTTGAAGTGCTGCGAATTATTTCACCGTGAAACCACAAACTGCTTTGAGTCATGACGTACAGAAGCTGAAACTCTGCCTGTTTTGTGTCTGTCATCACTTTGTTGGAGGATCTTTAATGTAAAACATGATTAAATCATCTGCTTTTCCTTTCTGATAAATATTTGTGTGTCTAAAGGGCAAACGCTGCTTTAAAGTGAAGCGTGAGTAAACGGGGAGTGACCTCTGACCCCTTCAGCCACAGCAGCACCAACAGAGCCGGCCGGACCACCGCTGCACGTCAGGGAGGAGACGCCGTGCAAAATAAACAAAAAATTCATTAAAAATAATATAACGATTCTGTGTTGTAATCATTCTGAGTTGTAATGAAATTAAAAAAAATCTTGTTGAAGGATATATATATATTTTTTGTAGCATTTGTTTTTTGAAGTGAAAGAATTGTGAAAGAAACATGAAGAGCAGAAAATGTGAAAGTTTGTAAGCGTGTGAAACTCTGAACTACTCAGGCAACATCAGATTATTTGTTATGTGGATTTAACTGAATTGACTTTTTTTTCAAAATAAAGCCTTTTTTTCCAGATCATAAGCATTTCTATCATTCTTTGCGAGCAATGAAAGTGATTTGTTGAATATTTTTGATTGTAAATACAGTGAGATTTTTGGAAATGTGTGGTGTGAAGACAGTGTGCTAATGTGGAAACAGTCTCATGGACCTAATTTTGTTCTTTAAACACTGTTGACTGTTTTAAATCATTCGAAAAAAAAGCAGGATATTGAGTAAATTAGGTGAAAAGTTTCACACAAAAAACAAACTCTGTAGAGGTTGTAATAGTGTACATTTTAACCCTTTGAAACCTGGAGCGACATCACTTTTCTTGTGCTGCTTTCAGACATTGTTTTGCAAGTTGGTGTGATTTCAAAACAGGAAAAAAAGGCAATAAGCAACTTGGTAAAAATGTTAAATCTTAAATAATTATTTTTTAAAAGGCAAGGGGGAAATGTCTGTTGGGAAAGACAGAAAAAAAAGCTGAAAAAAACTCTTTTTTGATATATTTTTAAATGTATTTATATATTTTTGACTATTTTTGGTACTTTTTTAGATTAATCCTTTTTTCTTTCCTAACTGTAATTTATTTATTAATGTATTTAGATTTTTTTGACTATTTTTGGTATTTTTGGTCACTACTTTTTTGTTGGTCTAGTCTTCTTCACGTTTCTCAAAGAAATCAAACCAATTTACTCAGGTTTCAAAGGGTTAACGGAGGCAGTGTTTCAGACAGAGTTTGTCTGTTAAGCAGTTAAATACGTTGCGACACGAATGGAGAATTGTTTTATAATATTAATGTTTTATTCATTTGTTCTATTCCATCATTTTTCGAAATGTTTGGTCGTCTCCTACATTACCTCTGCGATCTCTGCTCCGTTTTGTCCGAATCTGTACGTTTTCACAAAACTTGCACAAATATAAACAAAATGAGCGTACAACTGAAAGCTCTCTCCAACTACACATCTAACTACGGGCCGCATGCAGCAACATTTTCTGAAATTTCTCTTATATTTTCTTTTTTGGAAAGAGGAAATATAAGAGAAGTCAACTCCAGATGCATCAAACACTCTTAACCACCCGAATCTAACAGAAGGCTCAGTCCAACCACACAAACGTTTCTAACATTGTGCATAAGCTGCAGGTTTCATTTTTAACTCGTGATTTGTTGCTGGTTAAAGTAGGTGTATCAAATTGGGGACGCTTGACTGATTGTATCGTGCAGGTGGTTCAAATTTGTGCAGACAAACTGGGGACTTGTTGATTTACAGACAAAATTCAGGTTCTGGTGGCTTAAAATCAAAGAAACAAAGCTCAAACTTTGGGGAAAAGGGTCGGCTGAAGCTGATGAGGAGAGCGGGAGCAGGTGAGGAGGTGCAGGGAGTCCACGTGACTGGTCTCTCATTAGTGGTTCAGCTTCTCATCAGCTCTCGGTTTTCATGAAACAGCAAAAGTCACACAGAGAGCGGAGGGACGGAGGGCGAGGCGGGGAATTTTAATGGAAAGCACCTGCCCGTATTTACTTTCAGCCCAAACAATCATGGATCAGATTTCAGTCGCAGGCTGAAGTGCTGAACTGCTTTTAACAAACATTTAAAAAAATACCTGCAGACACACTTTAATGAGGATAATTATAATTTCAGCAATTCATTACACCAGAAATTAGCTGCATCCGTTTGTGATTCAGACATTTCTGTGTCATGATTAAACAAGCACTGAATCTTAGACAGAAGAAGGTTGAGCCAGCTTAGGTAAGGTTACCTGAGCCAGCTTAGGTAAGGTTACCTGAGCCAGCTTAGGTAAGGTTACCTGAGCCAGCTTAGGTAAGGTTACCTGAGCCAGCTTAGGTAAGGTTACCTGAGCCAGCTTAGGTAAGGTTACCTGAGCCAGCTTAGGTAAGGTTACCTGAGCCAGCTTAGGTAAGGTTACCTGAGCCAGCTTAGGTAAGGTTACCTGAGCCAGCTTAGGTAAGGTTACCTGAGCCAGCTTAGGTAAGGTTACCTGAGCCAGCTTAGGTAAGGTTACCTGAGCCAGCTTAGGTAAGGTTACCTGAGCCAGCTTAGGTAAGGTTACCCGGGCCAGCTTAGGTAAGGTGAATCTTGCTTGGGTTTGTTTTTGTGTTGGGGGGTTGTTAAGTGCTTAGCACTGACTTTCAGTTTCTCTCTGCAACAATAGGTGAGGTCAGCTGACGCGGGTCACACCCTCTATTGATTGCCCAAGTGAAACCAGACAGGGGCGGTTCAGCTGGGTGCAATCAGTCAAGTTGGAAACAGCTGTGACTGTGTTCAGGTACCTAAAAAGGCCAGCCCACAAAGTGTGAAGACCACACAGGGTAAAGACCTGCGAGTCTACCTGCGCGAGTCCACCGAGCAAGGACACCGACTACCGCTGCCGCCTGTCTGTTTTCAGTCTAACGCACAAGGTGTCTCTCACGCATCCCGGTCATTATTGGCAACCGGAAAAGACGCACAGTCTGCCGTACACGCAATCCGCAAAACCTGTCCGCTCTCCCAGAAAGTGGTCCCAGCCCACACTCAGTTACCTTTGGTCTTTGGAACTGTCAGTCCACAGTTAACAAGACAGAATTCATCAGTTCACTGGTGAAAGTCTCAGACATTCAGGTCCTAGCCCTGACTGAGACATGGATCCGCCCAGAAAACTCAGCTACACCAGCTGCACTCTCCGAGTCCGCTACGCTAAGCCACACCCCTCGCTCCACTGGACGAGGAGGCGGTGCTGGCGTGCTCATTCCTGACAACTGGTCTTTTTCCACACTGCGCCCGTTGAGCAGCAACACAACATTTGAATATCATGCTCTAAATGTCACTGCTCCCATCAAAGCATATATTCTGGTTGTGTACCGCCCACCAGGGGGTAATCTGGATGGCTTTGTCTCTGAAATGGACATATTACTCTCTGACATCCCTGATGATGGCACACCACTGATTGCCATGGGAGACATGAACATTCACATTGACGGTACTCTGGCAAACAACTTTCTGGCACTCCTCTCCTCCTTTGCACTTGTACTAGCTCCTTCTCCTCCCACCCACAAAGCTGGTAAAGTCCTTGACTTGGTGCTGACTCGTAACTGCTCCATAGCAGATGTGACAGTTACCCCACTACACCTGTCAGACCATTTCTTGGTAAAATTTGCAGCTGCCTTTCCGCAATTGCAGACACCCACTCAGACAATTTCCCTCCGCAGAAACCATAAGTCCCTCACAGCAGCACAGCTGTCTGATGAGGTGAGCTCTGCCATGCCTGACCACTCACACTTCTCCTCACTTTCTGTTAATGAGGCTACAGAAACACTCTGTTCCTCTCTGGCATCCTCTCTGGACAAACTCTGCCCCCTGGTGTCCAAACCAGCCAAGAAAAAACAACCAAGTCCATGGCTCTCTGAAGCTCTGAGAGAACAAAGAACTGGACTCAGGGCAGCAGAAAGAAAGTGGCGTAAATCCCAAGAACCCACTGATTTGTCCTCATACAAACAGAAACTTGCTTCCTTTACCTCTTCCTTGCAGTCCGCTAAGAAAGCCTTCTATCAGAACAAGATCTGTGCTGCTACTGACTCCAGAAAACTGTTTATGGTGTTTAACTCCTTGCTTTCTCCTCCAGCTTCTCATACTTCCCCTACACTGACTCCAGACATGTTTGCCTCCTTTTTCACTGAAAAGGTGGCTGCAATCAGCAACCAGTTCTCTGAGCCTGACCGGCCCAGTCAGCTCAAATCCACTACTGCTGCTTCACTCTGTTCTTTTGCTCCTCTGACCAAGGATGAGGTCTCCAGACTTCTTCTGAGCTCAAAACCTACATGTCCTCTCGATCCAATACCCACCCGCATCCTGCAGACCATCCTGCCTACTATCAAACCTGCAGTCACACACATTGTCAATTCCTCCCTAAAAACTGGCACTTTTCCTGCTACTTTTAAGCAAACCCGTGTCACCCCACTGCTCAAAAAGCCTAATCTCAACCCCACCCAGGTTGAAAACTACAGGCCAGTCTCACTTCTACCATTTCTGTCGAAAATACTGGAGCGCACAGTATTTAACCAGGTCTCTGAACACTTGCGGAACAACAACCTACTTGACTCCTTTCAGTCTGGCTTCAGGTGTGACCACTCCACTGAGACTGCACTCCTGTCAGTCACTGAGTCACTGAGACTGGCTCGAGCTGCTGGTCAATCCTCTGTCCTACTGCTGCTGGACCTGTCTGCTGCCTTTGACACGGTGAACCATCAAATCCTCCTCTCCGCACTCTCTGAGCTCAGCATCTCAGGTTCTGTCCTATGGTGGTTCAAGTCCTACCTCACAGGCAGATCCTTCAGAGTGTCATGGCGAGGAGAGGTGTCCAGGTCACATGGCCTATCGACAGGGGTTCCTCAGGGGTCGGTGCTTGGTCCCTTACTCTTCTCTCTGTACACCACCTCACTCGGTGCAGTGATCCGCTCCCACGGTTTCTCCTACCACTGCTATGCTGATGACACTCAGCTCTTCCTCTCCTTTCCACCTGATGACAGAACGGTCTCAGCTCGGATATCAGCGTGTCTGGCTGATATCTCCACATGGATGAAGGAACGCCACCTTCAGCTAAATCTGTCTAAGACCGAACTCATGGTCTTTCCAGCTTGTCCATCTGTTCAGCCTCGGATCAGTGTCCAACTTGACTCGAGCCTACTTGTGCCCACAAACTCAGCCAGAAACCTGGGTGTCATGATTGATGACCAGCTGACCTTTAAGGTTCATGTGGCCTCAGGTTCTCGGTCTTGTCGTTATGCCCTCTACAACATCAGGAAGACCAGACCCTTCCTGACCCAACAGGCCACACAGCTTCTGGTTCAGGCTCTTGTGAAAAAAAAAGGGGGTTGGGGGCTGTACGGCACTTCTTCTGCCACTAGACGGCAATACCTGTGACCAATCACACCTGAAGCACTTTTTGCACTTACTAAGTGTTTTTTCCTTAAGTCTAAATTCTTGCTTGTGTTGTACGTCGCTTTGGATAAAAGCGTCTGCTAAATGAAATTGTAGAAATTGTAGAAATCATAATTATTATTGCTACAGGTTTATGATATCTATGCAAAGCAAGATTTTTCCCCCCAATTTTTTATGGCTATTGTTAGCAAATAAATAAAATTTAATAAATAAATAAATAAATAAATCACAGAAGCTGAATAGTACAAAAGTTTAGGTAAATTTTAACTGCATTTAGTTCAATGACATTTTCCTGCAAAATATCAAACAATAAATTAGATTTTTTTAAAAAACCCCAAAACAAAACGAAAAAACCTGCCAATAGTTATACCCACAAAATTTGTAAAAACACATGCACACATTGGATGCGATTATTATGATTATGATTATGATTATTATTATTATTATTATTATTATTATTATTATTATTATTATTATTATACTGTGCAAAGTAACTAAATAAAAACTTTTATCACAAAAAAAGAGCCTGAGAGTGAACCTATACACATGTAAACCTACCCAAACAGACAGATGAGGTTTACAAGCTGAAAGTGATGAGTATGCAAGATAATGTTCATTTTTATTTTATATTTCATTCATTCTCCTCTTCTTCTGTCTTCTTCATAAAGGACACATCTTTTAAATAATAAGATGTTCCTGCACAGGTGAGTTCACAACATGCGTCGATCACACACTGATGTGCTGCAGGAGGCTGAAATATTACATTATTATTGAGGAAAATACTTAAATTAATTAAGTGACTCATTACAGCCGCTCAGCCTCTTGAACTTTACCTTTCGCCCAGATAATACGCAGTTTAACTGTATAGAGTCTTTACAGAAATGTTTTAGGCTTACCTTTTAGCTTTAATTCAAGAGTGTTTGTTCCCAGCCGACTGACATTTTGTTCCCAAACTCTCATTATGTCACCTGCCACAGTGCAGTGCATTCTGGTAGTTGTAGGTTTTTTGCCTCTTGAGCAAAAGTGAAGTCAGTTTTTCTGTTTTTTTCTGGTCACTTAGCACCAGTTTCCAAAGTATTTGTATCTTTGTACTGCAAAAATAACCAAAGTTTTATGAAAAGTCAGTCTTACCAGCAGTTAAATTCTTCTTTAACTCAATATTTTGAGAAAGTATTCAATGCGTCATTCAAGTCAACAGTGACGGTAAAACAAAAAAATGACTTTTTTTTAAAGATTTTGCTCAGGAATTATGATGAATAGACTGATTTGACTCTAATAAACTCGTAGCACCTTATTGTTTAGGTTATAATGCATTTTACTTTGTAAAAACAAACTTTCTTTTATCAACTTTTCATTACAGCTTAATCTGACTTTTTTTTAATCAATGATTTGTTTTACCTTGTTATGAATAGGTGAGGTATCTCTGCAAGAAAGTGTTTTCTTCTAAAATCTCCTGTTTAAACTTTTTAATTTTCTCTTTCTGTCTTTTCTTACATGTATTTGCAAATAAAACGAAACTAATGTCCCTGACCTCGAGTTTGCCACTGCTGAACAACAGCCTCATTCATCCAGGTAATCTTTAATCTCAGACGTTAAAAGACCCATTCACTTTTTAATCCTCCTATAAATTTCCTGAATAAATAAAGTATTAAATCTCACATTTAAGTGCTTGGTAGAGCCACTTTTCTTCAGTGAAAGTGCCAAATTTAATATCTAAAAGCTTTGTTTGTTCAAATGTCAGGTGCACAAGAAGAATCCAAGACGGTGTCGGGAAATTAGATGGAAATCACCTGAAAACATATATAACAAAGGTGAGGTTCTGTGTGAACGCAGTGGAATAAATCCTCTTTGATTTCAAAAAGCAGCGTTATTTCAGATATTGCTGTGACTTCCCCATGTTGCTAAATCCCTCGTCTCACTTACAGTTGACCCCGCTGAATTATGCAACCCGCCTTATAGATTTCCCTGGAAGATATGTCTTCACATTTAAGGAGAATGTCATGTTCTTCCTTGTTCCTTGTTACGACTGCATGAAATATGATGAACTGTGACACATCTACAACTGGCAAAATATCGTGTTTGATAAGGCAGGTCGCTGCAAGACGGATTCTTCGAAAGAGTATTAGCAGTGTGATGCATGTTTTTGGAAAGTAAACAAATGCAACAATATATTATCGCACACTACATGGCCAAAAGTATGTAGACGCTTGAAAATTGCAACCAAAAATGACAGTCTTTTAAAAACTTTCTGCTGTTATAAAAACCTCCACTCTTACAGCTTCTGCAGCGATTTTCTCCAATTCGGCCACAAAAGTGTTAGTGAGGTCCAACTCTGATGATGTGAGGTGACCAGTGTGGCTCACAGTTGGTGTTTCAGTTCATCCCAAAGGTGCTGGATGGTGCTTTGTAGACTAGTCAAGCTTTTCTGCATTCAGCTGGGAAAATGTTTCTTTTTGGACCTGGATTTGTGTGCGAGGCCGTCATGTCGAAATAGTCGTATCTTCCTCAAACTGCGTCCATATATTAATGGCCATATAGTGTATGTTGAGGGATTGCATGCTCTGTTTTTGAGAATGTTTTGCATATCAGGCTCATAAAATCTCACAAAACCAACTGGATTACTTTAAAAAATTGCTTTGTATTTTTACCGAGATGAAAATGAGAGGGTTTGTTGAAGGTTTGAAAGAGGGAAAAATGTTTTGCTTACCTGCCAACACGGCAGCAAAATGCTTAACACTCCAACGGCCTGAGCTGGCGTTAAATTACAAATCTTGGCTTCTGTAAAAGCCATTTGTTGATGGACAGATGACACCTCAAGCTTGACCTCTTGAACCCCGATTTTTCCTAAAAAACATCTCTTTGAAGTTGGAAAAAAAGTTCACTCCATATCAAATATAATAAATAACACAAAATTTGGCATAATTGATGTTCCAGCTGATTGAGGAAGTTTGACATTCAGCATTTAGAGAAATATTTGAGCCCAAAATGCTTAAACCTGCTCGTGGCAGCAGAATAACTCCAGTGACACATATTCTGCACGTTTGTGCATCACTTTATACAAAATTAGTCAAACTCAGAAATTCTGCTTTATATGTTTGGGAAGTTTGAAATAATTATTAGTCTTAAAATAATGTTCAAAGACACAATGCAGTATGGATTTGAAATAAAAGTTTCCAAAACCTGCAATATCGAGTTCAGTTTTACGTCAAAATGATTCTGTAAAGCTGAAAGATGATGTTTTGCGGTGGTTCAGACTGACCTCAGGGACATCGCAAGGATGCAGTTTGTTGAACTCGATAGCTGGACTGAAATACAATACCTACAGGAAAAAGGAAATGTATTATTATTAATATTGTGTTGCTACACTGATGTGAACTGACTCAAAAGCAAAAGAGCCTGAATGTTGCAATCAAGTGAATTCAGAGCAAATCTGTGTTTTATGACATCAGCACCATCTGGTGGCTGAAGTGCATCCTCATCACCTGTAGACACACTAGACATAGTCTATAGATAGTAAATATTTGTATATGAAGTGTTAATATAGTAGTATTAAATAGTAGTTAATATATAATAGTAATTAATATTTTCTTTTGTGTAACTTTCAACAACTTAGATAGTCCTGACATCCTAGATTTGATAAGAAAATGATCTTTCAGGGAAGATAATGAGCAACTTTCTGTCTAACAAACATCCTTGAAACATAAATGACTTTTCTAATATTAATTCATGTGCTTACCGTGTTAAAAATGCTCATATTTTCAGGCTTTTTCTGACCATTCTCTGTAAACTCTAGAAATGGTTGTGCGTGAAAATCCGACCTGCCTGTCTGGCACCAACAACCACATTTAAAGTCACTAAAATCACCTTTCGTTACCATCCTGCTGCTCAGTTTGACCTTCAGCAGATCGTCTTGAGCATGTCTACATGCACCTCGTTGCTGCCATGTGATTGGCTCATCTGCCAGATCGGGCAGTCGAACAGGTGTGCCTAATAAAGCGGCAGGTTAGTGAATGTAACAAACGTAACAAACCACAATGTAATACAAACCTGCAGCTTTTAATGTAACAATCCCACAAACGTAATAGCAGCTGCCAACTACAGACGTGATATCAAATTTCCTGCAAATGTCCACGAAAGACATCTTTATCTTGGACAGAAAAGATATCTATACTACGTCCAGAAAAGACATCTAAGTGACTTCCAAAAAATACATCTTTATATTGTACAGGAAAGACATCCAGAAAAGACGTCTATATGATGTCCAGAAGAAACATCTATTCTATGTCAAGAAAAGACTTCTATGTGTCGTAAAGAAACAACCTTTACCTTCAGAAAAGACATCTATACGATGTCTTTGCTGGACATAGTAAAGACGTCTTTTCTGGAAATTTGCAGGAATTTTGCAAAAAAATTCATATTACGTTTGTAGTAGGTAACTGTTTTTACTTTTGTGGGAAATTTATTATGTTTGTGGGATTTTTACATGAAAAACTGCAGATTTGTATTACATTTTCAGGGGTTACAAGTGTATATAAAATATAAGTAAATTAAAATCCCTCTACTGCAATATGAACGTGATGAACGCATCAACAGCAAACAGGACAAAAGACACAGGAGCCGTTTCAATCTGTGATCACATGAGCACTTTGTTATTTAACATCCATAGTAGTTTGATAATGTCATACGTACACGTCATATAGCCTGGACACAGAGAGAAGAGCAGTGTCACTGATGCTGAAGGTATTTACAGGCAGGAGGAGGCAGCCGGGGAGAGAGAAAGCAGATAAAAACCCACGAGAGAGAAAGAAAGACGTCACGAGGCTTCGCTCTTTATTTCTCTCTCTGTAGCATTTTTAAAGCGCAACGTTCCAGCTACTCAAACGCCAAAAAAAAAGTGAATCTGTCTTTGTCTCTTGCCCCTGAGCCTCCGCGTCTCTCTGCTTTTATCTCTACTATGTGTTTGTTTCTGTCTGTCCCATGTGAACTCTGAACAGGATGTCAATGAAAAGCAAACCGCCTGGAGGACCCGAAATGATACCGACCGACCGTCACGCCTTCGCCTGTCAGCACTGAAACTAAAGCTTATACTTGCTTCCTGTGTTTCACATAAATGCATCATCAAATCATTAATAACATTCATACATGTAGCTCAAATTAATAATTTAAATATATTTACAGTTCAATGAAAATGTTTTTTTTGCTGAAATGAATTGTATATATTTAAAAAAAAACTGTACAATGCAACAAAAAGAAAACGGTTAAATTATATCCTATGTAAGTTTTTCAAAAACTACACAAGCATTCATTTATTTAATAAATGTACACTGATTTTTACCATTATATAATGTGAAATATTTAGATCTGTGTGTACGTAGGCGTAATTTTACTTATTTTGAACCTAAGGCCACATTTTTCATTTTTACACCTCGGCATCTACAGGCAGCAGCTAGGAGCCGCCATCACAAAATGTGTTGGGGTTTTCCCTTTAAACATCCTAAAAATATCACCTCTATATCATCTCTATACTTTTCTTTGAAGTCAAGAATCTTTGTAGACATAAATATGGGTAAAATGTCACTTTAAGACAGCATATACAAAATATAATGTCTCGCCTTTTAAGTGTCCAACAGGGCAATTCTCCCTTTTTTCCTCGAGCGCTTTAAGGCAAAAATTAGATCATTTAATCTTCTCTAAATGCATATTAGCAATCGTTTTCCAGGCTGGATCCCCAACACATTCATAAAAGGCCTCCGCACGTCTCCACAGCTTTGCTTTGCTTTCATTGGACATCCTTCCCCGTTTTTTTCTGCATTTGGATGCGTCCCTCCGCTAATCAAACAGGTCAATAAATAAATAGAACTCACCACATGTGTAAGTCATATATGCATTTACATTATGTACCGTCAGATCAAAAGCTCAGGCTGCAGCCTGGATGTGTCCTCTTCAAAGTGTCCGCTGATGAGAGGTGGGACCGAGGTGCAGGATGCTGCAGGTGAAACAGGATTGTAGGGTTTTTTTGAAAGCTTACATGCACTTAAAGAAACCCAGAGTGATATGACTTTTGTTTACTGAGCTACGGTGGCTTTCACAGCTATTCAAACCTTTGAACCATGAGGAAAATGGTTTGAAGTTCTTTAAAAAAAAAAAAACATGGGAAAAATAGTAATGAGAAACTCTGCAAAAAAAAAGTCTTCAATTTAAAGGATTTAAAAAAAGGGAAAATTTCCAGAAATTTCTAATTATCATAACTATACATTGAAAATAATTTTACAGAATTCTTATTACTTTAGGCCCTTTTCCAAGTCATTTCTTATTTTTTTTATTTATTTTTTTGTTGCTAATTTCCCCAAACATTTTCTGCACTTTTTTGCATAATGTTTTAGTTGCCCGTTACCTTTTTTTTTCCATGTTTTTGGAAAGAAATTTAGAAATCAATTTGCCCAGGTTTCAAAGAGTTAAATGTCACTGATTCATCCCAGCTGTGGTGGACATTTTGAGAAAAAGGAGAAGAAAAAAAATCCACAATTTTCTTGTGAGTTCATCCCTCTCTTGGTCTTCGTAAAAGCAGGCGTTGATGAGCGGTGGTCAGAATGAACTTGTGCTTTTTCCTTCTTCTCTTGCAGGTTGGGCAGACTGGGTGGTTTTCTCCATCATCCGTTTAATGTCATGCTCTCGTCTGGGACTCGGCAGGCTGAGCAAGGTACTCCAGACATCCCGCTCCCACGGCAACGCTTTCCAGCTCCTCCTGGGGACCCTGAGGCGTTCCCGGACCAGATGAGATATATATTTCATCCAGTGTGTCCTGGCTCTGCCCCCGGCCTCATCCAAGTTGGACATGCCCGGAAAACGTCTAACAGGAGGCGTCCCATCCTGATCAGGAGCCTGAACCACCTCAGCTGGCCCCTTCTGACGCGAAGGAGCAGCAGCTCTACTCTGAGCTCCCTCCGCATGTCTGAGCTCCTCACGTTTCTCTGCAGCTGAGCCCAGACGCCCAACAGAGGACGCTCATTTCGGCAGCTTGTATCCAGCCAGTTCTCATCCCAAACTTGTCATACAGTTTTGCTCTGTCAGTGCTTTCGGTATAAGGGCGCTTTGCCAAAAGGCGCCTTTTGCGTGCATATGGAACGCAGACGAAAAGAAATACTTGCGTTGTTATTATAAGTTGGCTGCGTGTGCAATGTAACGAGCGTGGTTATAAACGCACCGGTAACGATATAATAATAATGAGCGTGAGGGCGCCTGCAGGGCGGGCAGGAGGGGAGGTGGAGGGGTCCCACCAACACGGACTTTGATGCTGGAGTCAAGCGTATGCTTCTTGTTTGAATGTGATGCTGTTTCTACATCTTATTTTGTGCCCCCTTCACCTCATCCTAACCATCCGTGACTTTTGTCGCCGAAACACAAGGACTGGCCTGAATACAATTTTCTGGGCCCTGTAGCTTCGGCAGTAATCAACAGTGAATAATCAGAGTTTCGGTAGGCGGGAGCAGTAGGGGCGGGTTGATGCTTGCACCACAGAGCTTCACCGTCAAGTGAAGGAGAGACCGAGCTCTTCAGGGCCTCACCTTCAGGTGCGGGGGGGACCGTGCAGTAAGCCACAGTTGACATTTGTGTGTCTGAAATGATAAATGTCCTCATTATGGAAGATACTGGAATTCACCTGCTCTGTGCTGCCGGACAGAGCTCCAGTGGAGCTGCGGGGGGTCACGTGTTTGCGTTTCGGGACCGGACACACCGACACAGAATTGGTTTGACTCAGTCAATCAAGTCGTCAATAACTGTTAAAAATGACAAAATATCAAATGATCATTCCTGTCACTGTGTGTGTGTGTGTGTGTGTGTGTGTGTGTGTGTGTGTGTGTGTGTGTGTGTGTTACAGGCGCAGCAGCAGGATCGCAAACACCGAAGTAAAATTCATCCTCTGCAAAAAAAAAAAAATATCTGAATGCCTAAATTGAAAACCAAATACCTGAATAGCAAAATATTCTGGTCCAGCCCTACTAAGCACAACCACGGGCCACATCAGCCCACCATGATCATCTGTTGACATCATGGAGCGTAAACATCAGAGGCAGAAGGATACTTAACTCATGATTTGTCGATGCGGAAGTCCACTGACAAAGCTGCAACACGTGACGAGTTTGGATGAGAACGTGCTGCGGATCTCGTTCTTTTGGTCACTACCCAAAGCTCAGGCGCAGATGGAGCGGTAAATCGATGCCTTTCAGCTCAGCTCTCTCTTCACCGTGACGGTCCGGTTTAGCGCCTGTATCACCGCTGAGCTGCCGCTCCATCTCACGCTCCATTCCCCCCTCACTCATGAACAAAACTCGATTCGCTTGAAACAGCAACTTTCTCACAACCCAGAAGGAGCAATCCACCGTTTTTCAGCAGAGAGCCCTCATCATCGGCTGCAAACCGCCCCGCTGCGTTCTGGAGGTCACGGTGTAAGGTCACGGGTTTCTAATCTCCTAATAATAATATGCTGAATCTCTGCACCCGGAGCAGACACGGATCGAAAGGTTTTTTTTGCTTTTACATCAACCATCTTAAATCTTACCTTAAAAAAAAAAAAAAGCTTCTACATGAATTTAAAAGATCAATCGGCACCAAATAAGCAACAGGACATCACAGACCTCGGCGTTCCACTGAGGAGAATAAGTGTGTTCAGAGTGTGGCACAGCGAGGTGAACGCGTACAGTACAGCAAAGTGCAGCTAGGCATGGCGTATATCATATTTGTGAAGTTTTCCATCTGTGAGAAGGCCCTCCTTGTTTTGTTGCGAGATGGATGACACGGAGACTTGGACAGTCACGTAGTTAAGCTCGTAGCGCAGCTCCACGCGGAGAGAGAAGCGTGTTTTTTGGAGTGTCTTTGGGTTTCCTGTCTGGTCTTTTGGTTTTTTCGGATGTATGCATGCATACTCTGCGTGGATGTACCCTTGAAAGTGAGTTAGTGTTTGAGCCCGCATGCTTGCGTTGCATGTGTCTGTACATCGTCTTCATATTTTCTACAGTGTTTTTTTTGTTTTCTCGTTTTCGGGATGATCCCCAATGTACAGGTTTTGTTCTCAGTAGGTGTGTGGCAGCAATACCCTTTGACTCCGAAGCGGTTTGCCTTCATCTTGCGTTAATTCGTCTCTGGGCAGCTTTAACTCAGCACTGTCCGAGTCCAGAGGCATCGTGGCTGTCCTCCATGCTGCTGAGGGTGACGTAGATGATGGGAACCAAACCCTTGGCTCCACCCAGGGAGCACAGCAGCCAGTCTGGATCAGCCTTACTCAGCACCTGCAGGATGTCGCCCTTGTTGAAGCTCAGCTGTCCAGGCTCGGTGGCTATGTGGTGGCACAAAGCTCGTACTTCACTGAGGAGAGACAGACGACATAAAGAAAGTGTCAGCAGAGTCTGACAGGGTTATTATCACTTAGAAACTCTTAAGTTTTGGTCATTAATGAAGCAAAAATATCAGTTCTTACAGCTCTCTTCTGAGGTATGACAGTTGGGTGAATTGTTGAGTATAATCTCAGTGTGCAGCGTGTAGCATTTGCTCACCATGGAGACTGTTGTCTGGCTTCGATTGGTTGGTTTGACGTTGGTGGAGGTGAGGTTTGGGCGTGAGTGGGCGTAGCTGGAAGCTCTGCCTTCTTCCCACTCCCTCCTCCGATAGTCTGAGCCACGAGGTCGAGAACAGACCGATCCAGAGAAAGCCACCCTGATGGAGGCCTGAGAGAGAAAACAGTGTGGAAAAATGAGAAATGTAATGTCTGCAGGAAAAACAATGTTTATAATACTTACACATTTTGTTCAGCAAGGTAAGCTTTGCTCAATAGTGTAACGTGAGTCGATACACAAACTAGTCCTATGACTTCCTCACCACGGCATCCAGGCTCTGAAGCAGTCGCCTTTTTTAAAAGACATGTTCATCTGCACTGACTGTCACAGAGACATGAGCTGACGCAGAATCACGACAAAGAAATGTTTGTTTTTGTTTTACTGTGTGCAAGTTTCTCCTTGCAGCAAACCAATATTCTTCCAAACTACAGGGCTAGTGTATGCATGTGTGTGTCAGTGTCGTTAAAAACCGTTACATGTGCACAGACAAAGGAAAAACCAGCCACACATGATCTGATGTTGTGACATCACTTTGTCCGGGTGGACGCTGGCGACCTTCGTGCATGAATCATGCATGAATTAAGCATTAAGCTTGTGCTAATTATAGACCTCATTTTAGATATCCTACCAAAAACCCATTCAACAGAGCAGTAGATTTTGAGGCCGTTTATATGCCAGCAGTTTTTAAAACGTAAAACGTTTGTTGTGGTTTGGTCTTTCATTCACATGACGACGGCGTTTTCGGGCCTGAAAACACAAAACTTTTGAAACTGGGTTCCAAAGTGTCATTTTTTAAAAAATGCAATCCCTTCTGTTGCCATGGTAACCATCACTGTGCGGGTCCTGTGAGAATGGTGACATCACAGCCGCACTTGGCACATGCGCATTACGTTTCAGACAAACAGCCATGTGCAAGCAGGAGGAGAATAATAACAACAATGGTGGACTACCGAGCTGCATTTGTGCTGCTGAATCTACTGAGTTTATTAACGCTGTCGGTTCTTGTGCGTGCATTCGCCATCATCTTCTTAAAGAACGCCAGTACGCACATGTGCATGGTGTTCTTCTATAGTGTGCATTTACCAAGTTATACTGCCAACTACTGGCTTGATCTGCATACTACAGTGTTTTGGGTTATTTTTGTGGATCTGTGGACACATGGACCATTTTCACAATGTCATCTTATGAATGCAGATTTTTAAGAAATGCAAATGAAAGACTTCAATGTGGTTTTTGAGACGAGGGCGCTGGAAGTACAACAATGTTAACTAATTTCCAGCTTTAAGGACTCATTCCTGCAGCCCTTTATGTCTACATTTTGAGATTTTTGTTTTTGTGTTTGTTTTTACTTTTGACAGGATAAGACAGACATTAAGTATCACCAGACTTTTCCTTCTAACTGACCTGGTTTTTTGAGTTTTTGCCTTCTGATCAGCTGCCTCCACCCTGGAAGGAGACCCAACACTGGATCCGAAGAGCCTGCTCCAGCGCAGACTCTGTCCCTGTTGGGGGCTCTCCTCCTGGGCAGCAGCTTGAGCTCCAGTCCCTGTGAGCTCCAGAGGTTTTGTGTCTTTCTCCTGGTTGAGGACAGACTCTGGCGGGCTGCCCATCCACGAAGGCCTCCCTCTGGACCCAGCTGACTCCCCGCTGGAGCTGCTGCTGCTCTTCCTGCTTCTGTATCCCTCCCCCTCCTGGCTCGACTCGGCCCCCTCCACCACTCCCTCTCTGGTGGGCGGAAGCTGGTTCTGTCGTCTCTCTGCCGACTTCTTCCTCTTCTCCGTCTTTACAAACTTTGACCCCTCTGCTGATTGGTCGATGTAGACCTGGGAGGACTGCATGAGCTGGTACCACCAGCCCGCCTGTCTGTCTTGCCGCTGCCGCCCCTCGTCCGTCATATCCTTCTCTTTCTCCTTCTCTTTCTCCTTCCTCCTGTCCTTCTCCTGTCCGTCCTCACCTTCTCCTTGACTCTCTTGTCCTACGCCTTTCATCCTCTGTCCACTCATCCCTCTCTCCTTCCAGAGATTGGCAAACCCTACTTCCATCATCGCCGCTCTGCTCGCAGGCCCGGCTGTCACGCTTTCCGTGTCCTCCCCCTCACTCCTCAACCTCGGCTTCACTCCCTCTCTCCTCGACCCGACCCCTTCCATCCTTGGCCACGTCCCCTCTCGTCTCAGCGCCGCCCTCTCTTTCTTCACCTCTCCGCTTGAGTCTCTCACCATCTCGCTCACGGTGGTGCTCCACCCCCTCATGAGCTGGAAGGTGGAGCGGGTCGACTGGTCGACACTCTGGCCGGCGGAGCACAGCTGCTCCTTCCGACGGAGGTGCTCCTGGCCCTTTTGGAGGAGGTGCGGCTCAAACAGCAGGTCCAGGTCAAACGGGAGGAGCGACAGCGGCTGCAGCAGGAGGAGGAGCTCCTCAAAGAGCGGCTGACACGCCCCCTGCGACAGGGGGAGGAAACCCCACGGGCTGTAGTGTGCTGCGATAATATCTGATGAAAGCGAAACAGGAAGCTCATCAGAACAAGATCCAGAAAAGCAAAATTTAACATCAGTCTGAAGTTACTGGGTCTTACCTTCGTGTGTGTAGAGGTGATTGAACCAGAACTCCAAAGATTTCAGGCTGAAATAAAAAGAGAATCAAGTATAAAATTTGCAGCAACGTGAGTGCACCATCGCTCTCGTTTTGGGGGATTTTAGAAATTATCAAACATTCAGCATCGAGCTGAAAGTTAACTAATAATCTAACCTGACTAAACCAAGATGTGTTTCCAACACTTATTTGAAGGTTACAGTATGAAACGAAGCTTTAAGCTTAATTTTAGCAAAAGCGATAGGATATATTTAAGATATACAAAGTATGATTTTCCTAAAAAAGCCACTTGGTTGGCAGTGTTCGTTTCTGCGTCCCCAGTAGCGGGCGAGATGTGACATGCAGCAGAGAGCAGTGACCATCATCTGCCCGACATGTTGTAACCCATTCTGCCGAAACTGTCGTGCATACGACAACAGACGACTGAATATTGGAGAAGAAGAAGTGGTGCTAGGAAACATGTCCGATTGTAACAATTGTGTTAATATTTAAAATCTATATTATTATATACAAAATAGACCTATAATATGATATTTTTTACAGCATAAATTTAAGGTTTTTTATCAGGCTCGGGCCCAAAACCTCTGCTGTGGTTCAGGCTTGAACAAAAACTGAGCTCTTCATGTAGGGTCGGGCTGATTTTTTTGGACCAAATTAGAGCTTTAATCCTGACCCTTAGGATCAGAGCAACTGGTGCAAAGAATGAGACAATATAGAAGAGAAAATGGTGAAAAATAACTCACTTCAGCAGGCCGAAGATGAAGGCGTTGAGTCTCATGCTGTGGCTGGTGAGCTCAGAGTACTGGCTCACCTTTGAGAACAGGCTGTGGAGGACACGTGTGGACGGGCCTGACGGAGACAGACAATAAAATTACGTCTTTACTATGTCACATGTTACCCATAATCAGTTCACTTATGGCTGCTGTTACGGTCCTTTCAGTATAATTTTACCAAAAGTCAGTCTGTCAAAGCCACAGAGTGTATATAAAGATGGACGACATGACAGAAAAAAAAAAGTCTTATCACTATTTTTTTCATATCAGTCGATATCGATATTTCCATACAGTGTACGCTTAAAACTTAATTTGAACAGTTTTCCTCCAACGTGATACAGCTAGCATTTTTTATGTCATTTAGGTCACTTTTAACAACACGGTATTAAAGAATACATGAATAGTTAAAAGCGGATTTTGCAGGTCTGATGTTCATTAAACATGCACTGAACATGAAACTGGTCACTCTTATTATCAGTTTGATGTGATGAATTTGCAGCAGCTCTGTCCTCACCCAGCTGTGTTGAGGCCTCCACCAGGCTCCAGGGCTGACAGCGCCGCTGTCCGATGATCAGGTCCAGCACGTAGGCCTTCAGTCCGTCCTGCAGCACCTCGTGCAGGGCCGGGCACAGGTACTTCAGGATGAGGTGACCCACGTTGGGACTCACCCAGCTGTTCCCCAGCTTGGCCTGCAGGGTTACAGAGCATCATCAGGATGACAAATCATAAGCACAGGAAGATGCAAAACTTCTCATCTGTTTGTGCCAAATTTGTCTCAGTAGATAAGTACACTTTTTGTAGTCATGATAAAAAAAAAAACAACTAAAAGTAAATATATTATCTGTTTTCAATCAAGGACCAATGAGGCTGACTTCCCCTTTGTTCTCCTGTTCAGACTGATCTGCAGCCTAATTTATTAACTGTCTTATCAGCTCTGTGTGAAAAAACACATTACGTGCCAGAAATTCAGATTCCTGACTGAAGCCGCTGACGGAGGGAAGAGTCACGAGGGACCAATTAATATTCTGAAAATGTTTGTGGTGGTGCTGCTGTATAATTAATTAAATAACTGTGAAGACAAATACCACAAATAAACTTAGAAACATGATGGGACTGAGCCTGAATGCACTAATAACAATAATAATAATAATAATAATAATAATATTTATTTGTATAGCACCTTTTCATACAAGAAGAAAGAAATTACAAGCACGAGTTCTTCACATGGATAAAACCTGCTTGATAAAACTAGTAACACTGTAATGCATAACAATAAGATGGAAAATAAAAAAACTAAATAAAACCCACCGATGTTATTGATTAAAAAATGAGGCTAAAAAAAGTATACACCTGGGAAAGGCAAAAATACTTTTAAGAATGAAGACTGAATAAACATTTAATAAACTAACTTGATCAAATTGCGATGAGAGAAAACAGATGGCGCCACCTGAGTGTGAAACTAATGTAATTTACCATCTGAAGGTTTTTATTTTCTTCTGTATTTTGCAACACTTTGGTCTAAATCTCTCTGTGTGAGCTTTAATCAGCCAGTAGAAGAGGCCCATTTATTTCAAAGTAAATCAGTTATTAGTAGTCATCTGATCCATCGAAAACTCCTACCTTGACGTCTGGGTCTCGACTGGTGCCGAAATGTGCCACAATCAGATCCACTGCAGTGTTCACGGCTTTCACCAAACCTGACAGAGTCAAGAGGAAAGAAAAAGGAAAGAGTCAATTATCCTTTAATGCACAAGATACAGTGTCTTTGCCGTGAAAGTCACTTGATGCAAATGTCTTTTTTTCTCTGTAATACTGTCCTAAATCCATGGTTTGGTTTCCATGGTGTTTTGTCCTCCTCTGCAGGGACGTGAGAGGCATTAAGGTCCTTGTGCTGTGTCCTTCAGTGCCTTTGTGCTCGCATTCTGTATAGTTTTATTTATTAAGGTAACGACTAGATGTGCAGTGATCAGCTGGGTTTGCCTTCCATGTAGGGCTGCTCGATTATGGCAAAAATCATATTCACAATTATTTTGGTGAATATTTTGATCACGATGATTTAACATGATGACTCACTGACTTTGGACTCATCATGCATTCAATGAACTTTTTAAAATAAAAAAAACAAGTCCTCATGTGTTTCACCATTTGTTTTGCTTTATGTTTTTTATTCTCTGTAAATATTTATTTTTTGTTTGCTTGCTTGTAAAATTATTTCTCTATTTTCTTTTTTACATGTTCGAAATAAATCAAATCAAATCAAATTAAAAGAACGAGAGAAAAAAAACATACAAGGAATATTTAGGGGTGGAAATCACCAAAGATCGGTTGATACAATATTATCATGAAACGTAGGTCATAATACAATGTTATTGCAATTTTAAATGTTTTGTAATAAGCTGAGTATCGTGCTAATTTATTTTCTTTTTTCAACTGCAAATTAAGGGAAAACTTTGTCAGCATCTGCTTTTATCTATTTTTTTTAGTCTGCTCATATATATTTGATTTAATTTATTTTTAGTTTATTTATTTTTTCTTTCCCTCTTTGGTGCTAAAAACAGAAAAAGAGAATGATGAAGGTATGGTGTACTTTATAATTTGCACCAATTTTAATTCCAATAAAGATCTCAATAAAAAAAAATCCTACTGAGCAAATCGTGTTTTAGCTTTACTAAAAAATCACAATAATATAAATGAAAGACGGCCGGGGCTTCTACATCTCCGGGACACAATGCATGTAAAACAAAGGTGTAAAAAGCTCTGTTAAATGTGTCTCTCGAGGTCCTGCTCAAAAACACTTCAGCAGTGTGAATGTCGGTGCGTGCAGGAACCTGCTGACGATCCAGCTGAGGGATGATTTGCCTGCTCATTATACGATAACCTGCTGCCTCAAGAGGCCTTAAATTACCCTCCTCGCTGTCAAGTAGCCGTTCTGCAGTGAGAGGCACTTGATTTAAGCACCTTTCAGCGCCATCATTTCACTCCGTTCTGCTCCACAACAACGCTGCACGCTCTGAAAATGTGATTTTCCAGTTTGTAGTGTCAGATTTTTATCTGATTCTGTCAGCAGTGCAGCACTTTTCTATGATTTCTTTGATCTTTTGTGGCTTACAGTGCAAATCATGACCTATATTTATGATAACATATGGAAAAAGAGGTACAGTATTAACAACAGAAGTGTTATTTCCCTGTTTATGGGGAGTTTTTCCTCAGTCCATGTGAGGGTCTAAGGACGGAGGGATGTCGTCTGCTGTAAAGCCCTCTGACGCAAACTGTGATTTGTGATAATGGACTTTATAAATAAAATTGACTTGACTTTACTTGACTTATTCTGTTGAGGTTGATGATCAAGAAATTAACAGTTTGAAATCTTCACAAGTATTTTAAACCTCTGAAATGTGAGCAAACTGGTTTGATTTTTTTCACAAACATGGGATTAAAGGCAATAAGCAGCTCGGCAAGAATTAGTAAATGGTGACGAGAAAATGACCTGAAAAAAATAGCTGAGAAAGTGAGAGTGAGAGAAAATCAGTGGAAAAAAAAAAACAACGGTAAAAATAAAAAACTCTTTTCATAATTATTAAAAAAATATAATTAAAATTGTGCTACACAAAATATATATATATTTATATGTATCAATGTAATCATAATCAAACACATTTTGATGCTTGTTTGTTTGTTTGGTTTGCGTCGATTTTTTTGTGCTTATTTCCAGGTAATTTCCTAAATTTTTATACATTTTTAACTTATTTTTGGGTCATTTCTGAAGTTGCTCATTGTCCTCTTTCTATTTTTTAAATTAAATTCAGCCAGTTTGCTACAGTTTCAAAGAGTTTAAGACAGTTTAGAGTAAACATACCTAAAGAGATTCGGAGAGATGGAAATAAAGGACGAGGACAGACGGGACGTCTGGAACTGAATCATGACTAACAACATCCTCTGATGGATTTGTTTGTTTGAGACGCAACCTCTGCAGAGGACAGAGCGGCAGATCATTGATTATAATATAAGGTCTGAGATGAGACATTCAGAGGTGAAGAGAGAGACAGAAAACAGTTTTAATCATAAGTTACTATAAATAGTAGCTGCACTGAAACAATCTCTCTTTGTAACCTGTTACCATGCAATCATCTGTTATCATCTCCATGACAACCGAGCAACTTCTTCCACCCAGTGAGGCCACGAGATGCGGCTGAAAAACTCTCACTTAAAACTCTCTTTATCCAGTAGCTCAGCTTTTATTTATTTTTTTTTAAATTTTAAACAAACACCTTTATAATTAAACACCCGGTAAAATGTAAGGAAAGTAGAGCCGTCACTGCACTTACATCGCTCTAATCTAAACGCTTGTGTTTGACCAGTCGGTGAAGTCCAGTGTTGTTTAACTCATTCCAGTCAGGAAAACGTACAACCACAGGAGCACAACGTTTTCTTGACACAGAAACTTAAACTTTTCTGTACTTAAAATTACTGTTTAGCTTCTGTGCGCGACTCCAGCCTGCTTCTTCAAACTGGGAATGTGCAGATCGAAATCTACTGTCGAACTGTCGGTAAATACTTCACACGTCAGCTGTGATTCTCTGGACCGGGTCAGTCAGGTCAGGCTGGGCTGTAATTTCTAACTTTTCCCTCGGGCTTGAATCGCGTCAGGTTCTCCCCAAATTACCATTCAAGTATTTATTTAGTTTTTATGAAACTGATGTTAAGTTGAGGATTGTAAAACAGTCTTTTACTTAAATGACACTTTGCATGAGTTTGAATGGGCTGAATCAAGAGAAAGAGGGTGCAGAGAAAGGGAAAGGAAGGGAACACGTGGAGAACCGTGAGAGAGCGCAAGTGAAAAAGGGATGGAAAATGAGAGAAAGAAAAAGAGGTTTCTGCTTCTCTCCCCCCAGCAGTGAAAGAAATGTAAATAAAAAGCAGAGGATGTTGGTGCTGCATCGCCATCGCCGTGCGTACTGGACGCATCGAGGTGCACAGCGTGCTTTGTTGAACCTGTCATGTACGAGATGACAAACTAATACAAGGAAGAGAAGAAGGAGAAATGGTGCGAGAAACACTCCAGCCCTTAGCTTTTGATACATGTTTTAATATTAAAAACATTTATTTTATAATATATAAAAGTAATATACTATAGACCTATTTTTACAGTACAAGTTTTAATCCGAATCAGGCCCAAAACTGTAGCCGTGGGTTGAGCTTGGACAGAAACTGTGCTGGTTTTATTGCGGTCGGGCCTGATTTTTTGGGCCTGATCTAAGCTACCTCATACAACCCTACTTTAAAAAAAATCTAAACAATCCCTTTAAGTTCGTGAGTTCCTAAAAAGGTTCATTTGGCCAAAAAGAGACCAAGAAACTGCATCAGTGCTCGCAGACAGTCGGGAACCAAAGCAACGAGCTCTGAGAAAAATCCTCATTAGCCTTTTAGTCGTTTTGCAATTAAATATTTAGAGACTTCACACCGATTCCAGTGGTCACTGTCAATCTCACACACACACACAGAGCCTCACCTCTCTTCTGCGTCAGGTCCACAGAGATGTGTGACTGCGAGGAGGAGCAGGAGGAGGAGGAGGTCGACGCGTCGGGGGAGAGGCAGAACTCCTCTGGAGGCTTCTCGGTCAGGGAGAAGTAGTCCGGCAGGAAGTCGCTGTAGATCTGCTGCAGCTTTGCTGATTGGCCTACTGCTGAGACACACACACACATGATGATCAGACACACATATAAACACACACACACACACACACACACACACACTGCTTTCAAAAGCACGAGAAGGATCTTTCTGATTGCAGCTGCAGACTTTGAGGAGCATTTGTTTTCTAAGGAACTTTGCAGCAGTATTTTTCAGGGACTCTTCCCTCAGATTCTTTGCATCTTGAACTGCTTTAAAAAAAAACACCTAAAATACTTTGTCTACTTCTAAAGTATCTTCATAATCCTTCAAAATCATGAGCACCGTTGAGGCGTCCCAGAGCGTTGCCCGAGGGCACTGAAGGGAAATCAAACACGTTCCGTCTGGCAGGTCGCGGTCCGACCCGTCTGGGTTCCAGGTTACCGGAGAGGGGCCCCGATCCTGCAGAAGAGTGGCCCCCTGAGGCCCTCTCCAGTCCCAGAGGGTTTCGACGACGGTACTCCCTCCACTTGAGCGCCTGGGGGGAGAGGTGGTGTGCTGAGGGGTCGGTGGTCGGGTTAAAATGATGGATTATTGAGAAGATGGATTAAAGAAATATGTGGGAGAGAAGCAGAAGACGAAGAAAGTGAGAAAGTTTTAGGTGAAGGAGAAGATTGAAGTTCATGCATGAAGGGAGGGAAGAAAGAGAAAAAGACAACAGTAAGAATGTAGAAGAGCTTAGCGTCTCCTAAAAAGTACATTAAAACTGAATCACAGAATTAATAATCTTTGATAATGAGCGCTGATGTAAAAACTAAACTGCTCTCTGTGGACTCAAACGTTTTAATTTTTCTGAGTTTTTAATAGCCCATGTGAAAATAATCATAGTCTGGGAGCTGCAAATGGCAAAATTACATTTTAGTTCCTTTTAATATGAATGTTGACTGATTCTGTCATCAAAACTGTTGCAGGAAAGCAAATGTGAAGCACAGAGATAAAGAGGAACGAAACAGGAAAGAGCTGAGAGAAACAGTCGTGTGTACAGTATGTAAAATAAAGCAGGACCAGAACCAGGTCTGTCCCCCATGTTAAAAACCAAAAGGTTTAAAATGGTATCTGTCACAAGTGCAATAAATACAGTGAAGCTGCACTAAACTCTGACTGCACTGCAACGGTTTGATACTTTTAATGAGCAAATATTTATATTTCATTTGGTTGTTTTATTTTATGTTTTAATGTTCTTAGGGTCTGAGTTTTATGTGCTTTGTGGTGAAACATTTGTGGACAATAAAGTTTTTGTATTCATACGATCAATGCGCCACGTTCTCGTGTGTTTTTGTCCTCCTCGTGTGAATTTCCTCTTGTGGGAAAATAAATGTAAATCTCTTTATTATTGCTGCTTCTTCATGTTTTTTATCTATCTTCTCCCTCAGAGCAGCATTTTCCTGTGAGATCTATAGATAATTCTTTAAGGACATACTCAGACATGTTTGAACCTACCGTTATGTGTCCTGGCTCCGGGTGCTTTGTTTCCCTCCACGTGTGAGTCCAGACAGCCCAGTGGGCTCAGCGTGTCACTGTGGAGAGCCGGTAAACTGGGCAGAGCTCCACGATGGAAACAGTGTCCCTGCACCGCTGGCAGCATCGGTGGCACTGTCCCTCTCTTCGCCCCCAGGGACGGAGGCGGAGGGGTGGGCGGTAACGGCACTGAGCCTGCTCCCTGTTTCCCTGTCGGCGGGGTGTGCAGGGGGCCGAGGCCTGCTGACAGCGGGCAGGAGAGGCTGTGCGGCGGCTGAGGGCTCGGCGTGCAGGTGGAGCAGGTCCCAGAGCTGGGCGCCCCCTGGAGCCGCACCGGGGAGTAGCTCCCGAGAGGCGAAGGTCGCACTGATCCAGGTGGAGGGGCTGCTGCAGCCAGAGCCCCCTGGTACCTGTGCACATTTTCAGCCGCTTCTTCGCTGTCCTCCCCCACCGGACCCCCAGAGCCAGAACCAGAACCGGAGCCAGAGCTGGAGCGGGCCTGCATCCCAGAGACGTAGCCTGTGAGCAGGGGCAGCAGAGGCTTCGGCTGCGGGGGTTTGGAGGCAAACTGGTGGTGGAAGGTGAAGGGCTGGATGGGGAGCGTGGTGGGTCGCTGGTCTTTACTGTAGCGCACCACAGCGGGGCGGCTGTCTGAGGAAGTCGAGAGGCCACCTGGACGAGCACAAGACGGACAGCAGGGATGGAGAAAGACGGAGGAGAAAAAGCAAACTTGTGAGATTTTGAACAGCACAGTTGCATTTTAAATTAGAATAAACTCTACGAGCCTGCAACTAATGATCGTGTCCTTTTCCTTCTCCACGTTTTTTTTAAACGCAATAACCGAAAGATGGCTGACAAAAACATGGTGTCTTATGATCCCATGCGGGATGGCACTAAAATTTTTAAAAAATGAACGAATGGTCATAAAATATTAGAAATACTTCTCGGTATAAAAAAGCACAAACTGCAACCTTGAAAATGATCCTAAAGTGGAATCAAAACCTTTTTATATTAAAATCGAACATAATAACCTTCATGACAGTCAGATTTATTGCAGGACTGCTGTATTACTTAAAAAGCTTTAGTGGCCTCTGAGTTTAGAAGTGCATTTTCACACAGTAGAGGATTGTAAATAATGTATTACTTCAGTTCAGACACAACTAAGAACTTTCAGTTTTTCTGAATTTGCTCATACATTTTTCATTAATCAATTAATCATTTAGTGTATATTAAGTCAAAAAATTCTGTCACAATTTCCCCAAATCCAATCTGACATCTACAAATGTCTTACTTCCCACCAACTATCCAAAATCAAAAGATATTTCCTGATAATATAACTGAGCGGATGCTCACATTTCATAAACTGAAGCCAGTGGACAAACAATTATTTAATTATCAATAATTCACTCTTAGACCTTTAGGAACACATGATGATTGTTCTCGTTCTTACATCCATTTATATAAATATGGTGTTGTACATCGCAGCTAAATGCACATATTTTTAAAACTTCACATATTAGTTTTATAGTTGTAATGTAGCACAGGGGTCCTGTTTTTTACATTTTCACACACTTTAAATACTCAGCATATTACACACATTTTAGATTTTTTAAAATACTTTACATACTGGCGTGAAAATTCAAGCAAACTGCACACATTTTTAGCTTCTTACTTTCTTTCTTCATGCTGTGCATCAGAGTACTTTAGTGTACTGTTGAGATGTAAAATGAGAACGTTTGTGAGCAAGCCACCATGTTGGATACCGTTGACCAAGATGTACCACGCACCGCACATGAGCAGTACCAATTTTCTACATTTTACAGCTAAACAGTGCACTAAAATATATTTCTGAGAAGGTTTGAGGTGAGAAATAGACAATGCAGAAACAGAATATTGATTCATAGCTCACAAGCAAATATTGACTCAATTGACAGCTGTGTTTAGAGACTCCTCGGCTCTGACTGGTTGTTTTCAGTGCGTTGAGTTCAAAAATTGCGATTAAAAGCAATTAATTAGGAAGAGGAGGAGGGAGAATATATTTTCTCACATACTATCCGCCTTGTGTGCTTCTTTAAGAATATATTGACAGTTTCAGCAAGTATGACAAGTAATTTTTATAAAAGTCACCAACTATAGCTTTAAATGTGTAAACATGAAGGCTAAAACTGAAAACAATAAATACAGACAGAAAAGTGCCCAGTCATGAGTCACAAAGCTACACAGACAACAGCTCTTATCACAGACGGCCATGCAGTCCAACAACTGCCCTGACAGGCCCACGTGCACGCAATCAAACACACACACATTCAGGGAAACACACACAAATCGACTAAACCTGAAGGCGCTGCGTCAGGAGAGACACCAGCGAGGAGAAGCCTTTTTTTTTCCTGCACTTCTTCTCTGCCACTGAGTCAGTGTGTTTTACTGTGTTTCCAGATCCAGTGCAGTGTAGGACAGACAGCAGCGTGTGACGTCGACCATGTTGCGCAAGCTGTTTGTCAGCCTAAAGGCCGGCCCACCGATGCCACCTGAGCTGGGTGCCGTGACGTCTCTCAGCCGCAGAGGGCGACGTCGAGCTAGTGTGGAAATATGAAGGAGGAGGGAGGAAAACTACACACCCAGCAGGCCTGAGCTCCCACTGAGGGATGGAGGAGAGAAACACTCCCTCTCTGTGTCTCTTACATCTGCGCCGTCATCCCTCTAATTGCCATTTCTTCCTCTTTCCCTCTCCACACCCACCTCTCCTCTCTCCTTTCTCCATCTGCCTCCTCTCTCTCCTCCTGTACACATGAATCCATTAGACGGCCGAGGCTTTTCCTTCGCAGCTTCATGTTAGCATCATTAGTGAGCTGCCTCCCAAAGGCTTTTAAAGAGGCCTGCGCAGGAACGACGCAGCTGACTCGAGTGAGGTCTGATGAATAATATATATGCACTGAGATGCTGCACAGCGTCTCATTATACTCTTAAATCATAAGTCTGTAAGAATACAGCGCGAGACACTGAAGAGGATGTTTCTGAGGCACACACCTTGTTCTTAGGAATGACCTATTTCCTAAAACGTCTTCATCAATCTTCTCTCTGCCGTCCATAATATGATTGTTTCCTCACAGCTCAAGTCAGCTGACAAGCCACAGTTAAATATGTGGAAGTGCACTTTTGTTCCAGCACGTCAGCTGGTGCACTGTGGAAAGACGATCATGTTCACCAAGCAGCAGAAGGCAGCTGTTTTTACTGTGTGTCTGTATTTCCTACCACATTAAAAATCTGGAGAGAAAATACAAAGATTAGGAACTAAACTGAAGATTATTTTGTAAATGTGTAAATTGTTTATTCAATCAACTCTTTGAAACCTGATAAAATCGGCTTGATTTCTTTCAAAAACACAGGAAGAAGGCAATGAAAGAAAAATAATACAAAAATTTGCAAGAAATTAATAGAAAGTTCATAAATTTACCTGAAAAATAGCAGCAACAACAAAAAACAAAACTAATAAAACAGAAAGAAACAATCGATGCTTGAAGAAATGTAACAATTCTATAACATCATTTTAAATATTTAATTAGAATAATTATAAATATAGTTTTTAGTTATATATTATTAGTTATATTATGATAGTCTTTTTTCTATTTCCCCTGGAATATTTTTTCTTTGACTTTTTTGAAATAATTTTCTAAATATACTAATTTCTTGCAATTTCTGGAACATTTTTAAAAAGTTGCTCATTGCCCATTTTCCCATGTTATTCAAAGAAACTACACAAATATACTCAAAGTTTAAAGGTTAAATTATTGTCAAAGGTGTCAGAGAGCAGCAAAAGGAAAGTGATGTCGCTCCAGGTTTCAAAGGGTTAACGATTAATTGTTTTGTCTTGGTTCAAATTGTAAGAAAATAGTAAAAAAAAAAAAAAAGAAAAAATCCATCGTAATTTCTAAGATGTCTTTAAATCCCCCCAAAATTGGACAAAACAACTAAGCCATTTACATAGTTTGAAAACAGTGTTTTTTGTATTCGTCAAATGTTTAGATGTAATTTTTTATAAAATTTATTTTGTTGTAATAATTATATTTTATACAGAATCTAAATCTCACGCTGAGTTACTGTTAACAAATTTAAGAACTGAGGGCTCATTTTTGTTCAGTTTGTACTGAAAATTTGATTATAAACTACAATTATGGAAACATAAACAACTATATTCTTATTTTGTTGCAGGTGTATGTTCTTGAAGTTTATAATAAAATATTGTCAGTATTATTGAAGGTACAAGGTGGATTTATTAGTCATTTTTTAGACGTAGTTTAAACTATAAATTTGTGAGGAGGCAACCGAGGAATGTTATTGCAAAAAAACCCTGAAATATCAGTACATCACTTTAAAACCATATCCCCTTCCCCTACTTTGGATTTCACATATAGAATATATTTTAAACACATATAAATTAAAAACATGTCTGTTCTGTGAATTTGTAATCCTACTTTAAATGTAGTGCGTGGGTTTACTGTACTTTTTGTCCATCTTTTTGAAATGGCCAGTAAAGACGTGAATTTTGTTTACAGTTTCTTACAGAGAAATGTTTTGGGAGGAGGCGACTGAGGAATGCATACCTACATTCCTGCATACCAAACTACATTTAGTCCATATTGTGTATACAACATGCTCATTCAACGCTCGACTTATAAAACTAACTTTCATAATGTGAACTCGGAGGAGAACATCAACAAAAACAGTGTAAATGAAGCAGAAAATGATTTGTTTACACTTGTGGGGGCTTTTAATGGTGACCTGAGGGCAGGATGGTTCATTCTGCGTGAAGCTGTCGTGCTGCATTTTAAAAGGAGAATTCATCACTCAGAGGTTTTCATGAATTTCACTCATATTCACTTATTCTGAAAATCTAAACTACGCAACAAATAGATTTCTGGCAGCTATATGGATGAGAAAACATTGTGTTAGGGGTGTTTATATTTATTTTGTGACACTATTTTGATTGTAAATAAACCTGGGATAATTATTTATTTATTTAATTTTGTGGTAGGAAAACTAGGAATTGTCGTGTGTACTCTGTTAATAAATTTGGGAATTTGTTGACATGTGTAAAGTGAGAAAGGGGTAGGAATTTATAAGTTTTACTTCTACCAACTTTCTTTTTGGACACTGTATTTTTGTTTTGTTTGTTTGTTTATAATATGTTTTACGGGTCCTTGCTATGACTTCTGTCTTTTCATCAAACGTATAATTCAAAACTGGATACAAAAATTACTACTGCACATATTTTTACTGAAAACAGGTCCCATGGGGGGACGCTAGAGGGGGAGGGACTTTGTCTCTGTTTGTACAAAAGACATTTTTACTGGAAATGTTCCTAAAACGAGAGCGTCAGTCTGTTTATAAAGTGTTAAAGAGGACAGCTGGAGCTTCCTGGGACATTCCTCTCCTGCTGCACTCTGTCTTAACTGAGCCTGGAATTCCAGGCACTCGCTGTGTGTGTGTGTGTTTTTCTAATCACACACACACACACACACACACACACACACACACACACACACACACACACACACACACACACACACGACATGGACACACACACTGAGATTGAGCCTCAAAAGGTGATGGTGATATCTGTTTTCATCATAAACTGCTCACGTTAGTGCCTTCAAGTCACTTTTAAAAACGTATTTTTATCGAAAGGCATTCCTTTATTTTTTGTTTAAAGGATTATCTTTTTGTACCTTACTCCTGAAATTGCAGGAAGTCTTGCATTGCAATATTTTGATTTTAAATTTTCTTTTGTATTGTATATTTTGCTTTTTACATTTTTTTCGGTGTTTTGTTCATATATTTTTCTTTTTTGTTGTGTTTTAAAAACATTTCCTTTGTGTTTTTGTGATTTTAAGTGTAAAGGACTGTGTAATGTTGGTGCTATATAAATGAACTTCATTATTATTATTATTATTATTATTATTATCATTCATACAAAAAAAAGGCTTTCCATATAGAAAATTTCACACTCAACAGAAAGGAACCACAGTTTAATTAAATTGTATGACGGACAGTTCGAGGGCCTTCCAGACTTCCTCGCTGTCTGTAACCTTGATGAAGCGTCAGAGGGAAACATACGGGCCGAAAACGTTGTGTCATCTCATTAAATTAGGCTTTCAGAGATATTGTGTTAGTCGCAGTGACCCTGCCTCTTTGTGCGCTCGGTTGTTCAGTCGTCCTCACATGCTGCCTCGGGGCTCGTTCACACTTACAGTCTGCTCTGATATTCCCACGGCCTCATGCACTCGCCCGCACGCTCGCATGTGGTTGTAATCTCAGGATTACAGCGTTCCCCCTCGGGATGCATGTTCTGTATTTTTAAGTTGCTGACATCTTCGACACTAAATAATTTGTTGTGTTTCAGTGCTGCAATTTCCCACAGATCACTGGAAGAAAATACTGGGCCGCACTGAGATGCCTTTTTCCATAGATTTTTATCTTGGTCATTATTTCAGGCAGCCATATAGTTTCCCAAATAAACAATCAAACAGGGCTGCAATATAAGCTATTTGAAAATATACACAGTATATACAATGACTTTTCTGACAGATTTTGTATGACATGTGTCATGATTGTAGTGGGAATAGTTGTTTTTTTTGCAGTTCATTTTCACAGTAAATGAATATGATGTGATTTTTAGGGGCGTCTGTGCCAAACACTTTTCTCTGGAATATAATTTGTAGGCTGGAGCATCTCTGTGGTCCCAAAATTCTTCATTGATTATGCCAAGTTGTGACACATTTTACCTTTATTTACTGATATCGTCTCATATCGACGGCAGGCGCCTGAATTGAATAAATCCAAATGTGACAGCAAATACTGCAGTGATGTCAAAATAATGTCGTATCGTGCTGCAACTTGGGATTTAAACTTCTGGTGTTATGTGTGGCAACATCAATTAATTACTGCCTCAATAAATTTGGATTAATAAAAGGACTAAATACAAACACCGACAGCTGCTGCTAAACTTGAACTCTGTGCTGCATTTCACACTGCGAGCTGCTGAGTCATGTTTCACAGATTTCTTAATTTTGGGAAACAATAAAAATGCTACAAATGGATGCTTGTCAAGTAGGATTTCAGCGCCTCGCTTCTCGCCACCATTTGACTGAATAAATAAACATGATGAAAATCAAATGACCTGTCATTAGGCTGGTTTCCAGTAATCCTAAATTGCACAAATTGAAATTGGGGATATAAAATACTCATATAGAGTCAATTTAAAAAAAAAACTCACATGTATCACAAAAAAGTTTCTATGCTCACATAAGGTGGTATTTCAGGCGGTTAGAAAAAGCCAGATTTCTCAAAACTGCAATCCAAGCATCTTTTTTCACTTTTATAGGTCACATGATGCCACAGCTGTGCAGGAACTCACGAGGCAGCAGGAGCTGCAAGAGCTGTTATTGCATCCCATAACTATTCATAAGTTATGAGCGGATCATCCAGAAATTTTGAATCCACAATTCCTCTGTGAAATTGTGGACTATCACCTCCCAGAAATCCCTCATATGTGGCTGCTCTAACGAATAAGTGGCTCGCCTTTCCAGTATCGCTCCATAACACGCCAACGTCGCCTTGGATTGGAAATAATGGCTGCAACAGAAATAAACCTGCTAATGTTTTGAAGATCCGTCATCATGCTTCTTGGTATGTTATCACGAGAGGAGAAATTACATAACATCACTCAACGGAAACGCAGTCAACTCACAATTGCGTTTTATCGACGTTTTGAAAATATCGCTTAATTTTTGCGCAAATCTGTAATGGAAACCCGCCGAGTGACACAACAGCAAAGAGAGGTGACACCGTTTTTCCCGTCAGCATAAAGAAGCTTCTGTAAGTTTCCCTGACCTTCCCGTGTTTTTTGGGGACGAGTCGGGCCTACGGGCTCTCAGGTTCAGAATGACACACACATATGCAAACACACACACGCAGCTGATGTAGAGCTCAGCGGGGGGGTTTCTCTGCACCTTCATCGCCTCTCTCACCTGATTGTTATTCAGAGCACGTTTGGCCCACTTCAACCCTTCACTCTGACGCTGAGGATACACACTCTGCTTCACTCTGCTCTCAGCACAGCTATACATGCAGCCACACGGGGATTTTCTATCACGCACCAAGAAAATCTCAACATACAGGATCAAACAAAATCACACGCGTCATACAACCACAGGCGCAGCATAAAAAATGCAAATAAATGTTAAGACATAAGAAATAATAAAAAAAAAGAAAATGTTTGTGTCAGTCTGATTAACCCAATCAAGAATTACATTTATTTTCTTTTGTTTAAAACACTATGATCGGCTGTATGCATAAAGTCTTTGCAGTATGTTAGAATAATAACGTCTATACGTAAACAGGGCTGGGCAATATGAAGATATAATATTGTATCAAGATATGAGACTATTAATCGTCTTAGATACTGGATTTGTTATATGGTGATATGAAATAAATGGTGCTTTTCCTGATTTTAAAGGTTGTATTACAGTAAATTGATATACTTTTCTCAACTTATCAGACAGTTCTACTTGTTTTAATATTTGTCTTTATCCACTTAGTCAATATATCTACATTATTAATGATCATTGATAAAAAATGGAATTGTGTTAATATTTTTCAAAGTACCAATAGTCATTCCTACAATATTGTCACATTAAAGGGAGAATTTGGTAAAGATAAATAAATATATAAATATATAAAAATGTCAATGTAAAGAAGTTCTTTTGAGAAGATTTAATAATCTCAAGATATAAATAGTGTTTAAAGACATAGCCTAAAAATGTTGCAATATAATTTGCAGTCTATATAGCCTGCCCTGTATTAAAAAATCGTAAATTTTTGGAGGTTTTTGATAACTTTGGAAAGGGAATTACAGCATTTCTATACATTAAGTTTAAATTCTTGTGGGCAAACACACTCTGCACAGTGCTCCTCAGAATGAATACATCTGCTCTTTGCCACTTTCATTCAACAAATAGCAAAATTAACAAAATTCGACAGTCATACGAGGAGAACTTTGGTTAAGAAGAGGCGGAGAGACCAATTTTCCCATGAACAATCACCAGTGCAGCCACAAGGCGGGTTATATGTTAAATAAGGGAAGCAGGTCAATTTAAGTCAAGTACTAATTAGATGCAGAAGGTGAAGTAGATAAAGCAGACTGCAGCGAATGAACTGATCAACAAATATTTACGGTTTCTAACAGCATGTACAGCTTTTCTTTTAATGGAAGTTTGAAGCACAACTGATCAGTTTTTTATTTGTTTTTTTTATCTTAAAAGGCTCACCCTAATTTCAAAATGTGAAAAAAGCAAAAGCAGTGTTTCTTTCCTGATTTCATGACCCAGTTACTCAAGATAATCCACGCACCTTGTTGTGAGCTGTTTCTTGTCGAAATTATTTTCTTTCTACCGAACTAAAGTCACCAATCATACCATCACGCAGAAAGATCAGCAGATGGATTTATTAAAAGGTTCAGCTGTTGAAATTACTTTAACATCGCATTTCTCCTATCGTAAAATCATGTGCTCGGGTCGTTTTCTTTCATGCCACAAACAAACCGCTTCAGAGTTCGACTGGACCGCCTCTTCCAGGCGATCTCGACTCGTTTGTTTCGTTCCGCATCAGAGAGCGATTTCTGTGTTCACATATGCCCAAACAAACCAGGCCAAGCGGGGAAACGCTCCCTGTTTCGGAACAGCTGCTCCAAATGATCCAAGTGTGAAAGCACTCTCATTATTTTAATCACTTTTACTGTTTTTGGTGCTTTTATCATAACTTTTTCAAACGATACCAAGCTGAGGTCACAGCTAACTCTGGTGCATTTATACAGCGGTGTTTAATGATGTGCACTGTCTCAGTTAATAAGCCAGTTCACGGATGAATAAAATAAATGTAGTAAGACGGGACGTACCTTCAGCCTTGGCCCTGGTCTCCCTCGCCCCCTCCAGGTGTCGCTCAATGCTGCCTTGACTGTAACACCTGGTAAAGGGTACAGGCGACAGACTCTGACTGTCCACCTCCGCACGCTGCTCCAGGATCGGAGAGAAATCCACAGAGGAGTGGGAGTGGGTGGAGTACGTTGAGGAGAAAGGGTCTGCAGCTGCCTTCATCGATGGCGAACCCCCCGAGCCTCCGTTTCTCCGTTTGCTTCTCGCGATCTCTGCAAAGGACGTGACTCGTGGAGGAGGCGGCGGGGTCGGCGTGGCGGCGGCGCCCTCGCTGAGCCGCATGGGGCAGCTCAACATGCGCTCCAGAGAGCCGAGGCGAGGAGACGAAGACTTGTCCAGGCTGCGGTCGTAGCTGCGAGAGCGGGGACGGCTTCCTGAGGGCGCTCCAATAACACCGCGGCCAGCCAGAGGAGGGGAGACGTTGACGTACACCTGACCTTCGATCACGGGAGGAGCAGCTTCAGCCCCGACGGCTGCCTGCTGATTCTTCTTCTCCTCCTCGTCCTCCTCTTTATCATCGTCATCATCATCTCGCTGAATGAAGAGGAATAAAGAGAGAAAGATTTTTGGATATGCGCAAATATTGCAGCACCGACCTTTTCAAGAAGACAAAGTAAGGAAAGAGGGAGTCTAACAAGTCCACCATCGGTGAGGAAATGTTAGAAAAATTCTATTTTGATGCAAAGAAGCAAAATAATGAGTCACTCCAGCTGTTTACTTCTCGATATTTTGACATAATAAAAGTAAACAGCAGTGTTAATGGAAAATCCGTTTTCATTAGACACGTAAACGCCTTGGTAGGAATATTATCTTTTACGAAATAAAGGCAAAAAATTGACTTTTATTTGCAGGTAAACATACTCAGTGACCGATGGCAACAACAATTTTTTAAACTGGTCCAGTGTTGAGTGAGAGCGCAGCAGCAGCAACAAAGGCTGCAATGTAACCACTCAGGGCATGTTAGCACGTCCACGATAACAGCTTGGTTTTTCCCCCGACAGGCTCAGACTAAGCATCACTAAAGAGAGTTACATTTTAGTTTAGGAGTAAGATCTTTTTTGTTCAATGAGAAAATGATTCCACCAGACTCTGTTTAAATAAACCGTAATTTTAGCGTGTATAGAGGCAGCACATTTTCATGTCAAACTGGGTGAATAAGAGTTTATTTCAGCCAAACCATCGTGATGGTTGGAAAAGCGGAAAGATGAACTGAACTCCTTTTTTTAAGTTTTACTTTGCTTATGTCAATTTTTAATAGTGTGTTTTACGATGATAAAATGAATAATTATTTGAGTGGAGTCATAGTGGATTTGCTGATGGTGATTTAAGGGGTTGTTTCTGGTTAAACAAAAAGGATTTTACTCTTAAGAAAAGGTCTATCGCTGTAAGGATCCTTCCCAAAATGTTGTAAGACGACCTTAATACCAATCGGAGCCTGTCAGTGGCAAGAAACTGCCCTGAGGGGTTACATTGCAGCCTGTTTCGCCACTACAATCTGCAGCGCTCTCACTCAATACCGGACTAATGTCCACGTTGAAAGAAAGAAAGAAAATCCTTTAAAGAACTTCAACACAACAAGCAATCGACAGTCCTAAACTGCATTTAAGCCACATTTGCTTTGACACAGTGGCACTGTTACTCACTGACATTAATATCCTCCAACTAAAATAATCCTCAGACATGATATCACATAACACCAGACAGTGGCTGTGACCTAAAGTGAGCAAGTGCCAGACTAATATCAGTGTCACAGCTATTCTAAGGTCAGGGTTGCTGCCAAAGGGCCTTCAGTTTGATTCATACCACTGTTAACTGTCTATTTATGCCATCTGTTGTTTTTGCATTATTCCTCACCACGTTGAATCTAATATACTTTGACCAAATCATTTTTAACCCTACTCGCTACTTTGATTATTTAAAATTTTCCTCGCCTTACCTAATGTGACTGTATTTTGTGACGATAATTTGCTGGTGTAAACAGGGTTCCTAAAGCTTAAGACGAGTTAGAGATCAGACTTTTTAAGACTTTTAAATGCATCTCCAAGTAAAATTTAAGAACAATTTTACAATACCCCAAAATTGTAGAAGAAAAACATGAACAGACATCATTTATTTACTTCAACATAAAACTTTTTTTTTTTTTTGTCAGGTTAAAAAGTTAATCTGCTTCAAATGCTGACAAAAACATAACTTAATCTAGTGTGGAACAAATAGAAACAATAAACATTTTATTAAAGTACAGCATACATTTGCTTAGCCTTGAAAAAAAGCTTGTTCATTTTTCATTTCATTTGAAGTAAATCTATGAGTGTTATTGGTTTTCTATCCTCCTCTGTGCACCGTTAAATTCAGCAAATTACTTAAAAAACAGATATTAATAATTATTTTCAGAATTTACAGTGCGATGTCAGAAAAAAAGATTGATAACATCATCCTCCCAATATCTTTGCATTTTTCAAGACTTTTGAAAGATTGATTAAAGCCATTATAATACCAATAAAGGACTTCTTTTTAGATAAATGAATATAATGCTTTTTATGACTTTTTAAGGATCGGCGGGAACCCTGCGTGTAAATTAACTAGATGTACTGCTTAGACTTGATCAATTATGCACAGTGCCCGCGGCAAGCTGTGTTTTTTAAGATTCAAAAGATACAAAAATAAAGTGTGAGGGAAAATGTTTGTTTTTTCTTTGGGTTATGTAATCATCAACTGAATTCTTTCACTGAGTAATCTTTAGTTTAACCTTTTAACAAATGCTGCATTTAAAAAGAAAATCTGTTTTTTTCCAAGGACTCTTGTGCTCCATGTCCCGTACTAAGGAAAATTACACTATTTTACACACAGAAAAACAAAAGAAGTATGTGTGTAACATTACAGGCAAACTGACAAGCACAGACCACACTACAGAGGTGGTTAAATAAGACCAAGAACATATATATATGGCAGCAACAGAGCATTGGGGTAGTACTAAATTTAAGATAACTTAAGCTGAAAATTATTATTTACTTTATTATTATTTAGAGGCAGTTATTCCAACAATATGGAAACTAGTGAAGCAAGGCTGTGTGCAGATTACACATTACACATTTCCAAGCAAATTTTTCATTTAAAACTCACATTTTTTAAGTGTGATGAGTTTTTTGTAATATCTCATATAAGAGAGAAATTATGAAAACATTTTTTCGTGTAATCCTGCAGCGAATCCTCATACAATGGTTCATATGATATCTAATGAATTGGTCAGGTTACCTTTAAATGAAGATTTAAGGTTGGAGGTCATCATGTTGCATACTGATGGTAAAGTTACTTATGTAGTAGAATAAAAGAGAAAGGTTGGGCGTTGGCAGGTTATATAAATGGTCACGGCGTGACGACGTACCCTAAAATAACTCAACTTGGTTGCACCCAGGATACAAACACCACTCTCCTGGCGGAAAGTCATGTATTTGTTTGACCCATCCACCATCCTAACCTGCCGCCATACGAGGGGGCGACAGATTATCGGCCTGGCTGATTACTGGAACTGATATTTAGATTAGATTTAGATATTTAGATTTAGTTAGATGGATCACAGACTGTTGAAACAAATGAAGTAGGAATCTCAACTCACCCTAGACGACTCCCCCTCTTCGTCTTCCTCTTCCATGCCCCCCTCATCACCTCGCTGCCTGAACAGGAAGTACTCGTTGGGCTGTGTCGGGGTGGGGCTGCCTTTGCTGTGCTCATCGGAGCAGCTGTTGACCGAGGAGCCTGCGGGGCTCGGGGACGACTGAGAGGAAAGATCACAGGTGACCAGCTTGTAGTAGTTCTGGGTGGCGACAACCAGGCGCGCCTGACTCTGCAGACAGGAAGCGATGTCTCCGGACGACCCTGAATGTGGAGGGTGGTAGGAGTTGCAGTTGGCGTCGAGGTCGAGAGCCCCCAGGTGCTCCACAGCGCAGGAGCAGGTGGAGGAGGTGGACAGGTGCGGTTCACGGATTAGAGGGAAGGTGCCGCCAATGCAGGGGGGTTGATGCTGTGAGAGGGGAGGTTCAGTCGGGGAGGTGTGCAGGTCCAAATAAAACGCCCCTCCGGTCGAGTCGTGCTGGTTTCCTGGTGGATCAGAAACAGACGAGGTGCAGGAGTGGTCGGTGGAGCTGTTGAGGTTGGTGTGCCCAGAGACCGGCGGCTTCTCCGGGATACTGTTGTTCATCTTGTTGTAAATGGCACTGAAGTTGACGAGCACGCCGTCCGAGCTGTTGCAGGAGGAGTCGCTGCCGTAGCCTTGCTGGCACTCAGAGAACGGCTCCGAGAAGGCTTCAGGGAAGTGCTGAGGGAAGTTCTGCGAGAGCGCACAGCAGGAGCAGTGCTGCATGGAGGAGCTGGAGGAGCTTCGCCCACACCGCATGGGATGATCTTCATCGTCTCCCTCGTCATCTACCCAGTCTTGCTCTCCACAATCCATGGACATGTTGGAGCCGCTGCTGCCGTGGCGCAGCTGGCTGTCCAGTCCGAGGATGTCCAGGTCCTCCAGGTGGGTGGACAGATCCGAGGCTACGGCCCTCAGGGACTCCCGACTGCTTCCACCCACTGACCTGTGCAAGAGAAAGGGCTCCGAAGTAAAGCCGAGATTGTGTAAGTGGAAAGGAGCCATCCCGTCATCGAGGGCGGAGTTGGTGTCGCTGTGGAGGTGAAAAGAGGAGTCTTCCAGGTAACCACTGAGGTTGTCCCCATCCTCCTCATCTTCTTCATCATCCTCATCTTCGGTATTCAACAGGAATGGATTATGACGCAACGGATTCCTGTTTCTCGGCTTGGCTCGGGGTAATGTGTGAGCTGTAATCAGCTGGTCCTCTGAATTGCTCGAGGTAAACGATGAATCATCACTCGCTGTGCTGCCTCCTCGCACACCAACCTTCCTCTCTCTCCCCCCGTTGTGGGAGGCCCAGGAGCCGCTGGAGGTCTGGATCAGGCTGCTGTAGAGCAGAGCCTCTCTCTGAAGGACGTCCCTCTCGGGAAGCGAAGTGGTGCGACTCAAGCCCAGGTTCTCCGGAGGGCTAAACGGGTTGCTCCTCTTCAGCGACATCCCGCAGCCACCTTGCCGCCCGCCCGACACCTGGCAGTGCACCAGGGGGATGTGATGCACGATCAGGGTCTCACCTGACAGCTTCGGAGGGCTGTCCATGGTCCAGGAGGAGGAGGAGGAGGAGGGAGGGAGGGACTGGAGCAGAGGATGCCCTGTCTGGGTGAAGGGGAAGGTGGATGTGTGGTTTTTTGAGGGTTGTGTTCACGCTCTCTTCTCTGGGCCCAGCTCTGCAGGGCTGCCAGGGATTTGGAAGGAGAGGTCCGGGAAGTCAACGCCGTGGTCAGAGTGATACATCTGGAAAATACGAAGAGACAGAGAGAGGAAAGACGTTATAGGAGCAGGCAGGTCCAGGCAACACAGCACACACATTCCACATACAGACTTGAGGCGACACGTTGTGTATTTCATGTAAAAATCCAGCTGCCTCACAAGGTAACTTGATTTTCACAGAGATGGGGGAAGTGGGTGAAGTTTTCAATAACGAAATCACACTCGGACACTTGTAACACTTGAAATTACTTCCCATTATCGCGATCCATCGCCATGCTTCTTGAAATGTTATCACGAGAGGAGAAGTGGCATAACATCACTCAATGGAAATGCATTCATCTCATTATTTTTGTTGTTCGCAACATTTCGAAAATATCGCTAAAGTTTTACGCAAATCTGTACGGACACCCGCCCACTGCGCACCATGCAAAGCACTGCTTTTTATATCACTGTCTCAGTATTGTGCATAAATCTCTCTGCAATAAGCTGTTTGATATTTTTGCCTCCTTTTTTGCTCACTCACCTACATTAGTGGGAACGATGAGTCTGCATCTTAGATGCTAATAGAGTGATGCGGCGATTTTTCTTTGGTTCCCAAAAAAGTAGAAGAAAATAATAGCTCCTTTCTTGAATTTAAACAATATTTAATTTCTTATGATATATAACTTTACTGGGATATGACATTACATATGGAAGATTTTGGCCTTGTTGAGCACTCCTACATCAATAACAATTTAATTCTTTCATTTCATGTTATTTGTTTTCTTTTCCTCCTTTGAATAAATCTTATTTCTTCACCCAATCCACCATAAAATCAGCTTATCTAAAACAGAGTGACAACAGAGAACTATATCCTTCCAGTCTCGTCTGTGCAGTGTGCAGGGTGAGTCAGCACCATGTGAGGTGGAAACAGTGAGATACACACACTGACACACACACACACACACACACACACACACACACACACACACACACACACAAAGCAGCTGACTCTTAAAGAAGGCTATGATCTCATTCCCATTTGCACATCACATCCTAAATGGCACACACATACCGACACACCATCGTTTGTCACACCTTTAATGGAAACACAACCATAACAATTCTTCATTTTTTCAATATATTTAGCTCATTATTGGTATATTTCAAAAAGCTGATCTTAAATGACGGAATATTTTAGCGCTCTGTGACCTGATTCAGAGACACTTGGCTTCAGATAATCAGGCACTGGCTGCTGATGCTGACGAAACTGTTTTTCTGCAAAGTCGAAGTCGTGACATGTAGTGATTTTAGACGTCAGTATATAACTTCCAAATTCAGTTGAGTAACGAGTTGCAATGGCAGCAAACAAACAGCTTCCATCTCCGGCTGGTGGTATTATTTAGTACTCGTCTTTCTTTCGTCGCAGACTACATTTTTCAAGATGCTCTCTGCTGTTGCGGGATGTCATTTTTTCTGTCAACAGTTTTCTTATTCGGCTAGCTGAAGATAAACACCTTGAAAGTCATGTTTTCCCCTTCAGCCTGTCACTTGCTCCCTTATCTAAAATGACTGGGAACAATATCTCTTGGCAGTGTTTTGGATGGATGTTTTGTCATAAAAGTTACTGGGCAGCCTCCGTGTGTATTGGCCACCCTGCCAGGCTCAGATTTATCAAATTTTGCTGTCTCAGGTATATCTTCCTTTAATTTTTTCGGTAGTATCAAAAGGTTCAACATGAGCTGGATTAGCAATGAAGATTTGTTTTAAATCATCTGTTCACCGGATGATGACCCGGACCAGACAAGTGCTAACTAAGACTTAGAGTAATCCCTCTATTATACCTTCTTAGTAAAACATAATCCCAGATACAGCAGGCTGATCGAAAGCCAATTTTAAAATGAAAATGCGATTGTTCCATCTTTTTTGTTGAAACTGGGGAGAAGGAAATGTGAGACTAAGGCTATAGATTGAAAGAAGGTAAAAAAGAAACCTGTTTCATGGAGTAAACGAGAATTACCGCCTCATGGTTGCACGTCTCTGCAACACGTCTGATCGCAGCTACAGTTTACATGCATGTCTGTGAAAATGTGGGCCATTTTTTGTTTTGTTTTGGTTTTTTTTATTGACAAAGTGAACATGTTCAAAACATTAACCCTAAGTGGAGGTATTTTTCTTATTTTGTACAATGAATGAATTTAATACGTGATGTTAATAAGAGACTTACTAATCGCTAAAATCAGGTGGGGAAAAAAAGTGGATATATCGATATCAGCGTCTGTTATCAGTTGAATTGGTTGTTTTTAAATCGACACACAGGATATCAACAAAAATACCCAATATCACGCGTCCCTAGTTAAATCCAAATAAACATTTCTGACAAATTTTAAGAAATTCCCTTTAGGCGTTCTTGAGATATCGTGCTCACAACCAAAAACATAATGCCTCTGACTTCAGCTATCGTCGGCACAGAGGCATAACATTACTGGACCTCAGAGACCATAGAGATCTATATAAACTGATTTAAATGGATAATAATATGTAAATGTAAACGCTGATGAGACCTTTACGAGCTCGATAAAGCAGCTGGTGTACAGTGAGCACGGCTTCATCAATTTCACTAAGTAAAGAGAAGCGAAAGGCCAGCTGAGGCCACAGACTGCAGGTCTAAATGTTAGCGTGGTGGGACATTCAGGAGCTCCGTAATAACTAAGATGTCACTCTTGACAAATGACCTTTTTAAACGGACGACTGAAATGGTATTTGCTGTCAGGGAGGCTTCAGCTTCACCCACACACAAGTGGAGCTCAACCTTTTTATCTCACGGCCCACGAACAAAGGAGCTGAACGCCATGACTTCCTGCTGCAGCCAGAAATATATGAAAGTTGAGAGATATTGACTTGGTATTTTGATTTTAAAAAATATTGAAGGAAGGCAGACATCAGGCCTCATGCAGCAATATTCTCTTAAATTGATCTTATATTTTCTCTCATTTTTCTGGAAATAGAAAATATAATAAATCAACTCCAGATGCAGCGACAGTTCTTATAACCATGTAAATCTGCTCTTATCCAGGTGTGCTTAATGCTGAAACCACTTGATCATAAATCACCTATTAGTAAAGGTTATGCCCCCTTAACACTATATAAGGGAAGGTTTTGTGCCGTGTGTAAAGACTCGGGGACATGGCCAAAACTGGAGACATGACGCCAAAAAAGGTTGTAAGAAAAACTTCTGCAGCAGTAAAACTGATTTGGGCCTACATTAAAATACACTTAAACAAAGCAAATGAGATTTCAGGGAAATTAACTGAAGTATTAAAAGAAAGTATGCATGCAAAAAAGTTTTTAAAAAATCAAAATAATTAAAATAATTACTGGGGAAAGCAGCAAGTTCTTAGTAAAAGCTGGAACCATGAAATATATATATAAATTATTTTTCTAATTAATTAGCTAATTGTTTTACCTGCATATTTTTTCATGTTGTTTGTGCTCAAAACTCTTAATTTGTAAAGTAGCTATCTAATAATGGTGGAGTAAAAAGTACAATATTTCCCTCTAAAGTGTAGTGGAGTAGAAGTGGAAAATGGCATGAGATAAAAATACTCAAATAACGTTAAAAGTCCTCAGATTTGTACATAGGTACAGTATTTAAGTACTTATGTACTTATTTACATTCTCGCACTGGTCAGCAGAGCGACGCACAGCAACTAAAATTACGAAGGGATCAACGCACCAATCTATAAGCATTTCTTTAACCCTGAAATTTAATAACCCAGTCATTATAATTACTCTAAAACACCATCTAAATTGGATTATTAAATGTTCATCAAATATGAAACTTTTTTTTCCTTGCACCGGGCAACAATGTGTGGACTATGAGAACGAGATGTTTTCTCTTATTTCTTTTTCTCTGTACGAAAACAATGGTGAATCCCAATAATCAATGGGTACTAACAAAATAAGAAAATGTGGATACAGGCAAAAATAAGATATTTTTTTCATACATCGTTTCTTGCACGAGGCCGATTTTTTGCTACTTCTAGATCTATCACAACAACCCTCTAATGAATAAATATACTTCGTGCGTCAGCCGAGCAGCTGGGAATCACCTGCCTCGTTCAGGGGCACCTCATGATAGCTGGGAGCTTTTTTATATTCATATTCAGATTTTTCCCTCTCGGTTTTTAACTCCGAGACTGCATACTTCAGGCACAAGCCCACTCTTCAAAGCCTTTATCTTCTGCTGCTCAAATACAGTATCATACCTACACTGTGCATAAAAACATCACAGCCACATAAGACCACAATGACTTTGGGGAATGACGACTACTGTCTGTGTCGCGAAATAGATCTGAATGACAAACGAGCGTGAAACATAACTTTCCCTCTCTGACACACAGACTATGACTAAATATGTTCGTCAATGAACTTTTTATTTTTTGCCCATCAACAACACAAGATGATGACGAGATGGCACCAATGGCATTAAATGATGGCTGTGAATATGTCAGCATGCAACGCTGTTAGAGACTTAAACGTAGAAATTGTAAAACCTTATGAGGAGATGACACATACACTCGTCAGTGACACAGTTGGTTATGAAAGCGCCTGTTAGACTAAAAATGATTGGTTTTGGTAAGATTGGACTGAGTGAAATGTTCAGAGATTGTGAAGTTCATGTCACTCTGTTAAATCTGATGCAAAACCTACATTCACATATGCAGACACCATAAAGCTCTTGTTTTCAGGCTGAGTGCATAAACTTCAGTAACTTTGGCACTTTACAAGACAATGTTAAACATTGCCTGGTTTCAGATTCACAAATGTGAGAATTTCAAGCCTTTTTCTGTTTTAGATCATCATAAATCAAACATATCTTCAACTTGTATTAAAAAAAAAGACAGATTAATCGATAATAAAAACAATGATTAGTAGCAGCCCTAAACTGATTTAACAAAGCATTCCATCCAATCTTCTGATATATTTTAATTGTTTTGTTTTAAGTTTGTTGAACTAAATGTCATGTATTTATTTGATTTTTTTACTCTTCTTGAATGCTGTAGCTGCAGTTAACCCTTAAAGAGCACCTTGTAACTTTGTTTTGAAAGGTGCTGAATAAATAAAGTTTGACGTTCTTATTAATCACTTTAGAAAACTACTAAAGATGAGGTTCTTTGTATTGGTTATCTAGCAACAGACAGAAAAAGATTTATATTCTACTGTTCCTGCCTTGGTAACCGCCCTTGTTACATAACATCAACCAAACTGCAATTACCAGCCGCAGCCAGTAGTAATTAATAATAATTTCAGTCGTGCATTTGCTTTAATCTTGTACCAAGATAACTTTTCTCTGCAGTCTGGTGGATCCTGTCAGTGGAAAGTGGCATTAATAAGATTAGCTTAATGGTTCAGATGAAGAGTGCAGGCATGTTAACACCAGACAGGGGAAACTAAAATTGGTTTAAGAGATTAGCTGCAGGGTCAGCAAGGCCACGTTGTGTAATGTGAGTTTAGACAAGACCGTTGGCGTTGGGAGGACATTTAAATACTGTAGGCTGCAAGCGAGACTGTCAGAGGTTTCTTTTGTCTCGCCGTCTTTTGCTTTACGGCTGTTTTATCTACTGTTCTCGTGGATATCTTTGTAGGGAGAGTGTGCTGTTAGTAACTGACTCATATGAGTTTTGACACACGGGATTTTGAGGTGAATGTTTGTGTGTTTTCTCCACAGAGGATCAAACTGTCTGCTCTTTTATTTGCTGGTGCAGAGTTTTGTAAGCCAGACTGCTGCAGTCAAAATACGAAGAGAAACACACCAAGCGCCAGACCACACGGGCACGCACACATGCAGAGAGACGCTGCATCCATTCTCTGTCAGCACAAAGCAGCAGTCCCATCTTATCTTTCATGCTTTTGTGAAGAGGCAGCTCAAACCGGTCCGACCCTCCATAAAAACAGCTGCAAGGAAATTTCACTTTTAACACAATACTGATACCATGGCCTCCTTTATTTTAAAAGGAAAGCTCACCACAAAATCAAAATTACATGTTTTTTACTTTTTCTTGTAGTGCTAGTCTGGATTGTGATGCAGCATAATATTGCAATATTTTTGTGAGGCAATATTGTGCCAATACATTAAGTACATTTTTTTTTTTAAAAAATGTATTACTAGTATTAGGAATACAAATTAAACTCTTGGTGGCCTACCAGAATAATGAAATCAATAGCTTTTTCAGTCTACTAGAAACACTCTTCTGCAATAGAAACGTTTTTCTGCAAGATGAACAGTCTGAAAACTTTATTTTATTCTATAAAACACATGCTAAAAAAAGGTATTTAATCACATCATATTGCATTACATAAAATTGCAATGCCATGTGGGGTTTCTACTGCTCATCACACATTAATGTCAAACTGATATGTTCAGGAACTTATGATCCTTAATTTATCATAAGTGAAAAAGTACTTTTAAAGATTTAGATTAACAAATTCTCGTACTCTTCCAACACATAATTTGCAATGTCTTCCAGTTTTTGCTGGTACCAGAAGTCCTTACATTACACTATTATCAGTGAGGTCTGATGATGTCTTAACTGGATTAATTGTCCAAAAGTCCTCAGTTGCCTACAAAAAAAAACAATGTAGGTGAAACTGCGCTCAGATTTTGTTCTGGTAAACAGACTTGTTTTTGGGGAAAATTATTTTCAGAAGGCAGTAACAGTGTTAATAAGGTTATAAAATTACACCTTTTAATTTAAAAAGAGACGACCCCGTGACGTGCTAACCTGATAAGATTTATCGTTTTTATGACCCTTTTTCAGCATGCTTCATGTTGTCACGAGTGTTAATTCACTCTGATTGATTCACTTATTCTGAGCTGTAGTCACTGATGAGGTTTTAATGAACTGCTTTTTTATGGTTAGGCATTCCTAAAAGTCAAGTAACCGCAAATCTGAGCAAAAAGATGACCTCAGAAATGTGTCACGTACTTCCCTGCAGGAAACATGATCCTAATACATGAGGTCATACATTAATCAGCTGCTGCGGTGTGATTTTGGACTCAATGCTGCCCCTTACAAGAGTTGCACGGATGCATATGGGCTACAAGACCACTTACGTATTCAAGTACATGCACAGAAACTGAGAAACTTGTGAATGGGACCATTGAATAGACTCGCCTATTATGCTGCTTTGTTTTGAGCAGCACAGCCAGAGGAACCGTCCGTCACCCGGCGACACACGGCTCGATACTGAGGCTTTTTAATGCTTAATGTGCACATAAAGGGGCTGGAGTATATCACAAATATCTGAAAATATGACAAAAATACAGCAAATTCCTCAATATTTAGTATATTTTTAAAAAACAATTACACTCAGGAGTGTAAACTTTATATTGTTGACCTCCTCAGCAGCTGTCTCATACCACTCAACAGAGAGCTCTTCACAGAGCTCGTCAAGCTCCTAAAATACAGAGCCTGTCCCAACAATAACAGCTCTGAGATCTGCGGTATCACCAGATTACTGCAGATCAGATCGGATAACTGGTGAACAAGAACAAAGGAGCTGAGGCTGGCCAATCAGAGTTTATTTCCCACGCAACATTAGAAACCCCAGCTACAGCGAGCCAAAGAAAGAGGGGGGGGGCATGCTGTGGGAGAAAACAACCACAGAAAGACTCCAGGGAGGACAGCCGATGAAAGGTGTCACTGGTTTGGGGGTAGAGGAGTCGACAGCATCGCAGTAGAGATTGAAACATAAATTAGATAAATAATTAACATATTTAGTTTTATTTAATCTATTTTATTTGTTCTATATGATCAGTGACCTTAATTGACTACTGGAGTTATTTGGCGCTATATATAAAATAAAATAAAATGAAATAAAATGAAATAAAATGAAATAAAATGAAATAAAATGAAATGAATTGAATTGAATTGAATTGAATTGAATTGAATTGAAATGAAAATAAAATAGCCCTACGGTGGGGTGGGTGCAATGTAACGGTAGGGGAAACACTGGATGCATGTATCAAAAACACCAGTAATACCAGTAAGAGGAAAAGGAGACACATCAGTGTCTTTAGACTGAGGTTGTGCATTAACGTTAGTCTTTATAATACCTCCTCCTCCTTTTACACTTGCTCGCTGTTTGCCTACTCATGCTGTTTTTTTTAATACTATTTCTGGGTGTGATACACTTTGCAAATGATTATTAATGGTGTTGACATTTTTCAGGTTTGCTTCTGATTTTATTTCTTTATTATTTTTATTGTTGTGCATCACCAAGGCAAACTCTTTGAGTGTGAAATAGGGATGAAATTTTAATTCATTTGGATCGGTTATTTTGCGCCCGCGCCCCACCTGATCCTTTGTTTACATCCGCTGTCACACAGGTGTTGTAAACTGAGAGCATGATTTGCGGCAGATATTCAGGTTTTATTGTAATGCTGCAACTCCAATAAATATTTTAAATATTTTATGTTCAACCTGAGCTGCTACACCACTTTAAGAGGAAGTGACATTTTTGTTGTCAATTTTTAGTGAACTAGATTTACTTTAACGATGTAATAAGCAGACTTTTTACTGTGACTGGGAATGCTAAAGCTTTAACACTACTCTGCAGTGGACTTGTGGTTACAGTACTACTATAGTAAACTGTTCTTTGATTATTATGCTACACTAAGTGGATTTCAGAACTATTTCTAAAGACATAGTTTTCTTTATTTATTTTTTTATTTATTTTTTGTTACAAAGCTTCACTATGTGGAATTGTGATAAAAGCTATATGAAAATATTTAGTTTGTTTAATGTGTTATTTTGTAAAAAAAAAAAAAAATTAGATTAAATTAAATAAAAAACCCTTAAAAGAACTGTTTGGATGCAGAATTTTTTTCTTGTTTTGCATTGC